>NC_063450.1:30158721-30481242 GCF_020379485.1 Brassica napus | reverse complement strand
TCTCTCAGAGTCGTCTCATCGTCTCTTCTCTATTCTCTCTCTCTCTCTCTCTCTCTCTCTCTTCTATGTTTCTCTCTCTCTCTCTCTCTCTCTCTCTCTCTTTTTCTCTGTTCTTCGTGTCTCTCTATGTGTCGTCGTAAGTCACAAAAGCCCCAATTCAATTTAAAAATCTGGGCCGGGTTTTTTTAATGTCGGGTGGGTTCCATTTTTAATGGGTAATCATTGTTTATAAAACACGATTAATAACTCTATAATCACGATTTGGAAATTCAATTAGAAAGGGGGAGAAAAAAAGATTAGGGGGAGATATGAAGAGAATTTATAAGCTTGGGTGGGCTTATGAAGAGGTAAATACTTTGGGGGGGGGGGAATAAGTAGGGTTTGAGTGTCTGTGGGTGGGAATAGGCAGACAACCCCATTATTTTTCATCCTTTTTTACCCACTATTTAGATCTAACAAAATTATACTGATTTTTAACACAAATCGAAGCAAAAACGAGATTTCTTCAAGATTCCAATTTTGTGGCGGATTATGGTCGATTCGGGATGGTGGCTGGCCGCTTCACGTAAACTCACGGCCAGGCGGCCGAGTTAACCAAGTTTTTGAACAGGGAATAAATCGAATTGTTTTTACTTTTTACTAGCATAAGTCAATTTATCTTTTCAAGAATTCGTGAACCAAAAAAGTAGAATGTGTCTCTCTCTCTCCTAAGGGCACTTGACGAAACCCTAATTTACTGCACCTTGGGTGGCCGGAGGCTGCTCCTCCGTTCGCCTTCTGTCACTCCTCCTTCGTGTTTCCTTTGTTCTTCTCCGTTCTCTCTATTCGCCTTCTTCCATCTCCTCGTCCAATCGATATGTTGTAGGCTCTGTCTCCTTCGGCGGTCTCTCGGTTCCGATGGGAGGTCAGGTAGTTATTGGAGTCTTGGTGAGTCTGGGTGGTTGAGTAGGCCTTGGGTTCTATTGAGGTTTTTTTATCGCTGCATGTGAGATATGGGTTTAGATCTGTATCTTCGGTGGTGGGAGTGGGCTTCGTCGGCTTTCATGGTGCTTCATCTCCTCTTCTCAGTTGGGTATCCTCACTCGGGGTTGAGTCTTGTGTGGATTCTAGCTTGTCATCTCGGTGTTGGATTCACCTTCCTCGATAACTTTTATCCTTCCCGTGCCAGTTCGTCGGAGTCACAGACTCGTTTTCCTGGCTTTGGGTGAGTTTTTTTGAGTTTGCTGTTACGGTGAGGCTGTTGGTGTGCATTGACTCTCTGGTAGCCTCATGTGGTTTTGTACCCCTGTTAGCTTTACAGTATTATTTTTCAGACGGACCTTCTTCCTTTCCACTGGATTTGGTGAGTCTCCGGATGTGGGGTTGGGTTTTGCCTTAGCTTGAAGAAGGTCGACTATTGGTATTCAGTAGTTGGAACTCATGTGTAATGGAATCTCCATGAGTAGTCAACTTGGTTCTTTCCTTTGTGGTGGCGACGAGTACGGGTTAGGCCTCTGTTTCGAATCGATATCAAGTCTCTGTGTGCACTCTGGTTTAGAGAGATGTTGGTCTACTTGTCTTCTTTGTGTTGGGTGTAATGGTGTGGTGCATTGTAATGGTTTGTTTATTTCCCTTATAACCACATCATGTTAATGGAGCTGGTTTCTGTGTGGTGGTTTAAATGTGTTGAAATTTTTTTGGGTCTTTGGACAATGGAAAGGTTTGATTTTGGCTACCGGCTTTCTAGCTTGCTTGGTGGTGTTTTTCCGGAGGAGGTATTCCCAACCGGTCCCTTTGATTTTTATGGGATTTGTGGTTAAATGAGTATACACTGTCTCGGGTTGGTGGGTTGGAGGCAGAAATCTTCAGCTACCTTCTCCAAACGATGGCATTGTCGGTTCATGATCCTCCTCATGCTTCCGGTTAGGTGATTTTTGGGCGAGTTTACGGGTTTGGGTTGTGATTCTTTTGATAGGTAGTGGCGTGTGAGTTAATCGGAAGCTGCATGAGCCGTGCATTTCAAGTTTTAAGGGTGTCTTTTTCTCTGGTAACACATTCTGTTCATGCCTTGTCTCCTGGTCCTTTATTGTTATGCTTTAGTCTTGACCAAAGTTTGTGTCTCTTCTTCTTTCAGTTTAGTTATTGTTTTTGCTTAGACCCGTTGTGTTTAGATTAATTTATGGATCTTCCGCTACTAGTTGCTGTGTAATCTATGTCACAATTGAAAATGTTGGTTTAATAATTTAACATTTTATGAAAAAAAAATTCATGAGTTTGAACTTACTTTCATACATTTTAATAACTTGTTGAAAAAATATTTACTAGTAGGCCTAAAATGTTTTTTAGCTTCCGGTCCAAACTTTAGGATTGGATCTGGAAGTATGAAATATGAAGTATGAACACATTGCATTTTTTTATGAAATGTTAAATTTATTGATCATCAGAGAAAATAATGTTTATGTAATGATTAGACTGAACGAATAAAACACTAATTAATCTAGAACCAAAGCTGGAGAAGTCCCCTTAAGTGTGGCTTCTCTGAGTATCTCTTGGACATGATCCTATTTCTCATTGTTTTATCAATGATCTTAGCTAGTTGATTAACCTGTCTTGGCTTCTTAAGATGATTACTGTCATTCCTCTACCTCCAAATCATGTAGATTGTAAATTGAAACACTAATCTCAACATAATGTAGCGAATATGATCGAAACCCCGGGTTGTTAGGTGAGAAAGAGTGCCATCCAAATCTGGATCAGGAGCTCTATCCAATAGAGTACGTACCACTTCTATTCAGAGCGTATAAGTATATGAGAAGACGAAGAACATATGGTCCCTTGACTCATTTGGTTCTCCACAAAAAAAGACAACCTTGAACTTGACCCCAAGTGTGCATACAATCACCTGTAGACAACATATTTTTTACTACCGCTAGGTTATAAACGCAAAACATGGCACTCCAAGTGAGAACCAAACCACTTTACTCCATGCTGTGACCGGTCCGTGCATACGGATTTGCTCCCATATCTCTGATGGAGAAAAAAATCATTGAACTCAGTCGTGCTCTTCCTCCATAAGACAACATCTTGAGTTAGCCGATCCTCTGCCAACTGATGAGTTTCAGTCATGTGGATAAGTTCTCGTATTTGTCTATCATGACATCTACGAAAAAAACATTCATCTCCATTCCATATTTTACAGACCAAGGCTGATCTTGCAATACCAAGCTTTTGAGTGCCAATCTCACCAGCAATTTCAATCGCCTTCCTAAACATAAGCATGTTCAGAATCACACCTTATGTCCATTATGGAATTTTATACATAGCAAACTATTTTGCTATGGGTCTCATCTTCAATAATTTTTGCCAAACCCAAGAACCCAAACATTGCATATTTTTCTCTATGTAGAATGTAAAAAAAAAATATTAATAGTTTTCTTTGCCACTTATGCGATCAAGCCATAAAAAGAAACTGAAAGTGATGATGCAGTCATGTATGAGATCATTTCCAACTATTTTTTTTCATTTAAACTTTAAATAAGTTTGTGATTTGTTCTAATATTTTTTTTTATAAAAAATCTTAAATATTTATATATTCATTTTCAATTTCAATTTATTGTTAATAATAATTTTTATTTTATAATAATTTTTTAAAAATATATTCACTTATTTTAAAATTTTACTTTTTGGAAAAATCTAATTTTATTAATATATATTTTATTATATTAGTAAAACTGTACAACCATATATAAAACAATATAAAATTTTATTTAAATAATACGATTACTATATTTTCCATAAATAATCAATTAAACATGTTCTATGTTGTTGTTTAAGTTTGTATGTGCTTTTAATTTTATAAAGTATTAGTTATATATTTTAATATTACTATATATTGTTTATTATGTTTTCATAGTCCCTCGAGAAATCACATTTCAGTAATTATGTTGTTTTGTTTTTTTTGAAAAAAACAGTAATTATGTTTCATTGGATGATTTACAAATTTAGTCGAAATCATGACTATTACAAATTTATATAGTATGACATCATGTCAAACTGTAAATTCTTTGAAAAAAATGAAATTTGATTAACAGACTCTTACCGAATAACTTTCCTCAATAGTACATCTTATGATGATAATTTTTATCACCAAATAAAAACGAGTGGAAATATATTGGAAACTAAATAGTCAAAATTTGACCAAAAGAAAAATAAAAGTTATATGAGGAAATTTCTATAATGATTCCAACAAGATTTTTCAACGAAATTGATAAAAAGATAGAAAAAAGGAAAAAGGGATACCCCTCCATCAGTTAAAGCTTTCATTAACTTCGATATAATTTCTTCCTACAATCAGCGCCAAAACATTAGTTCATAGTACAAACTAAATTAACATTGTAGTTCTGAATTATCTATAATAAAAGTTAAATTACCAACAAGATTACTGCCCAGTTCATATATTTCCGATCTTCAAGCTGATGAAATATGATCTGCATCATCAAATTTTATATTTATTTGACATATAACGCTTCACAATATTTTTAATGAACTGATCACGCTTCACAATATTTTTAATGAACTGATCAGGCTTCACATTGCTCATGAAATAAAGCATAACACTATCAACCATATAGTCACATGCTATCAACTGCCTATATACTATTACTGTATTAATATACTTACCATCATCAGTACTCGAATATATATCATTATCAAAAGAAAATTGTTTATATTCTTTCGGTGTGTGTGAGAAAATAAATTTATTTGTTAGTAAACACTATTCAACAAAAAAACTAAGGAACCAGTCAACCAGATATGAATATGCTAAACAAATTGATATACTCGAAGAAACCATTAATTACTTTTATGATTAAGAATTGATGATGATGATATATATATAAATTGTACATGTGTTGTGTTTGGGTTTAATATACTTTCTTGATGATGATGATTATATACATATGTATATATACAGTGTACATGGGTGTTTGTAGGATTTTATATACTTACTTTCTTGGCTTACCGGAGATTAGGTTATGAAGTTAACGATTGGTGCTGAAGATTGAGACGCAAAACGTGTAAGTTGAGGGGAATGAAGCCTGGTCCGACATCATTATCATTATCATCATCATCACAATGATCATATTGAATGGTCTCGAGCCAAGCATCATCCACCTGAACTTTTGGCTCAGAGAGAGAAAAGAAGATTAGAGAGAAGTTAGAGAAACTAAACGGCCATGCATTTTATTTATTCTAGGATGGGCCCTTTATATTCTGCGAAAGGCCTGGAGGATGGTTTCTTTTACCATTTTTATTCTTCTCAAAACCATTGAATTGATATTTATAGAAAGAGTACGGAAGCTTCATCGGACGTCCGCTTCCAGCTTCGGAACCGGAATCGGAATCAGAACCTTGCGGAAGCTTACATAATCTCGTTTCCAAAACACTTCTAAAATATTCTTTTTAAAAACACGTTGGAAGTTTACGATTCCGTTTTGGAATCAAGCTTCCATTCTTTAAAAAAAAAAACACAATGTCTTATATCAATAAAAATATAAAATTATAGTTTTAATTTATATAAAATCCAAATTTTAGTAGTATTGAATAGAGAGAATAGAAATATACAAATATTAAAATTAATACTATAAATTACCTTTATGCATTGAATTTTTTATTAAAGTAATCATATATTCAAATATATTATGTCAATTAACTATAAAGTATTAAAAATAATTAATACAATGATTTATTTTAAATTAATTTATGTGTATTTTCACAGTTTTAATATGAAATCATTTCAAAATTATTATAAATGAATAAATGTTTTATTTTAAATTTAATTAATATAATTTTTAGTTCTAGATTTTTTTTTTAAATCTTATATATGTATATATATATATATATATATATATATATATATATATATATATATATATATATGGATACGATTCCAACATGTATCCGCTTCCTAATTTTTTTCAAAATCTCGTTTCAACGCTTCTATATGCTTCTATACGCTTCTGCTTCCACGTATCCGCTTCCGTTTCCATGTAACATAATAAACATAACCATTTCAAAAAAGTATATGATATGTTGGGAAACTAAAATTTTTATTTTTTTTATCATAATCTTTTAATAAATTAATTTGTTACTCTTAGACAAATGTGACAAATGGAAGCACAAATTTTTGAGTGAATATTCCAATTTCAGATGTTCAGAATGCACGAGTAAGTTCGGTATACCTAAGATTCAAGATACATGTATGATCTCTAACTATACACCAGCATTATCTTTAAGACCAGAACTGTAAGCTGACAAGCTTGGTATGAAATAAAGACGTCCTATTTACACAATCACATTCAACTTTTAGACTTTTTTCTGTTTTAAAGTCAGAAAGTAAAAGAAAAAAGGAAGAGAAAATGTCTCTTTTGACAACCATTCATTAGCTGCAGAAAAATTAGATCCCTATCACAATTTTAGAGCTAACTAACATTCACAACTTGTGTCATCTTCAACAAACGTCACATCATTAACTGTAACAGAAATATTATATAACAACAGTGACAGAGAACTTGATAAGTGATAGCCACAACATTTATTGAATTTTCTTTAGAGTGTCAATACATTTGAAGCACAAAGACAGAAGAAACAGGTACAGAATATGCAAAGCTTTTCTGGATGGAAATGAGGGTTTGCATCAGTCCAAAGAGAGCTTGGCCAGTGTGAGGGAAAGTACCTTAACTCCATTAGACATGTCTTCAGGAGATGAATATTCTTCAGGTTTATGGCTATATCCTGCAAGAAAAGCACACAACCAAAAACAATATTAATGGCAACGCTGATCCGATTAAGATCACGGACTTATTGATTCACGTGTATACCTTTGTAGCACGGGATGAATATCATACCCATTGGAGATATCCTGGAAACAGCAAAATACAACAAAGTTCAACGTCACTCTTAAGAAAGAACAGTGAAAGTAGACTGGTGATTTGACAAAAGGGTCTATAAGTGTTCCAATTTAAATTATTTTAATGTTATGAGTTGTTATGGTTGATAGTGCTCAATTTGACAAGTTTAAAGTTGTTATTCCAAACATGAAACATGGAGATTTTGGTAGTACCTTGCCATGAAGAGAGAATCATGATAAGCTCGGCTTATCATCATCTTGTGTGATAAGTTTAGCTCTGTGCTTGCCTCTGCCATTTTCTTGATTACTAGCTTGTCTGAGAGAGCCGGTGGATCTTGATTTACAATCTTGAATTCTGTTAGCTTCACTTTTCGTTTTCGAGCAATCGTGTTGGCAGATTCCTGTATTTTCTTGATCACGGTGTTTCTTCTCGCTTCATCAATATCTCTTGTATCTTCAAAAGAACAGAAGACAAGAACTATACTCTCAGCTTCTTCAAGAACTTATACAAAGCATGCATTTGTAACATAGTTTCTCTTATTAATATGTGTGAAAGAAACATGGAATCCATACCGATTTCAAGATGAGATTTGCTTGGAATGCTGTTGATTGCTCCAGGATGTAGCTCCAGAATACCTTCAAAACAGCAACGGTTCATCTTGTGAATAAGTTCTTGTGGAATCATCAGTGAGGCAAAACTTACCAACAGTTCCTACAGTATCTATTGATTCTGATTCTAACACATGTTTCTCCACAGCAAGAGCTAACTCTGCAGCCGCAAGCCCGGCATCATTTCTGAAGAAATAGTCATTTGTAGATTTAATTAGTGGTTTAACCAGATGGTTCTAATCTTATAATATAAGTCACCTATATGGCATAAGCACAGTACCGGCGTGACCTCCATTGCCTTCAAATTCCACCTTCAAACTTGCTGGAGCAGCAATGGCGGTTACTACACCGATATCTAAACCTGAGGTCAAATAGTATATGATATTGGTTATTAGTAAGCAGACAGCCAAAAGCAAAGACTTGTTTTGTATGGATAAAATGGCACCTTCATCTTCGAGAATAGGTCCTTGTTCGATATGCAACTCTATAAAAGCAAAGTAGCATCCTTTCTTCAAGAACACACTCGAAAAGTGTTCATCTTCTGCGTACCCAGCTGATTTAGCTGCTTCTATAAAGGACACATTCTGTCCATCAACAACTGTAGTCTTTAATGCTTCTGCAAGTTCTTTGCTTCCAGCGAGTAAGCGGCTGTATCATTCAGGAACATTTACAAGTAAAGACAAAAGGCATCAAAATCTGTGTTTTGCTCAGAGAATAAAGATAAAAACTAAAGAGTACCTTCCTAAACAACTGATCCCAAATCGGGTAGGTTCTTCAGATGTGAACATGATTATCTCCAAAGACCTCTTCGGTTTAAACCCCGACCTTTAAGATAACAACAAAAAGATCATCTAACAACCACCTGGGGGGAGTTTTGCTTGCATTAAATTTAAGATGATTCATACCTTTTCAACACATTGATAGCTTCAATGGCACCCAAAACACCAACAACGCCATCATACTTCCCTGAATATGGAATAGCGTCGATGTGAGAACCAGTGGCTACAGCAGGAAGACTTGGCTCTGAACCATCCCTAAGTTAAAAGAGGAATAAAAACAACACACCACAATCAAAAACTAACCAAAATAATAAAGGAATCATCTTTCAACAACTAAGAGAGAGAGAGAGAGAGAGAGAGAGAGAGACAAACCATTTGCCAAATATGTTACCAACAGCATCCTCTCTAACAGAGAGTCCAGCAAGTGTCATCAAATTCTTCACATACCTTCAAATATCAACCAAGAAAGAAACTCAACTTCAGACTGAATAACAAAATCAATCCTTTGGTGATGCCTATTTACATACCTTCGTGCCGAGACATCTTTGTCAGTGTAGAGAACTCTCGTGACCGATGGAGAAGGAGCATCAGAGAAACTAGAGAGCTCTTCTATCTAATCAAAACCGAACAACATCTATTAATCCACCCTTCTTCTATTAAAAGAACACTTCAAAAGATTGAAAGAACCTGTTTTTGAAGTCCTGGAGCATCAACGGAGAGTGAAGAAGCGAGATTCATGGAGCCGAATTGACCCGGTTCGTGGATTGGGTATCCGGAGAAATCCTCCATTGTTCTAATCGTTGGGTTTGGTTCATGTTGTTGTTGAGCTGAGCTTGAAGGTAGTTGAGACCAGAGAAGAAGGGAGATAAGAAGAAGCAGAAGAGCAACAGAGCAGAAGCGAGTCTTCGATTCTAAAGATTCCATTTTTCTTTTCTTCAGTGTTTGATTCTGAGACGGGAGTTATTCAGAGTTCTCTGTCTTTTGGAGAATTTAATTAATTAACCTAAAAATTAATTTGGTATCAACATTCTCCAAATTGTTTAACCGATAATAATCAAACTCAGTGGGAGTCTGACACACAGTGTTTTGTTTGTACCCTATACCTCTTTGTCCCTATCTCATGATATCATGTGAAATATATGTATATATCTTATGGATACATTTAAGTTTATTGCATGTCTAGGAATCTTTTTCTAGGGGGTTAATTGTTTCAGTCGAAAGTTTTGGTCTCTTCCTCTAAATAAAAGACCATTTGCCTGTACTCTCTACCATTTGTCCTCATCGACCGTTTCAGGCTTTTATATCAATCATTTCTCGACTGTTCACATAGACGCCCGTTTCATCATCTTGAAAAAGCCCAATTGGTTGGATCCTTCATGTTAACAAGTCTAGTCCTAAATAGGGCAGTTTCATTTCCTACCTGAACGAGACAAAGACGTAAAACTCGTTGTCTACCACCCAGTTCGACATTCTCCAAGCTGCAAGCCAAGTCTTTGTGTGTAATTCTACCATATATAACTCAGTGTACCAGCTTTGACATCTCCTCCCGGTCATATGTATTTATGAAAATCCCCTGCCTTGCCCACAGTCCAGTTCACTTTGTTGGAGCTTAAATGTAAGGAGGAAGGGAAGACTAAGCGATATTTCAAATCTTGGAGCTTAAATGTAACATCAGCCTCCCACAACAATTCGGAGCGCCATGAAAGGCAAGCCACCGTTGTTGGATCAAACTTGGAAAAACTTGAGGCGCAAGATATCTCTTTCATACCAAGATATGGATTAGGGAAAAGAAAAAAATATAATGTTTAGGAGTTATCTAAACATTAGATATCTAATGTGTTTAGGAATTATAGGAGATGCCAAGAACTGGCATAACTTAAAAGTTTGAGACCTTTAGTTTAGAGAGATTTTCTATAGCAATACAAGATTGATTTGTTCTTATAGTGTTTGATTCAATAATTTGTATCAGAGAATTCTATTGAACTAAACACCCTTGGAAGACACAGGTGACGTTACTTTACAAACCGTAAATGAACGAAGCCGTTACAAGATGAATGAACATGTGTGAGATAGTTGTTGGCAACAAGCAATACGAAGGGAAGCAGTCCTTCGACTATACAGTGTCCATTACTAAATGACACTAGCTATACCGTATGGACCATGCGGATGAAAATGGCGTTAAAGGTTCACAAAGTATGGGAAACCACCGGGGCGAAGCTAGAAGTTAATTACAGTGGGGGCATGAGATAAAGAAAAATAATTAATGGGTGCGGTGCACCAATATAAGGTTTCTTGTGGGTGCATATGCACCTAGTCTTCCCTTACTTGCTTCGGCACTGGGAGACCATTGATCCATGAGAAGACGAACGAGTGAAGAATGATATGGCTCGAGCTCTTCTCTTCCAATACAAACCGGAATCGTTAATACTACAAGTTGGAAATCTTGAAACTGAAAAAGCAGTATGGGAAGCTATAAAAACAAGGCATATGGGAGCTTATAGAGTCAAAGAAGCTAGATTACAAACTCTAATGACTGATTTAACAGAATGAATATGAAAGATACCAAGACAATTGATAGTTTTGTCGGTAAACTTTTGGAATTGTCTACAAAATCAGCAGCCTTAGGCGAACGTATAGAGGAACCAAAACTTGTTAAGAAATTTCTTAACAGTCTACCAAAAAAGAAATACATACACATAAAAGCAGCACTTGAACAAGTCCTCGATCTCAATAAAACTAGTTTTGAAGACATTGTGCGAAGGTTGAAAGCGTCAGAGGAAAGAATATACGACGAGGAAGATAATCAAGGAAATGATCAAAGTAAGCTTGTGTATGCTAATGCTGACTTGCAAGCATACCAAAGGTCCGAGTCAGGCAGAGGAAGAGGGTATGGTGGACAGTTCTTCAATCGTGGAAGAGGCTGAGGTCTCTACAGAGGATACAAACTAGAGAGAGATAAATTAACGATCGTATGCTTCTGGTGTGCTAAAACAGAACACTATGTCTCCGTCTGCCAAGATAGGTTGCTTAAGCTTCAAGAAGCACACGAGAACTAGGAAGGCGGGGCCTAAGAAACTGATGAACTAATGATGCATGAGGTAATATATCTCAATGAGAGACATGTCACACCAAGAAAATTTGAGACATGGTTAGATGGAGACAATATATGGTATCTAGACAATGGGGCTAGTAACCATATGACTGGAAACATTGGTTGCTTTCGTAAGATTGATGAGAGAGTAACAGGAAAGGTAAGGATCGGCGATGACTCTCGCATAGACATAAGAGGAAAGGGTTCAATAGTCCTTACGACTAAACCCGGTGAACGTAAGGTCCTAACGGATGTCTACTTCATACCTGACATTAGAAGAAATATTATTTGGACAAGCCACATAGTCAGGGTGCGATGTCCGTATGAAGAAAGACGATGCTATATGATCGATATGGAAAACTACTAGTGAGAGCAAGAAGATCCAGAAATCGTTTATACAAAGTAGTTATGGAAATATAAAACACTAAGTGTCTACAGGTCATGCACCTAAGTGATTCAACAAGATGGCACGCTCGGCTTGGGCATATATCGGTATTGAAGCTATGAAGATGATGGTGAACAAGGAGTTAGTTGTTGGTATACCCAACATCATGCTTCATAAAGAGAGATGTACCTCGTGTCTGCTTGGAAAGCAAATGAGGAAAGTTTTTCCTCAAGCAACTTCATACCGTGCAACAAGAATACTTGATCTAATACATGGGGATCTCTGTGGACCCATCTCACATTCAACGGCCGCACCAAAAACAAATATTTTTTTGTGTTGATTGACGATCATTCTCGGTATATATGGTTCATACTCGTGAAAGAAAAAGGTGAAGCTTTCACAAAGTTCAAAAGGTTTAGGCTTTGGTCAAACAAGAGACATGAACTACCATCATAAAGTTTTGAACTAGACAATTCATGTCTCAAGAATTTCAGTTATACTGTGACAACTACGGCATCAAGCGACACTTAACATAACCTTACTCTTCTGTTGAGGAGTAATTGAGAGAATAACATGACACTAATGGAGATGACTCGGAGTATACTAAAGCATATGGATGTTCCTAACTATTTGTGTGGAGAAGCGGTACGACACACTACCTATCTCATCAATCAGGTCGCAACAAGAATGCTAAAGTCACAAAATCCTTACGAGGTGTTTAAACGAAGACGACCCAATGTTGAGCACCTGCGCATGTTCGGTTGTATAGGATACGCAAAAGTTGATACACCACATCTGAGGAAGTTGGACGATAGATCATGAACCTTGGCGCACTTGGGTATGGAACCAGGATCCAAGGCATATCGACTACTTGACCCAACAAGCTGAAAGATAGTAGTGAGTAGAGACATGATATTTGATGAAAATAAGAATTGGAAGTAGAATAATCCGGGGAAAGAGAGCAATACTGGACCTGGAATGATAAGCTTAACATTTGATGGTGGAGAAGATAACAAAAGGGAAATTAAAGAAGAAGAAATCAAGAATAATACCGATGATGAGCCGGTCATCGAGGATGAAGATACTCCACACGAAGGAGAAGATGATTTATCTAGTCAATCGCTTGCTTTAAGAAGATCAAAACGACAAAGTAAAAAAGCCGAGGTACCTTGAAGATTACGTATTGCTTGCTGACCTAGAAGCTAATCATGTTTTAATGTTAGTAAACAAAGAACCATTGGACTATAATAAAGCAAAAGATTGGAGAGTATGGAGAAAGGCATGCGAAGATGAAATATTCTCCATAACAAAGAACATTACATGGAGTTTGGTTGATCTTCCGGCTGGATGCAAACCAGTTGGTTTGAAGTGGGTCTTCAAAATAAAGAATAAATCCGACAGTAGCATAAGTATCATTTCATAAGAGAGTGAGTAGAAGATGGTCTTGTGGACGTGGAGCATGTAGCCGGAAAGGAACAAAAAGCCGACATTCTAACTAAAGCGCTTGAAGAATCAAATTCAAAGAGATGAGATATCTTATTGGGATTTAAAAAGTATCAAATAGTGATTTCAAATTTAAAAAGGAGAATGTCTGATAAAACTTGATAACTTTTTTAATGAGATATGAATTAGGAAAAAAGAAAGTTGATAATGTTTAGGAGTTATCTAAACATTAGTTTAGGAATTATAATTCACTATATAAAAAGATGCCAAAATGTGGCATAACTTATAAGTTTGAATTTCACTATATTAGGAGATGCCAAAATGTGGCATAACTTACAAGTTTGAGAGCTTTAGTTTTGAAAGATTTTCTAAAGCAATATAATATTGATTTGTTCTTAAAGTGTTTGATTCGATAACCGTGTCCACCTGTGGTGTCAAAACTCTTCATTCTGACCATGATATACTTATGTCACTTCCAACTAACGCTTCATTTATTTTAAAACCAAAGTTTTATACTAACTTAAACCAAGTCTTAACTATCATAAAACTGATATACGATAAAGTAAACCTGTCTCTATTTTTCAAAAAAAAAACTCTATTGTCAGAAGATGAAACCGCTCGGAATCCAATTTTGCACTTCCTCCTAGGTACCTGCAAAAATAGGGGTAAGTACTGAAATACTCAATGAGGGTATGTTTTAGAAACCTAAGAACTCATCTCAGACCACATCTCAGTAATATTATTTGAGAAATCAATTTTTTATGTGTCGCTCTCACGTTAACTCTCACGTTAACTCCCACGATGGTTGATTACACTGATACCCTTAATGAATTGAAATATTACATTTAAAATACTATTATCTATTTTATTAAGTTTTCCTTTAAAATTTTTCCAAAAACATATACATATAAGAAAAAAAAAGAAATTTTTTTCTAAAGTAAAAAAAAATGAATTGAAAAAACGAAAATATATGTATATATAATATGATTTCATAAAAAAAACAAGGAAAATTCACAAAACAGTAATATAACATTTAAAAATATTTTAAATAACATAAAATATACTTTTGAAGTAATAAAATACTTTCTTTATATCTATATTTTCTTAGATGAAAAATATAAATTTGTATATAATGTGATTTCATTAAAAATAATTTACACAAATAATATTGATATTAGAAAAAAAATATTATCTCTTTTAAAACCTAATTTTAAACAATAAAAAAATTTAAAGTAATAGAAATATTTTTATATATCAATCCATTTTCTTAGATGATTTCATAAAATAATTAAGTAACATAAACTTATATATGTTTAATTGACTAAAAATAGTTTATAATTTGTATTATTGAAGTATTTTATTTATTTTTCATATATTTAGTTGAATATAACATCTTTCAATTACAGCAAAAAAATGTCGATAAATTATATTTTACTTATATAATATTATTTTCAAATACAATCACAATTTTGTTTACTGTTTATTTTTAAGAGATATTAAAAAACTCAAAATAAATTTTAAAAATAAACATCATTTGATAAAATAGTTACAAAATAGTTTAATGAGATATATATATATATATTATATTTTATCATTATTAAAGTTATTTATTTTCTTAATATTAAATTTTATTTTAAATTTTATGTTTTTATATTTGTGGAACTTCATATAACCATAATCAAAATACCAAAGCAAATCTGAATTCTCATTTTTAAGATTATTTAAAGTAAATTTCAGCTTCCATTCAATAAATCAAAAGCAAAAGTTATTTAGAATTTATAAAATATTTTAATTATTGTAAATATTGATATGTATTCACGAGCTTCTAAAAATGTATCAGCTACTTATACATGTAACTTTCTATTGAGCATCGCTTTATTTTCTAATATTTTTTAAAAACATCAACATATAATTTGATAAATATTATGAAAATACATGCACATTTAAACGATAAATAGAATTGATTTGACTTAATTATAATAAAAATTAATTATACTTCATTTTTAATTTGAAAGAATATATATAACTCAATATACTCACAACATGAGTGGACTAATCCAACTTATATCTAAAATAATATATTTAACTACAATAAGAATATATAATTTTATTAAAAAAAACTAATTTATTTTATAAATATAAATCATAGGATAATTCAAAACATATTAAAAATGAAAGTAAAATACAATTTAATTCTTTCGTAAAATTTATATATATGTATGAGACTTCTGAATATTATTGTTATATTAATTTATATAATTTAGAATCATACACATTAGTTTTTTTTTATTTCACTCTAAGCACAATATGTCTTAAGTATTTACATATCTAAGACAACAACCACCTAAATGCAAATAAGAAATTAATCAAAATTTTAATATATTTAGAATAAATAATATTACAGTTGAATTTAGAAATGCAATCTAATTTACCCAAATGATAACTAAATCGAATGTAAAAACAACAAAATCGATTAGATATAAGATATATAAAATCATATCTATACTATTAAAAGGGAAATATTCTTAAAAAATTTACCTATGAAAGGTTGTTGGACCTATTTACTAGAAACTTAATATTTGATATTTACCTTAATCAGTCAAAATATATCAATATTATTAAAATATGATATTTCCAAATATTACTCCTACAATATTTCTGTATCCAACAAATTAATGTCGTAATTAGTTGAATTAGTTATGCTTTTGTCTATGTTATTTAGTTAATCACTAATCACATGCCCCATCGCCGTCAACTCATAAGTGGGTCTACATATGGATTCCATTAGTTCATACCACACAATCTTACGTGTGCCATTGACACATCTATTAATCCACACATTGCAAAATTATCAAACTAACACATACTCTATTCTAAATTTCAACCAATCCGATGCTAGCCATCATAACCTAATTAAACAATACTAATTTTATGAGAAATACATATGTTTTCCTATCTGAAAATCTCTCATACACAATATGCACATCTTAAATGTAACCAATAACAAAAACTATCACAACAAAGTATACCATTCTAAGTTTGTATACCAAACCATTATAACCATCCAAAATGATTTATATAACAATCTAACCTTCTTAAATAAATTTAATATTATTTTATGACATTTAATTATTCATTAATATTTTCTAGATTTAAATTTGACACAAAATATGACATACTCAAAAACAATTGATAGGTAGTATTAAAACATAAATTATAGAATAATATGACATACTAAAAAAAAATTGATAGGTAGTATTAAAATATAAATACATTTAACATAAATTATAGAAAAATGTTTAAAACATAAAAAAATTATCAATACAAAACATGTTAAAATATGGAGGAAGATGAGAGATATGGTACTTGGGACGCAGAGAGGATCCGTCATCTATTTGTGGAGGAAGATGCTAACCACATCCTGGAAATGAAAACAAACTTGCAACGATCTGATGCAGTGGTTTGGGGTTGCAGCAGGAGTGGGACCTATGATTCTCAAAGCGGCTATAAGCTTTTGAACCTCCTTCACACGATAGAGAACCCGATGACTGTTCCGACCTTACCTCCTATTGAGACAAAGCTGTGGTCGAACCTGTGGAAGGTAAAGACATTACCTAAAATCAGACATTTTATGTGGCGGGCACTAGCTGGAGCAGTAGCAGTATCTGAGAGGCTTGGGACTCGGGGTATAAACATTGACGCTACTTGTAAGATGTGTCTTGCACAGCCAGAGACCATTAGCCATGTTCTGTTTCACTACCCTGTTGCCAAAGCAGTGTGGAGAATATCAGGGTTTCCTATTCCACCTGCAGGTTTTGCACGCAACTCTGTATTTCTCAATTTTCATCACCTGCTTGAAACTAGCAAGAAGAGTCGTCTAGAGGAGAAAACTCGCTTGGTGTTTCCATGGATTCTATGGCATCTATGGAAATCGAGGAATAAATGTGTTTTTGAACAAGTTATCTCAGGGGCAGAGGAGATATGGGAGAAAATTCAACTAGATGCTGAAGCTTGGCGGGCTGCTAACGTACCTGACAAGGAAGTCATTAACCAAATGTCGGGAGTAGCTTCTCTTGCGGGCTGGCAGAAGCCGTGTCCAAGTTTCATCAAGTGTAATATTGGATCGTCCTGGATTGATGCAAGCCGTAACTGTGGAGTAGCTTGGTTAACAAGGAACCATTATGGAGTATCTTTGGCTCACAGTCGCCGCTCATACTCTGTTGTACCATCGCCACTGGAGGCGGAGATATTGTGTTTCTACTGGGCCGTAGAAAGTCTCTCAACAATGAGGTATGAAAAGGTGGGTTTTGAATCTACTTCTTACTTGGCGGGAGAAGGAGTTTTAAATCCTGAAAATTTTCCTCATTTGAGTGGTCTGATTGGAGCTATTAGAGAGAAGCTCTCCTTGCTCAGGCTGTGGTCTATAGCTTATGTTCACAAAGAGTCAAACCGATGCGCCGATGCCATCGCTCTTAGTGTTACAAGAGATCATCGCTATACTTCTTATATTGCGAAGGATGGACCTGGTTGGTTGCTACCGATGATTATTGAAGATGCGGTTGGAGCGTATGATAATTACTAATTCGGTTTGTTGGAACACATCATGCTTGTCAGACCTACATCATGTCACTCTCACCTGGGATGGTTTTTACTTTTTACGTTTCTTTGTTTTATGGGTTTGGAGTCCTGCTGGTACTCACCATGCTCTTTTGTATTGCTTGCGTTTCAATTTATTATGTAATAGACACAAAGCGTTAGAAAAAAAACAGGTTAAAATATATAACAGTTTGTTTAAATTATACTATTAAAAATAAAATCAAAGTAAAATAAGTTAAACAAACGGGTTAAATAAATAAACGTGCGGTCAAAATTATATGAAATCTTCAAAATTTTAGTCTAATTTAAAATAAAAAAATAAATCATATAAATAAATTTAACGTAGATTATATAAAAAGTTTAAAAATATATAAAGTATGAAAAAATTATTTTTATTACATAAACAAAACTTTCAACCGAATATTAATCCCGCGCTTTTAAGCGCGGGTCAAAATCTAGTATATAATTAAAGTAATATAATATTATTAATATAAATGATGCATATAAATTAAACATTAATTTAAAATTAAAAGTAAATAGCAATCAATTATTATAGTATATTTACTTTAGAAAATATTTATATCCGTGCATGAGCACGGAAAAATCACCTAGTAATACAAGAAACAAAAATCACCTAGTAATACAAGAAACAAAAATCATAAGCTAATATAATCTAGCATGCAACAAGCAACCTAGATCTCTTGGACCTAGTGCTCACGCATATGTGAATACTGCATACAACATTTTAGGCAGTGGCGGAGGCAGTGCATTAGCATGGTATTCAAATAATCCATGTGAAATTTGGAAAAAATAATGTAACATTTGTTAAATATTTTAAATTGACCATATTCGTTATTTTGATTGACACCCATTAATCTAATTGAACAAGTTTAATCCAATAGCAAACGATATAAATTAATTACTAGCCCAATAAAGGATATAACCCATTACAAAATAAAAATAAACTAAACCCATTAATATAAATAAACCCAATTATCATTCTTATACTAATACTAAAAACCTAATTATTTAGTTTCTTCTTCTACTTTTATTTTTTCCATGTCGTGACCCATGAACCTCTATTGAAACCTGATCCAATTTGGTTTTAAGTCAAGGTAATTATTTGATGTCTTTTAACTTTATGAATAGGTTTTCTTCTCTAAATTCTAAATTCATTGCATGTTACATTGAGAGTTCTAGATTTTGTGATTAAATTTAGAAAGTAGAAGCTATAGAGATTAGAGAATTATATACCTTTTTTAGCTTTAGTGGGATGTAGACGAAGATTAGATTACGCTAGGATTGTTTTAAATAGGGGTGGGCAAAAAAACCGAATCGAACCGAACCAAACCGACCCAACCAAACTCAAACTGATCCAAACCAAACCAAATTATATGTCTAATCCATTTGGTTCAAGATTTTATCAACCCGAATGGTTCGGTTTGGTTTGGTTTCAAACCGAACCAAACCGAAGTATTTTTAATATAGATTAATTAAATTTATTAATAATATTGAGGTTTAATATATTTGCAAATTTAGCCTAAACAACTAACCATAATTTTATATATACATTTTACTTCTACAATGAATAGAATAAACACAACTAAAAAAAAAAGAATATAGTCTCATACATTAACATCAAAACCAAAAAGTTATTGGATCACATATTCTACATATTTATTGTGATGTTTTTTTACGTTTAAATATGAAGAAAATATTGATTTAGTGTCAAATGATGAATTGTTTATATATTTATTAGTTATATTTTTGTAATTGAACTAGAAGAAAACTAAAAAAATCAATTCAACTGAATAGAAAGATACAAACAAACCAAATTAAACCGAACCAAACACAAACCAAACCAAACCAAACTAAAACCAAACCGAACACAAACCGAACCAAACTAAAACCGAACCAAACCGAATATAAACCAAACCAAACTAATATGGGTTGACTTTGGTTACAATTTTCTTAGACCCATATAACCCAAACCAAACCGAACCCAAACCGAACCCATAGTTAAACCGAAATGCCCACCCCTAGTTTTAAAGCTTGTGAATGAAACAGTCATTTGTAGAGGAGGAATAGATTAGGCTAGGATTGTTTCAAAAGTTTGATGTACTTATCATATCATTATTATACATTTTGTTATTCTAATAAAAAAACTGTATTTTCTTTTATTTTATTTATGTTGTTATTATCAAAAGCAATGGACCGATTTGTGATAAAAAGAAAAACTCCACCACCGAGGATCAGCATGGATGATTTGCCATGTGATCCAGCTAAGCGAAAGATAATTCAAGAGTATGATCATAATCAAATAGACGAGGTACGACAAATATGTGACTAGAGGACCTTGTCAACCTTGCAGTCATACTTTTAAACAAAAATCAATAGGGAATGTATGGCGACATTTTAATCCACAATGGTTTGACCAGTTTCCTGATTGGTTAGACTATAGTGTAGAACAAGAAAAGGCTTTTTGCTTGTTTTGTTACTTGTTCAGAGTTCAAGCGGGAAAACAAGGTGGGTTTTTAGATGGAACAAGGTTGATAGTTTCAGTAAGCATGTGGGTGATCATTATAGTTTTCACAATGATGCTAAAAATAAATGTGAAGATTTGATGAGACAAGGTCAGTCTATCAAACATGCTTTACATAAGCAAACTGATATTGTGAAAACTGATTATCGAATCCGCTTGGGTGCTTTGATTGATGTTTCTAGACACTTATAACATTTAGGGTTTATCTTTTCGTGCTTATGATGAAAAAGAAGAGTCAACAAACAAAGGCAATTTCTTAGAGCTTTTGAAGTATACAGCCGGACATAATGAGGCTGTAAAATAAGTTGTGCTGCACAATTCTCCTAAAAATAATCAGATGACATCTCCTCCAATCCCAAAAGACATTGCACATTGCTTTCCAGAATAAGTAACCAAGTCTGTTATCCAGGAAAGTGATAATGATGTCTTTGGCTTGCTGGTATATGTATCTGTTGATTTCTAGGATAAATAGCAAATGGATGTGGTTTTCCGTTTCTTTGATAAATTTGGGCTGGTAAAAGAAAGATTTGTCAGCATTAGTCATGTTAAACAGACATCTTCTTTGACTCTGAAGTATGATATTGATGCTTTATTTGCGAAACGTGGATTGAGTTTGAAAAACGTAAGAGGGCAAGGTTGTGATGGAGCAAGCAATATGAAAGGAGAATTCTATGGTGTAAGATCACTGATTTTGGAAGAAAGTAGATCTGCATATTATGTTCTCTGCTTTGCTCATAAACTTCAGTTGGTCGTCGTGGCAGTTGCAAAGAAACATGTTGAAGTTGGAGAATTTTTTGATATGGTTCATGTTCTATTGAATGCGGTTGCAGCTTCTTGCAAGAGAAATCTTATACTCACTGAAAGTAATCACAATAGAATGGATCAAGACCTTTATCTTAAATGACCTTGAAATACTTGTTAGGGATCACATTACAAGACTTTGTTGCGTCTTGGTGAGATGTTTCACTGTATTATTGAAGTTCTTGAACATATCCAAACTGAAGGCATGGACGGCAGCAAAAGACAACAAGCATTTGTCTCTTCAAATATTTTCACACATGTGATTTTGTGTTTTATCTCCAGTTGATGCTTGTTATCATGGGACTCACTAGTAACTTCTCAAAAGCTCTACAGAAATGATAACAAGAGATCTTGAATGCTGTTTCATTTGTTGTATCTGCGAAACGACAGTGATAGAAGCTTAGGGACGAAGGATGGGAGAATTTTGTGTGGCTAAAGTTTATTCTTTTAGTGAGAATAATAAAACTGAAGTTCATAATATGGAGGAAGAGTTTGTTAGATTCAAGCAAGCCAAGGAAAAAAACTGGCATCACCAACTTGCATCATTATAAGGTGGATTGTTTTTACACCGTCTTAGATATGAAACTTGAAGAGTTTAATGATCGTTTTGACAAGGTGAATTCTGAACTACTTGTTTGCATGGAGTCCCTAAGTCTTATAGATTCTTTGCGTCAGTTTGACACGTCATTGTTGAAAAGATTGGCTGAGATTTATCAAGATGATTTTAGTTCTATGGAGTGAAGATCTCTTCAACAGCAACTTGACATCTACCTTGACAATGTGCAAAAAGATGAAAGGCATACCAATCTAGAAAGCCTTGGTGATCTTGCTCGTCTATTGGTGGATACAAGGAAACATATTTATCATCCTTTGGTTTATCGTCTTTTGAAGCTATGTTTGATTCTTCCTGTTGCGACTGCAAGTGTAGAAAGGTGCTTCTCTGCAATGAACATTGTGAAGACGACTTCACGTAACAGTATCAGTGACGAATTATTAAGTGATTGTCTAGTTTGTTTTATTGAGAAACAAGTGCTTGAGACAGTGACAAATGAGACAGTGATAAAGAGATTCATTCCAATATATGAATGAGCGTAGAGTACATCTTTAAGTTTTAGTACATTGTAATATTTTTTTGATAAGAAAAATTTTATGACCCATATCCATATTTTTCCTAGCTCCGCCACTGCCCATTAATATAATCGAACAAGTTTAATCCAATAGGAAACTATACAAATTAATTAGTAGCCCAATAAACGATATAAAACCATTACAAAATAAAAATAAACTAAGCCCATTAAAATAAATAAACCTAATTATCATTGTTATACTAATACTAAAAACCTAATTATTTAGTTTCTCCTTGTGCTTTTATTTTTACCTTTCGTGACTCATGAACGTCTATTGAAGCCTGATCCAATTTGGTTTTAAAGTCAAGGTAATTATTTTATGTCTTTTAACTTTATGAATATGTTTTCTTCTCTAAATTCTAAATTCATTGTTACATTGAGATGTTCTAGATTTTTAAATTTTATTTAGAAAGTAATAAACTAGAGAGATTAGAGAATTAAACCCTTTTTAGCTTTAGTGGGATGTAGACGAAGATTAGATTACGCTAGGATTGTTGTAAAGCTTGTGAATGAAACAGTTTGATGTAGAAGAGGATTAGATTAAGCTAGGATTGTTTCAAAAGTTTGATGTACTTATCATACCATTATTATACATTTTGTTATTCTGATAAAAAAACTGTATTTCGTTTTATTTTATTTATGTAGGTATTATCAAAAGCAATGGATCGATTTGTGATAAAAAGAAAAACTCCACCACCGAGGATCAGTATGGATGATATTCCAAGTCATCCAGCTAAGGGAAAGAGAATTCAAGAGTATGATCATAATAAAATAAATGAGGTACGGCGCAAATATTTGATTAGAGGACCTTGTCAACCTCATGGTCATACTTTTAAACAAAAAACAATAGGGAATATGGCGACGTATTAATCCACAATGGTTTGACCAGTATCCTGATTGGTTAGAGTATAGTGTAGAACAAGAAAAGGCTTTTTGCTTGTTTTGTTACTTGTTCAGAGTTCAAGCTCGAAAACAAGGTGGGAGTGATACTTTTGTATCAACGGGTTTTTCTAGCTGGAATAAGGTTGATAATTTCAGTAAGCATGTGGGAGATCATTCTAGTTTTCACAATGATGCTAAAAATAAATGTGAAGATTTGATGAGACAAGGTCAGTCTACTAAATGTGTAGATCTGCATATTATGTTCACTGCTTTTCTCATAAACTTTAGTTAGTTGTCGTGGCGGTTGCAAAGAAACAAGTTGAAGTTGGAGAATTTTTTTTATATGGTTCATGTTCTATTGAATGCGGTTGGAGTTTCTTGCAAGAGAAAGCTTATACTCACTGAAAGTAATCGCAAGCGAATGGAAGAGGGGATCAGTAAGGGTACTATTATGACAGGAACTGGGCTGAATCAAGACCTTTCTTTTAAATGGCCTGGAAATACTTGTTGGGATCACATTACAGGACTTTGTTGCGTCTTGGTGAGATGTTTGACTGTATTATTGAAGTTCTTGAACATATCCAAACTGAAGGCATGGACGGCAGCAAAAGACAACAAACATTTGGTCTCCTCAAATATTTTCACACATTTGATTTTGTGTATTATCTCCAGTTGATGCATGTTATCTTCAGACTCAGTAATAACTTGTCAAAGGCTCTATAGAAAAGAGATCAAGAGATCTTGAATGCTGTCTCATTGGTTGGATCTGCGAAACGACAGTTACAGAAGCTTAGGGATGAAGGATGGGAGAATTTTGTTGCTAAAGTTTATTCTTTTAGTGAGAATAATAAAACTGACGTTCTTAAGTAATTTTGTAGTTTGTTTTATTGGGAACTAAGTGCTTGAGAGAGTGACAAATGAGACAGTGATAAAGATATTCCAAGATATGAGTGAGCGTAGAGTACATCTTTAATTTTTAGTGCATTGTAATATTTTTTCGATAACATTTATGCATCTTTACAGTTAAGAATTTTTTTTATGACCCACGTCCAAATTTTTTCTGGCTCTGCCACTGATCCAACCGTCATCATCATAAAGATCGAAGGGAGGATCTCCAACAATTTTCTTGTAAACTATATTTTTACTTTTCACGAACAAAATTTCTATGATTCTAAAATTAAATTTTGATTAAAAAACTAAAACAGCCTGATACTATCTGATTTAGCGCTAGATAAAATAAATATAAAGATTTTTATCTAGTATAATATACTCTAAAAATCAATATCTTCTTAAATTCGTTAAGATCCACAGATTTACCGAAAACGAGGTTGAAAATACTCTTTTTACTGGTTTACAAAAACTTCTATAGAAAATTTCTTTTTAATAATCAATATCATAATATTAGTTTGTGGTCAACACCCTGTGGAGACTAATATATATAACAATTTTTAATTCTAATGTTTATTTTATAAAAATATTTAGTTATTAAATTAGATGCAAATTTTAAATTTGTATTATAAATTATAAAGCTCAATATTCATATTGGTAATCAATATATTAAAATTATGTTCTTCAGTTTCATAGCTTTATCTATGGGATGTAAATTTTGGATCAAAATTTTTTTATAGTAATAATCAAATTAGAAAGCTTGCATTTGAAATGAAACACTTGTATTTGTTAACTAAAAAGAAATTTACTGGCACTGAAAATAGTATCAACAATCACAACTCATATAACATAAAAAATAACAATTACCAACAAACATTATATGTTCTCTTTAATTTAGATTTTAAAAACAGTGAGACAAAAAATACAAAAATAATAAATTACAAAAAAAATTCTATTTATTCTCTTAGATTATATTTACATTATGTTAATTATTTTTAATTTTTTTATTGTTATTTAATGTTCTAATCCTAGTTTTTATGATTCCATATATTTTTAATACTTTTAGTTAATTTTTCTTTTGTAGTTTATATAATATTTACTATTTTGGTTTAAATATATTATTTTGATAACATTTATGATTTTATTTTAATGAATAAATTCATTATTAGCGTTAATTCATCTGAGATTTTGATGTTCTGTCATGTACAAATACAAATTAATTTATTTTAGATTAGGAATATAATTGTTTAATATTAAATATATATATATATATATATATGTATATAATATTTAACATAAGTTAATAATCTATATTTTGCGACATATTATCAATGATGTTTTACTTTTAATTAGGCATGGGCATAATATCCGTAACCCGAAATCCGAACCGAACCCGAACCGAAAAACCCGATCCGTATCCGGTCCGAAATGTAAAAAATATCCGAATGGGTCTTGTAAGGTGGTACAAAACATATCTGAACCTGAAGTATTATTAACCGAACCCGAACGGATAACCCAAAAAACCGAAAAAAAAATCGAAAAATTCGAAAAGATATCTGAAGAAACCGATCCGAATGTCCAAAATAATATACAATAAAATTATATGAAACATGAATATATACTTCAAATATTCAATTTCATATTTATTTTGATATGTTATCTAACAATAAGTAATTAAAATATAAATAACTACCATAAATACTTAATTATATATAAATAAATATATATTTCTTATGTTTTACTTTTAAATTTTAGATTTTATTTTAGGTATATCCGAACCGATCCAATATAACCCGAATCCGAATGATATATGATTACTTTATGGGTTCTATGATGTGATACAAAACCGACCCAAACCTGATGTGTTATATCTGAACCCGATCCGTACTTCCAAATTTACTAGAGTTTGACCTAGGAGGTGTTATAAAAAAGAACCAAAATCCGAAAAACCCGACCCGAACCCAACGGGTACCCGAACGCCCAAGCCTACTTTTAGTCTTAACTTTAATATTGTAATAATATGTAATTGGATCAATATTTTCAATAAAAACGATAGAAACTGAATATATATTAGTCATTAAAATGATAAACTAAAAATAAGATAAACGTAGTTATGATATTATCGGTAGATATTGTTAAATTAATTAAATATCCTAAAATAATAATAGTGTATATATGAGTAGAGTAATTTAATTTTTATCAATTATCTTAAATATTTGATAAATATATATTAAATAGAAATTTAAATAATAATATTAAATAAACTAATGATATCCTAAAATCATGGAAAAGATGACAAGTAAACAAATTTATTACTCAAATAATAGTATGTATTATTATAAGATACATAACCAAAGTCTACAAGATTATATCCTAAAGTATTAAAGATAATTATCCTAATCCTAAGTAATATCCTAAATAATTAAGATATATATTCTAAATATCATCTTTTATTTTTTTTATAACGCTGATTTATTATGATATTACATTTATGAGAAATATTACATAGACGATTCGACAACCGACAATACTACCTGCCTTATGAAGATCAACGCCTAACTGTATTATCTGAGCCGTCCTATGAAGATCCACTCTTGGCCAGATTTACTTATACCATGTTGAAGATTCCTTGTAAGTCTTTCTTATGTAGTCTGCATTAATAAATTGTTTTTTCCGGGACTTGAAACCTGGATTTCATGTAATCTAAAAGAAATGGTGTAGTCTGGTATTCGAACCCCATACCTAGATGTAAAAACCTTTAAACCTTAACCAGTAGGTTAGGGTTCTTCCACCTCTGAATATCGTCTATGCATCGGTCTAAAGCTATTTTAACCATATTAATATTCCTTTTATACATAATTTGAACATGAGTTGCAAATAGTTTGAGACGACTAATATATTGGACGCTAGTCAATAGTCCAATCTAATTTTAAATACATAAGAGAAATCTGACCACTTCACATTAATAAAATAAATATATACTTAAAATATATATATATATATATATATATATTTATGGTTGGAGTTTATATATATATGGTAGGAGTTTCAAATCTCTACGTACTTGCCACATCATAGAGATGAGCAACAGCCCGGATCTATATGTGATAATTCGTGATAACTACAATATGGTTGTTTCATCAATCATAACTCGTTTAATTTAATATATATGATAATCTGCACTTTGCATGGAGTGACATATTTTATAAAATATTTATTAAATAAATAAATTTTAAAAGAAATTTTTAAATAATAAAAAATGGTATGTAAAATTAAAATATTTTATATGGTATATAGTTTAATTTAAATGATATTAAAATTATATATTTATGATATATATATGTAAATATATATATATAAAAATATATATTAAATACAAATTTATACACATATTTTTCTGATCATTTGTATCTTTCTTTAATAGTTTTAATAATATATGATTGTCTGAAAATTCATAAAATAACATATACAAAAAATCTAAAATGTAATATTTTAAATAATAATATTAGTTAAATCAATGATTTATCTTTAGGTTAGGAATATGATTATTTAATATTCAATATAAATATATATATAACATATATACTTTTAGTAAATAAAAATTTTAAAAATTTATGTTCTTTTGGTTAATAATAATATTAGTTAAACTAATGAGTTAACCCAAAATCTACATTTCATAAATAAACCTATAAAACAAAAAAACATAATTTAATACATTGGTTATCTCTATGAATATTAAACTTTTATAATTTATAATATTAATTTTAATTTGTATCTAACTTAATAATTTAATTTTTTTTGTAAAAATAAACATTAGAATTAAAAATTGTTAGATATATATATATATATATATATATATATTATTAATCCGCAGAAGGTACGTGTCATCAATTAGCAATATATAAAACATAATGTAATCATGCGGGTATGTTAGGACAGGGAAGGCAGCTCCGAAAGTCTCTAAGGCATCTAGATTCGAAATTTCACACTCATATTACCTATCTGTGTAGCCAGGTGACAAAGATATCTAACTCTCTTTGCAAGAACAAGATCTGTTTGGCGCCAATAAATAAGTTTTTGAGACTTAGTCGGTTGGGTGTTGACATACCGAATATCCCAAATAATAATAATAATAATAATAATAATAATGATAATAATAATAATAAGTAACGAATGTATGAGTACGATCGATGTCAAAGAAAAATACAACTATAACTAGGTGGCTTTTAGGAATATATATTCTATGATCAAAGTCAACTTGTGAGTTGTGAAGTCAAGAATGAATAGCCTGATGTACTCATCTTATGAATCCAGAACTCTATAAAAACCGTGCTTGTTATCAAGAGAAGAACGCAAGACAAACTACAGTCACATAAATCTCCATTAATTAAAACATCTACTTAAAAAGATGGCAAGCATATGCGAAGGTATTTATACTTAGATATACATTTTTGAGTTTATATATGAATACATTTTTTGAGTTATTATATATAAATATACTAGTATGTGTACTTATTACTTAATCATCATTATCATCACTAAAAACGTTAGCTATTAGATTATACTCCATATATTTCATTTTAATTGTTGTTTAAGGTTTATTATATACACAGATTAAGAAAATATTTAATTTTGCTTATTTCCAAAAAAAAACACAATTACCTTTACTCCCAACCATTTTCAAACAATAGAAAAACAAACTAGAAAATTTTGCATTGAAATTTTAAAACGACACTTATTTTGAAATGAAAATTTTACTCTACAACTACGGTAAAAACTAAAACAGAGGGAATAGTAATTAGTAAATCTATCTTCTCTCAAAAAGTTATTTGAGAAATACGTACATGAAGTTAATTAGGAAGCTATTAGATTACGTTTTAAAAAAAATCTATAGCTTAGTATGTATTTATTTTTTATGATTAATTGATAATGCATGCTTTGATATATCTGCATATAGTCATGGATTGGGTTTTGGATTAGTTTTTTTTGGTAATAATACAAATATATAAACAAAATTGATATGAAGCAGACTTAACAAATTTAAACTTTCTCCAACTCTTTTTCAATATAGTTGGATTTATGTTATATATCCAATGAACTCAAAACAAATAGTAATTTAGTAAGTCAGTAAGAATATATTAGCCTATACTTCTTGTCTATTGCTTTAGATTCCCATGTGGTATATTTCATATAAAAGATTCTTACCTTTTTTAAAGTATAAAACAAAAAATAATCAATAAAACTGAATTAAACTAAATCAGTATATGATTGTTTAGCTATATGACCCTTAGAAAACCTGGTGTCTTTTTTTTTTTTCACTAGGATTTTATTTATTATATAATTAAACTTTACAAGCCTATTACAAGAGGCATTCAAGCCCAAACTAAAAACCTAACACGGCAACAACATTATAAGACCCAACAACGGCCCATAAACCAAACCGCCCACACTAAAGCGGAACGCATCATTTCTTCCACGTGTTCAAATCACGGTAAACGAGATCCACGTGTTTGAAGACCAAACCCCTCGTCTTCACCGACATGCAGATCGTCGCCGACACAGGGAACCACCAGCTCAGCCGGGACCAAACCTCACGATCTTCACGGTGTGCACCATCTTAGCCATATCACCAAACTTCGGAGAGCTTCCATCAACCTATGTTGAGATCTCATCCAAGCCAAACACCGAAGACCCATCACATGCAATGGAATCACCACCAGCGGAGAGCTTACATCGACCGTCGTCGAGATCTCATCCGCCACCTTAACTCCAGAAAAACCGAAGCTTTCCACCAAACGGAAAACTTTTAGAAAATCGATTGCTTCCTAAATCTAGATACACATAGCCGCCGCCTTCACCAATGGAGAGTGAAACGCGGAGATAAGCCGACCGTCCTTTCCCGGAGAAGAAGGCAAGGACGTCGGAGACAAAAAGCCAGACGACCACCACATGAAGGGTCGACGTTGGAGACGGAGCCGGACAGAAAGCACCAAACCGGAAGAGATCGATGGCCAGAGGATCCAACCGACGTCGTGGCTGAGGAAGCCCACCGACGCCGGTCTCTCAGATTTGACCTCTCTCTACCGGTATATATATATTTACCTATAGAAAACCTGGTATCTATCTTCATATTATGATATCATACAATTTTATAACAAATCAAAAAAGGGAAATAACTATAAATAAGATACTTTTGTGAATTTACTAACTAGAAATTTAACAAAATATCCTAAATTTTGAATCTACTTACTAGAAATTTAACAAAATATTCTAAGTTTACTCATATGTGATATTTTCCAATAGAGAAAATATAGATCTAAACAATAACATTTCCAACAAAGGCCAAATACCTTCTCCATTTCATATTAAATGTCGTTTAACTTTTAAATTTTGTTTCATTATAAGTGTTGTTTTACATTTTCAGCAACTATTTAATGTTTTTTTCAGTTTTACCCTTACTTTTAGCTCGTTGATTAATAAAATCAAACAAAATTATGTATTAAATAGGAGTAAAACACATAATTTAATCATTTTCTTAATTCAAGTGTAAGAACCTTAAATGACACTTATAATAAAATAAAGGGAGTATATTTCTATTATAAAATTATTTTCATTATTAGTTCAGTGTAATAAACTAATAAAAATTATTTTTTCTGGGCTCAGAAAAATAACTATTACTATATGTAAGCAATCAATATCCATTACTGTAATTTTTTTTAAAAGCTTGCATAATTTATTTGATTGGTTTAATAAGCTATGAGAGGTAAAAATTCATAAAAGTTATTGATTAGATTTTATAAATTAGGTAACAAACTGAAAACGGTATGATATAGCAAAATCGTTTTTAATTGCAAAATATCTATAATTGTTACCGAAAACTTGGTAAGCAAGTTTTCAAAAAGGAATCTGTATAACTTTATAGAATATTACATATTCAGAGAGTTTCCTAACAATAAGAAATATATTCAACATAATAAGGAACAAAAAATTACATCTTCTTTTCGTATTCTGGTTCTCACGTTAAAAGTTAGATCGTTTAAAGTCTTTACTACCATTAATAAATGATTATATTTATAAATACATAATTAAACATCAATTTTTTTAAGGTTCTACCACGTGGAAACGCTCTTTAATGGAACTTTAGCTTTAGCTGGTCGTGACCAAGAAACGCAGCTTGAGTCGTAAAATCTTGCGCTATGAATCATTTATTTGATAGTTATCATTATTTTAAATAGTTTATATTGTATTATCCAAAAAAATATTTTCATCCTAAAATCTTAAAATTGAAAAGGAATTTAATTGATTTGATATTTCTCATTACGTGGGTGATTGGTTGGTTTTATCTCTCTACTTTAGCTTTATTTGTTTTTAAATCACTAAACTTTACCAATCATGTTGTATTTTTATTTTTAAAAGTTTAAACCTACATCAAGTTTTTATTAATTTTTACCAATCATGCTTTAGCTTTAGTTTTAAAGCTACAACAAAAAAAATAAAGCAAAATTTTTTCTTATGTATTTTAGGCAAAAAGCATAGAATCTGTAAAACGAAAAAAATTATCTATAATATCAAATAAATTATATGATGATAATTAAAACTTTTATAAATATTTTAATTTTGATTTTGGGTGTTTTTCAAATTATTAAATATTTAAATAATATAAATATTATTTACATATCACATTTTAAATGAAAGTACACTTTGATAATTTATAAAAGAAATATTAATATAAATGATTTAATTGGTATAAAATAATAATTATAATAATTTTATATATACAATACATATTTCATATATTTTATTTTAAAATAACTACAGCTTATACCTTACACCTACAACAAATTCAACTACAACAAAAATCTTTATAGAAAATTCTATAGTAACGACTTTGCAGCGACCACGAAAATCCGGAATTAACGCATAAAACAGCCAACGAAACTGTTCAGCAAGAAGTGGCTCAACAAAAGAAACCTCTGTTGGAACGCATTCGGGATAAAGAGATTTTTCCTATTCTCCCTCCACGACACACAACTGAAGAGGTTATGGAAGAACTGAGGGAGGTTACACTTCAATATACTATGTGTGCGGACCCTATCGAAAGTGCAGCCCAGAGACAGCGTGCGCTACAAGGAGATGCAAAAGGTTTAATGCAAAAAACTGCGGCAGCTATTATTGAAGCGGCCAATGCAGCTACGAGCGGTACCTTACCAAGAACTACTACAGTGCTTGATGAGGACCCAACGAGCGTAGAACACTTCATTGCAGCCGCAACGGAACCACCTCAACCTAGCAGAAAACGAGGGCGCCCTACAAAATTTAAGGATTTGCGTATCAAACCAAAAGTTTTCAGAGGTTCGAGCTCTAGAAAGGGAAATCTTACAAATCTTACACTGCGTAATGCATCTCCCAGGCAGCTTCAAGTCAGCCTGATAACCAATAATGACAGAAGTTATACACCAATAGAAGTTATACACCAATAAAAGTTAGGTCCAAATTAACGTTTATATTCATTAGCTAGTGTCTTTCTTACCATCAATGGTTTATCTAGTCTCAACCTTTGTTGTTTCATTGGTTTCAGATTCACTCTTACATGAAACTTGTTTCATTCCAGCTTTTCCAAACTATAAGATTTCCAATCTTATCTTGTAATAGTTTAAGTTTAAAATTGAAAGCACTTAGTTCAAAAAAAAAAATTAACGTTTATATTTTAATAAGAGAGACTTTTACGAAATGTATCAACACATTTGTCTAACTCAAGTTTGGAATGCATTTAAATTAATTCCATAAAATAATTGGATCGTTCATATTCGCAAAGTATCAATAAATAAATAAATATCACAACACTTCTTATACGAATAAATATTTTTTCGAACGACATGCAGTGCCGCTCATGGGCATAAGCGAATATTCAAGTATTGGTCTATGGTCCATAATTGTTTCTTTTTAATAAATACATAGCAATAGACTTCAAATTTTGTTATTAAAACTCTTAATAAATCGTCTAAGCCTCCAAAATTTTAGGACTACATGATCTTCTTCAGAACAAGTGTTTCTGTGTTTTAAGGTTTGACATAATTTATTCAAATTTGTGAGCCTATTAGAGTCACCATACATTAATTTCAATATTTCATTATTCCAATTACATAGCAAATGCAACAATCTGGTTACAATAAGAAAATACAAATGGAGGCATTTAATACGCCTCAAATCCTTATAACAACATTCACGAAAACCATACCTTATTTAACACATACGTTAGTTTTTTTTTTTGAAAAAAAGGCTTTCAACACATACGTTAGTTACCTTACATAATAAGATCCATATTTATTCTTTTTTATTTTTTGTAAAGAGGCATAAGATCCATATTTATTCACCCAAATAGAGTGTATAATAACTCATTTAGCCGACGAAAGGGGTTTGTGTGACAATGCCACAGTCATTGACACGAACATAAACCCTTTCACAAACCACAACAGCCAAAACAATAGCGTCTTCAGATATAATCTCAGCCTTCACTTTCGTATTCTCTCTATCAATTCAAATTTGTGAGCCTATTAGAGTCACCATACATTAATTTCAATATTTCACTATTCCAATTACATAGCAAATGCAACAATCTGGTTACAATAAGAAAATACAAATGGAGGCATTTAATACGCCTCAAATCCTTATAACAACATTCACGAAAACCATACCTTATTTAACACATACGTTAGTTTTTTTTTTTTGAAAAAAGGCTTTCAACACATACGTTAGTTACCTTACATAATAAGATCCATATTTATTCTTTTTTATTTTCTGTAAAGAGGCATAAGATCCATATTTATTCACCCAAATAGAGTGTATAATAACTCATTTAGCCGACGAAAGGGGTTTGCGTGACAATGCCACAGTCATTAACACGAACATAAACCCTTTCACAAACCACAACAGCCAAAACAATAGCGTCTTCAGATATAATCTCAGCCTTCACTTTGGTATTCTCTCTATCAATTATATCTTTTGCTTCTTCTCCTCTTTTCCCCACCAACTCAGGCCACGAGCTCTTCATCCCTTCACCTGCGGTGTCTGTACATATACATGCACACGTATATAATAAAATACATTATGCTACGTTACCTGATTTCTTATGATAATGCATTTTGCATACCTACGCCTTTTAGCATGAGCATTTATTATTTTTATATTTTGTATATAAATTTGAACTCTATATTTTTATTAATAAATATATATTATATATATATGTAAATATATATAGTCCCAAAGATTGATTTTTAAGCTTTTCACACATATTAAAAGATCAAATACATACTTAATGTTTTATTCTTTCTAAGAAAATTCTACTTTTATTTTTAAAATTTTTAATTTTTGTTTTAATTTTAGAGTAAAATGCACTAATTAAATTCTGAAATCAATCTTGTATACAAAACATATAAAACACAATCCTTTTTTATACATACATATATATATACATGTATATATATATGTATTATCTCATTTTAAAAAACAGTTGTACATAAGTTTCAAATATTATTTTCAAATAGTTTGGGATGGCTATAGGCTATAGTATAGCTGATATATATATATATATATTACAGAACATGTGTGCATATAAAAAAATAATTTCTTATATATCTAAAATAATACCTTGGCAGACGTCCGACATTTCTCTTTTCTTTTTTGAGTTTATTTTCTTTCTTTGGAGATGATGATTTATGTAGATTGCACAAGAACAAAATGACTATTTATAGAGAATTTTGTGGTGGGGCTATTCCACTTCCTTTACAATATTTGCACATGAAACCCTGGAGGAAAAAAAGACCATTGAGAGAGAAAGAGATTCGCACGCAATTGAGTTTTGACCGACGTGAGATTTCTATAAAGAAATTCATTTTTTATTGTTAAGAGTTTAACCTACTTTAAATACCCGTCAGAGATAAATATGGATATCAGGATAATGTCAAATGTCTGAAATTTATGGTGGCTCTAGAATGCAATATAATTAATATAGTAACGTAGCAAGTAGTGTATGGTTTGAATCCGATATGAAAACTTGCTCGATTATGTGTATTATTATGTACATGTATAATTTATATAATACAATATGGTGATAAAAGAAAAAATAATAATAAAAATACAATATATTTGTGGCTCAAATGAATAATGAATCTAGCGCGTACATTTTCGAAATTGGTGGTCATTTTATGACCTTTTTCATACGGCTTTCATGTGGTCATTTTATGCCTAAAATTTGCATTACTTTTAACGGAACGTAAAATATTTTCAAGAATTTAAATGTTTCTTTCCACACAATAAATGTTCCGTTGAAACTTATATTTCATCGTTTGATCACAAATCACAATTATACTTTTTTTTTCTTCATAACGTTTTTCATCTATGAGAAAATAAAGTTTTATGTTGGAGTGTTCTTTACAAAAAAACATTGGGGATATCATATATATACATCATGTGTGTAACTTGTGTTCTTTTTCTCATTTTCCATTTCCTTGAGCAATGAGCATTTTGAATAGAGTTCAAGTGGACTTATATTCGTTATAGTTCAACTTCTATCCTAAACACACTCGTTGTGCACTCACACATTAATTAAATACTCCAAAATGGTTGGCTCAAATCTATTACAATATATAGAATTCACTATCTCGAGACCTTCTGTGTAACGGATAGAGGTTTCCCCTAGAGGGTGAAAGCAAAATATATATTATGAACCTTAAAAAAGAGCAAAATATATAAACCTTTAAAAAAAAAGCAAAATATATGAACACCAAAGGAAATAAAAAGAGACATAATTATTACTGTATTATTTTTAAAAATCTATAGAGAGTTCATTTGAAACGAAGAGGACGAAAACTAACATTACATAAATGTTTTCTTTTACTTTTCTTTCCATCTTCATATGTATAAGATATATATAACACAATGCATACCTGCCACTCCAACACAAAAACTCAGTAGCCGTTGATTGGAGCTGACAAGTTCGGGTTTGATGAGTCTACGTCAAAGGAAGGGTAAGTAGAACGCATCGTTCTGGCTCCTCGTCGCCAATAAAGACAAGTCCATATTCGCACTCTGGCCGTTCCCATACAACGAAGAAGAAGATGATGACGAAGAATCTGACATGTGTTCACCGTAAGATTGGTAAAATCCATCATCAGTGTAACTCCTAGACCTCCCAGCGATCCCCATATCCGCAAGAAATGAGTACACGTCGCTCAACCATTGTGGCAAACGGTATCCGCTAGTTGTGTCCATCAAAACAGGTTCTTCTTCGAGCAGATCATTGATGATACCCAGATGAGGGAACTCATCGGTCATCAGACTCTGTGCTGGTCTCCTAATCTGAACATCATTTTGCCTCATGCTAGTACTTACAGGTGCGCTGTAAGCGTTCATTCTATGATTCCCGCTGATAGTTGTTGTAGTTGTTGTATCTCTGTTTGAGCTTGAACCACCAGTCCACAAGAGCCCACCGGACGAAACCTCCGCCGAGCCAACGTTGAGAGGGAAGCCAGACTGATTAGATACTGAGACCAATGCGCTTGTTCCCGTCGACTGAGAGCTTGAGTGGTCGGAACCAACTATGGCATTTTTATAGGATTGAGGAATGTAAGTTTGAGTATGTGTCGGGGCACTTACAGGGCCTGTTGAGCTCACTGAACGAGCAAAGGACGTTGCTGAGGTTCGAGGTGCAGCTTGCTTTGGAAGGAAGGTAGGAGCACGCAAAGGCCTTGTTGACATGGAAGGTATTGGGGAAGTAGTATTCTGTACAGCGGCTCTAGAACCCACAGTTTGGAACTCAATATGTCGAGACGGTGATGCTTGATCTGACGAAGGTGATATTGCTTTCCTATTTGGAACGGTATCTAACTTGAAAACACCCCTTTTCTCCGGTTTTGCTTGTGCTACAGATTTGAGATTCCAGGGAGAAGCTTTGGGTGGGGAAAACACAGCAGGGCTTTTCTCTTGCCTCTGAACCGTGCCACGATCCTGAAAAAAGAACACAATATAGTCATTCTGATGTTGATGAGCACTTTAAAGTTATCAAATGTTAAACATCAAAAGTTTGAGTGAACCACCTTGGTAACAGGATTATGCTCCCTAGGGTTCTGTGCTTCTTGGATGGGAGAGATAACCACGCCAGCTTCAACAACTCTGCGTGTCTCAGAAGAATGGCTTTGACTCTTAGGGTTAGATGCATGTCTTGAAGGTTGGTTCTCTGTTTCAGTGGCTGAGCTGTTGGCACCAGATACGTTTCTTGGTTGCGTTTTTCCTCTGCACACCAGAAGGTATGTTAACAGGATGTGGAACAAATAAAAGAATCAAATGAAGTTCACTTACTTTATACGCCAAATCTTGGTTTGCCCGTTTGAAACATTCCCTTTGTATGACCCACTGGCTACCCCTGTTCGGACAGATTGATCAGAATAAACTGAGGTATACTTTCTTTCTGCAACTCCACTAGGGATAGATATGGAACTGCCTCTTCCTCTGCTAGTGTCTTCTGATGGGGGATGGTGAATCTTAGATGCATCTAATTCACACTGAACAGGGCTGCTCTCTCCAAGTGTGTCAGGTTTATCACCTGATGATTCTGCTTTAGCTCTCACTTTTTCCTCTTTCTCAGTATCCCTTTCTTCTGTTTGGGATCTCAACCTCTCTTCTTTCCTTTTCTCCTTTTTGTTCTTTTTCTGTTTCGCCTATGAATAACCAAACAACCAAGAATCTCCATTACCAACCCAACAAGTATATTTTATGGGATTATATACTTTGGAGGCAATAGAAGTGTAGTAAGTAAGTAACCTGTTTCTTCTTAGATTTTCTCTCTTTTTCGGTTGTTCCTCTATTTGCCTTGTGTTTGCTTTCTGCCAGACACTCTTCCTCTTCTTCGCGAATAAGTTCTTCTTGCCTTTCCCATGCAGTATGTTCTATGTATGCAACTTTAGCCTTGTTGCTGCATTTCTCAGAAGGATTTCAGTTCAATAGTGAAAAAGTACAGGAAACATAAATATCAGAAGATCAGAAATAGATAACAAAACACTATCAGCCGTTTCAGAATAATATCTTTCACGCTTGTTAGAGCTTACAAAAACGAAGTATTGTGATTGCTTATGAATTGATTTATATGGAAATTTTCTAACCAAGAGACAAATGATGCCATATTACCTGTATATATGTGCAAGAACAAGCATCTCCATAGTCCGCCTACCAACCTCAGTTAAACGACTCTCATCACGCCCTATGGCTTCTTTACTGTATTCCTCTCCAACATCCCCCACCTAGATTCGGATAAAAGATTTAAAAAAAAAACAATAAGTGCACAACCGCACATGATAAACAAATAGCGTGTGATACTAACCTTCGAAGGGTTTTGAGAACCCTTTTCCTCTTTTATAGGAATTAATGGTGCCATAACAGTCCTCTTCATGAGTACTAACAGATCATCCACTAATACAAACATGTCTTGGTCCACACTAACAATTGGAGCTGGGCCTGCTGGCAATTCTACGTTATCCATTTGTACCTGCCTATTTTTCTTCTTCTTAGTTTCTTCTTCAATAGTCTTCCACCCACTGTACAAGGAATCCATCATCAAAGTGGATGTACCTTGCCTCAAGACAAAGAAGATTTTTGCAGCTACATTTAGAACCACATCCATTTTCTCTCGAGACATCTTACGCCTTGTGTTTTGGTCCAGCCGTAACCAGAAGGAACTAAAGCTACACCATAAAACAACAATCCATTCCGTGTTATGGAAACTGCTCAAACTTTGAGGAAAAAATATACACTAGATTGGGGTAAATCCAAAGCTATTATAATTTTATTTCTGGAATCTGGAGGAGATGAATGAAAATGTGGAATACCTTTCCCATTTTTCCTTGTCTTGCATCAGCTCCAAAAATCTGATTCTTTCCAGTTCCATAAACTGCCACCAAATGTTCTCTACATATGGCACATATACCCTAAGAAGTTCCCTCCTGTACTGACTAGAAAGGCAGCGGAGAGGTTTGTCGATTTTCTCTCTGCAAGAATCATTCATAGAAATTATCCACAACACAAAACAGAAAAGGAAAGAAAAAAAAAAAAACAAAACTATGCATAACCGTTATTACTACAATGTGCCAATATGTTTGGTTGGGAAAGTTTCAAACACTGCATATATGTTAACGGCGATGTATGACATATGAGTTTAGGTCAACTCAATCTTGCCTTTACCTGATCACCTGAACTTGAGCCTTAATGATAAGAGAGTCCAAATCATCAATGTACCCTTCCTGTAATTTAGGTAACTCTATAAAGTTATTCCCTCCCCAGTGATGCTCCAACTTTTTTAACCTGTTTACTGCATCTGCAATATCTGTGTTCAGCATCTCTGTCTAAAGGGATGGATGAAAACAAAAATATGCAAATAGGTTACCTAAATATATCGATTTCTTTGGATCTTTATTCACAAGAGCTAAAGTATACTGAACAAAATGATTGCAGCCTGTCTCAAAGAAAAAAAAAAGAACTTAAATGAGGAGGTTCCCCAGTTCAAGCGAAAGAAGCTAACCGGATAACAAGCAAACAACAATACGAACCCGGAGGAAGTTCTGCATGGTTTGCAAGACAGAGATACAAAGCGAGATGGTTGCAAACATCCCACCCTTGTGGATATATTGTAATATACCTACCACGAGAGGAATATTTAGCATGCAGAAGGAAAAAAATACACAACTAGGTTTAGAGATTACAAGAATTTCAAGCTTGTTATTATGACATAGCTCATTGACTAACCTTCTAAGAGCCTATATATATGGAAGGAGAGCAAATGTTACATACCATTTGTAGCCCCCCGCATCAAAAACATCACTGCGGAGCTCAGGTTTGCTGATTTCTGAATATTTCTCAATCTTCCAAGTATGTTTCCCATATAGTTCAGAATGTTTTGATCCTATAGAAAAAAAGAATGGAATAAAACGCCAAGCGACACACATGATATCATCTGAGAATAACATTCACGAAGAAGATACCATACCATCATCAATGTCCCAGTAGGGAGGCCACGTCGAAGGAAACCCATTCTCAACTTGATCAGACGAACGCCACTCCGCAAGTGCTTCTGAATGACTTATTTGTCCATTTGAATTATCTTCCTCTGATGATTGTCCTGATCTATAGTCTTCATTACTAGTCTCCGACATTACTCTACAGCTTAAGCCTCACTTTCAAACTAGGCAAATTAGAGATTGAATATACAAATTAGAATCACAGTAATATACTCTGATCAAATGTGTCATTCATAGTCACATCACACAGACACAAGAGAATCTAATCAATCACTCACTCGCATGAACCAAACTAATTCATGAATCAAATCAATACCTGCATATCATATAAGCAATGAGAATGAGAATAAACCCTACAAACTCGATATTTTTCAAAATGCTAGAGGACCAATCAAATTCATTTCTTCTATCAACTAAATCTCCAGATTTTACAATAACTGCCACAGAAAACAAAAAAAACAGAGATGCCGAACAAAATCTCATAGGAATTTTCTCGATCGGAAAAAAAAACTAGGATTGAAATCAGAAACCAAAGCCTCGGAAAATTCAAATAATAAAGGAAGTGAGAGATTGAAGGCCGTAAACGACGCCGCGTGGATCAAAGCAAACCTGCGATGATGAAAGGAAAGAGCAGAGAGAAGCTTAACCGTTGAATGGATTTAATGGCAGCTTCTCAAGCTTTTCTAGAAAGAGAGAATTGGTGAAGAAGAACACACAGCAAAAAATGAGCGGAAACAAACGAAAACCCTCAATTGAAATATAATAATTTAAAGAAATGGTTTCATGACATGTATTTATATAACGTTCTTATTGTTTCAGCTTTTGTCCATTTGCCTAACAAGAAAGATATGGAACCATAAATGGCAGTCAACTTTCTTTTTTTGTTAATATAATTTTCCATTTATTGACTCATTTCTTTCACCACAATATACTTTTCCATTTGTTGACTATTTTCATTTACCTTACTCAAATACTACTCTAATTTTTGGTTCCCAACAAACTAATTAATAATGCTTAGTATTTATTTTTTAAAATTTCAAAGTAATATCTACTTGCATTAAACGAATGACTAGATTATATACAGTAAAACTTTAAAATAATAATGTTGAGACTATGGTATTTTATTAATTTATAGAATTATTAATTTACAAAAAGTTGTTTTTAGATTTTTCTATTTTAGAATAGACTTTTTATAAAAATAAAATTAATTGATTTTACCTTAATTAAACTTTAGAAATTCAACTTTATAGTATTTTTATTATATTATTGATTTGTGTCATCTTTTAAATCGGCCAAATTCGAAACTGAGAACATATAATAATTTATCGTGTTTATTAATTTATCAAGTATAAATTTATAGAGTTTCTACTATATTCAAATATATGTACTATTAAAACATGTTCAAACAACCTTTTGCATATGTGATTTTTTAAATTGAGCCGAATTTCAGAAATTTTATTAAATATATTTTATATTAACCTAATAATTTCCCAACAATATATTGTGACTATTAGGCCTAGGCACTCGGATCCTCGGGTCGGGTTCAGGTCGGATCTTGTCGGGTCCGGGTCCTTCGAGTCTTACATATTTAGACCTAATAGGGTAATAAAAATTTGTCGGCTTGGGTTCAGTTTGGGTCATGACAGGTCCGGATCGGTTCGGTCTTATATAGTTGAACCCAATAGGGTAACTAGAAGTTGTCAGTTCGGATTCGGTTTGGTTAAGGGCCGAGTTCGGTTCGGCTCATGTCGAGTCCGGCTAAAAAAATACCCAAAACACACAAAAAGAACTTGAAATATTTAAATACCCAAAAATATCCGAAATTTTACTCAAAATCTGACCCGAAGACATGAAAAATACCCGAAATATTATCTGATTATATGAATCATATTTTGAAAATCTAAAATTTTACCCCAAATCCAAAACCATATCCGAAAATCCATATTCCAAACTTAAAACATACCAATGATACCAAAAATATACTAAAACACTCATATATATCTAACTAAGGTCGGCCCGTCCAACGGCCGGGAAATTAATAATAAAAACTGTTTTATATAAATTTATATTAATTTATGAAGCACTTAAAAATCATGGTGGATTGAAAACTAAATTATAAAAAATAATAATGAATAGAATTCTGAGATCATATTGTTATTTTTAATAAACATTTTTGGTTTGGAATTAAAATGACAGTATTCTTTGTTATTTTATTCTCTATTTTCAGAGAATACAAAATTAACAAAAACAATTCAGTATATATATATATATATATGTTTTATAATTCGTGAATTGTTTTTAAGTTACTACCACGCGGGAACGTGAAAATGAATAGTCCGATGTATGGTGTTGATTTCTATTTTGTCTCTATATGCTTTTGTTTTACCTTTGTGTGTGTTGTGTATCTCGCTACCAATCATATGCCATTATTTTTCCCTTTTTAGTACGTGGGCTTACATTTGTGTTAAAAAAAAAGGCTTACATTTGTAAAAATAATCGAAAAGTCTATCTTTATTGATAACATAGAGGTTCCTTATAAAGGAGATTACACCGTCATAGATAAATGGAAAGATTACAAATCGTAATCTCTTGGTTATAAGCCATCCATAATCTGGTTCATAACACTCCCCCTTGGATGCCATAACCATTTAGAGCTTGTAATGTGCTTTAATGTTGCCTCATTAAAACCTTATTAGGAAAACCCAATTGGGACAAAACCATGGTGAAGGAAAAAGAGTACAACACACATTACTCCCCCTGATTTGAACATTACTGAAGGTCCCTTGGACCTCTCCAATTTTCTACAATCTGTGGGTGATGAAGATCTTGGGCATAATATGCTTTGTCCTCGAACATGATAGTTGGTTCTTCTTTACCATCGGCCATGCCACAATCTGATCGAACTTATTGAGTCATCGACCTCAAATACACACACACGAAATCTTGGATGATGTTGCTGTGATATGCGTGTACCACCATGTGTAAAACATAACCTGTCTGAAAACAAATCAACAAAACCAAATAACACCTCTTTGGGCTGGTTAGTATAAAATAAATCAAAATCAAAGGCTTCTTCATCGTCCTTCTTATGGACCAATCAGATCAGTGTCTAAAACAAAACTTCTGCATCGTCCATCTCAGGACTAAATGGACTTCTTTATCGTCCACCTTTGGACTGAATGGATCAGTGTCCAAAACAAGTGATCTCACGCCCATATACTAGATAATGGGTGAGACTGGTCCATATTAAATCTCTTGAGAACCCTTTTCTGTATATACTATTTGATGCACAAGGATTTCATTGTTAATGTACTCAAGCTGTAATCTCAAACAAAACTTTGTTTTCCAAGATCTTTCATCTCAAACTTTTTCTTAAGATATTCAACTGTTTGGAAAATTGTATCCAGAGGTTCCTAGGATATTCAGATCATATACTTTGATGATTATCAATATTGTTCTCGAGAACTTGCTGTACTTTCAGCTCAATACCCTATAGTATTTTCATTATCCAGTGGACCATATAAATATGCAGTCACTACATCAACTTGCTCCAAGTCTAATTTTCTCTCTTATATAGCCAGACTTATGAGAAATCTAAAAGTAGTTGCATCCACCACATGGGAGTATGTCTCCTCATAATCTATTACTGGTCTTTGTGAGAATCCTTGTGCAACATCAGCTTTATATCTCACGATTTCTATTCCTCACAAGATCCATTTATGCCTTTCTTCTTTAAACTATTTAACCCCACGTTTCCATTCAATCCAATCTGTTCTACGAGTGCGCACTCTTATATTGACGTGGGTTCATGATCCTCACTTATATTCATAAATTCAAGTGCTGCCTTGTATGCAAATAAATCATCTTATGTCGACATTCCTTATTGGTTCCATTATGTTCCAGACATGATATAATCGATTGAGATTCATTATTATCAGGACCTTTAATACTTTGCAGCTTGGCGTCCCAAGCTACATTGTTTGGTACATGTACCTTAGAGCCGGCCGGCCTTATCTCCATGTCTGGGATGGTTTCCTTAATAACCTCGGATTTGGATTTTGATTATCATTCTCTGCACCTTTCTTTTGTTTCCGAGGATTCTTATCTTTTGGAACCTATTTGGTCTACCACATTTCATACGTTGTCTAGACTCTGTAGCAACTTGACTGTGTCTCTTCTTGGACATCAAATTCGTTAGTGCTTTACAAGCTGGTTTATATATGACTTAGTCATTCATTTTCGGGTCAGCAAATGTGTCTGACATTTGATTAGCTAGCTTTGTAAATGTATAATCTTTGGATGTCTATTTCACATTCTTTAGTCTGAGGATCTTGCCAAGACATTGATGGTTGATTCCATTCTATTTCTTTTACCTTTCTTGTACCAGCTTTATTATTATTTTTCTCTTCCTGGTCTTAAAATAATCCGTGTACCTGGCCTCAAATATAATCACCCATAGTTGGATCAAAGTACTTTATTATTGTGGGAGAATCATATCCAACATATATCCCCATCCTCCTTTTGATGTCACATCTTAGTTCTCTGTGGTGGAGCAATTAGTACATAGACATCACATCCAAATGTCGTATGATGGGGTATGTCTGGCTCTTGACCCGTTAATAATTGTGATAGGGGATATCTATGCTCACTAAATAGCCTGATACGTATTAACTTAGGTGCATGTAACTTTCGTGTGGCCCAAGCTGTGAATGGGAGTTTTGACCTCAAAAGTTATGGTCTATCAATCAGCTATTTGTGTTTTAAAAATTTTTGGCCAAGCCGTTCTTGGTATGGGCATGTATCACAAAATTGTCCACACTTACCCCCATGGACATACCATAATCATTTAAACGCTTGAGACATGTATTTACCAGTATTATCTAGACATATAGTCTTTATTTATGAAAAAGGGGCTCGTAGCCGTTTTACTGGTGATGGCCTAATGAGTTTCCCTTGTGTACATGCTACACACGTGAGATTCTTTGGGATAACTCTTCTTATCTTTTAATGTGTGCCTTTTGAATATCAATTTTCGCATCATGTTTGGACCAGGATGGCCAATCCGGTCATGCCATAAAGGGTATATTTTCACAGGCCTTTAGCCTCTATCATATTGATCTATGCATAGTCTAGGTCAGTAGAGAATGCAGATATAGTCTTTAGGACTTATTATGGCTTTGGACGATTTTATACATATATCTGAAGGAACTCTTTGTTTCCTTCGCCCATTGTTTCAATATGGAAACCATTCATTCTTATATCTTTAGAACTCAATAGGCTGCTCTTGCTCTTAGAGCTGGGTGAATGTAAGGCATCACTGATTTCTAAATGCATACCCTTAGGCAATAATATATCACTACAGGAAAACAGCTAGTTTCCTACAACGATTTCGTCGGAAATCCGTCGGAATAAACCATTTCCGACAAATTTCCGACGAAAGCAGTCGTCGATTATAACTCGTCGTAAATAAAAATTTCGTCAGAATTTCATCGAAATTTCTGACGAATTTCCGACGAAATTCTGACGGACAGATTTCCGACGAAATTCCGACGAACATATTTCCGACAAAATTACGACGGACTTTATAAATTATTTAAAAAAAAATAAAAAAGATTTTATTTAAATATTTTTAATAAATATTTTTAATTCATTAAATATATATAAAATTTTAAAATTAGAAAAACGTTTTTTTAAGATTATTATTTTAATAAATCATTTATAATAAAATTTTAAATTCTTTATATATATATAATTAAAATTATAAAAACGTTTTTGTAGTATAATTGTTTTTAAAATCTTCTATAATAAATGTTTTTATAAATTTTTAAAAATATAAAACGGTTTATAAATTGAAAATATTTTAAAACAAAGAGAAAACGTTTTTAAAAATTTTTAAAAACTTTTTGTAATTGAAACCTTTTTCTACTAACTGAAAAACGTTTTAATTAAATCTAAAAAAAACACAAAAACATTTTATTGATTGAAAAGGTTTTTAAAAAGGTGAAAAGGTTTTGATAAATTTTTGAAACCAGAAAACGTTTTATAAATTATAACAAACTTAAAAATTTTTTTATAGAAACTTAAAATGTTCTATAAAAAGCTTAAAACGTTATATAAAATTATAAAAACATTTTGAAACAAGAAAAGATAATAAAAAAAAGCATTATATATATATATTTCAAATAAAACTTTTCAATAATTATAAATACACAAAAAATGTTCTTATAAAAATATTTAACATATAGTTTCTAAAATCTTAACATCTAAAATTTTTAATCTACATACAAAACAACAACCTAAAACAAAATCTAACAACATATAACTCCTAAAACTATCAATTCTATTCTAAATCTTCAGATTCAAAACCTAAAATCCACAATTCTAACATTCCAACCTAAAAAATGTAATCTAAAGAAGGGTTTAGATGACTTACATGATTGGGGAAGAGATTTGGAGGATTTGGGGTCGGAGTCTCAGATTTGTGTGTGAGGGAGAGGAGTAAGACCGCAAAGATTGCAGAGGAGAAGAGAAAAAATGAGGAAGAAGAAGAAGGGTCGTCTTATGTATTAAAAATAAACCGACGGACAGTTTCCGTCGGAATTCGGTCGGTTCTATTTTAAGCGGTTAATCAAATAAATTTCGCAAATTTTCTTACCGGTTAAAGTGAAAAAGTCCGACGAAATTCCGACGAAACCTGTTCGTCACATTTATTTCGTCGGAATTCCGTCGGAATGTTTCGAGAATATCGCCAAAGGAAGCCTCGAGAAACTATGAGTTTCTGCATGTCTTTTGATTGGTCGGGGTTAGAGTCCGTCGGAATTTCGCCGGTATTTTCCGTCGGAATTTGGTCCGAATTTTCGACGGATTTCCGACGGAATTTAGAGAAATAAGAATTTGGGGTTTCAAAACAACAGTCTAATGATCACATAGAAATCTTTGATAGTATGTAAATGATTTATAAGAGGTTTAACTAAAATAATTACTTGTTTCACTCGATATTATACAAAATCAAAATCTAATCTTATATTACCGTAATATGTTTGTATAAGTATATAAGTGTTATTGGAGGATGTTACGAATACGTTGATATGTATACGTAAATAATTTTTTTATATGAAAAACTTTAACGGTGTGAACTAATTTCATATTATAAATTTATATATGTGTTATTTGGATATTTTAAGTATCAAATTATACATTTATAATAACTGTGCAAATCTAAAATCTGTTTCGTCGTGGAAAATTCCGACGACATTCCGACGAAAGTCAAAAACCCATCGGATTTCCGTCGGAATATTTTGATGGAATTCCGACGAACTTCAAACCCTATCAAAACCCCAAAATTATAATATTCTGTCGGAATTTTGTCGGATATTTCCGAATACCTGACTTTCGTCGGTATTTCATCGGAATTTTCTGACGAAATACCGACGAACATGAAATTATATGTTTCGTCGGTATCTCGTCGGAATGTCGTCAAAGAAAACCGACGAAAATATTGTCCGTCGAAATGTCTGTCAGAATGTTGCGTGTTTTCTTGTTGTGTATTAGCCTAGCCATAGTCTTCTTTCAGACTAACGATACCTGCTTTAGTACTTATATTGGCGTTTTTCAGTGTACTCATATAGAAAAATCATTCATTCATTTAATCTAAGCAGACAATGTAATAGAAATAAATTCAAGGAGATAAAAATCAGAGAAAACATACAAGCAAAGCAATCACACAAGTTTGATGTCGAAATCAGATTATCAACTTGATTATTTTAGGCAATCATGAGTCTCATATTCCATAAGATCATCTTGATCATGTTCAAAATTATTTTCACCATCTTTATAGACCAAGTGAGTTTCAGGATTCTTCCCTTTCAGACTCTCTTTGATAGAGGTCACAAAAATGTTTGGGAGTCCTTCATATCATAGCCCAATGGTTCCCCATTCCACATCTATGGCACACTGATTTGGTCGAGCTTTGTGGTTTAAAGGATATACCACGGCCACTGCCTTGACCATGGCTCAAATTGGGTTGATACCCACGGCCTCTGCCATAGTGATTCCACTACAAGAAAACATAAATTTTACGAGGGCGGTTTTCCTCGTGAGTTCGTCGTAAAAGAGGCTTTACGAGGAATTAGCGAGGAAACACGTTTTTTCGTTACTCGTTCGTCGTAACATATATTTCCTCGCCAATTCGTCGTAAATTAGCGAGGAAAATATTTTGCCGTAAAAACGAAGAAAACAAATCGTCGTAAAGACCACGTAGTAGACAGTCGACGTAAGAATGTCTCTACCGTTCCTCGTAAATACCACGAAAGCATTTTCTCGTAAACGACACGTACATATCTCGAAAGTATTTCCTCGTAAAATTTACGTAATTACCTTGAAATGTTTTCCTCGTAATTTTCACGTAAATACCTTGAAAGTATTTCCTTGTAAAATACTCGTTCAACATTTCTCGTGATTTCCTCGTAAATGTTCAACGTAAATAAGTCGTAGATTAGCTACGAATCTACTTTGTTTTATTATTTAACAAATTTAAAAATATAATTAAAAAATATTTAAAATTATTTACTTTATTAATAAAATTAAAATTTTAAAAATAAATAAATACGCAAATATTTTATATATAAATAATTTTTGAATTTATAATACAACCATGGAAAAAAAAGAACTAAGAGTCGTGCATCGCCCGGAGGAATTCATCACTCCTCCTGTCTACATCCTCCTCGGCATGTGTGTCGTCAGATGGTCCCTCGCCTGGAATGGGATTTTGTCGTCGCAAGTTCCTCAACATGGTCTCTCATTCCGGATTTGTGGCCGCTATAAAATCCAAGAAGCGATCGAGTCCACCCACACGAGCTGTGAACGCAGATTTTGTCGCGGTCAACTCGTTACGCAGCTAAGTGACTTCATCATCCCGCCGCTGACCATAAGACGATGTCGCTTTCGGAACGTCGTTGACTGAACCAATCCCCAACGTCCGTCCCTTTGTTTTTGGGACAACCTTAAAAACAAAAAATAAATATTGATAGTAAAAATTTAAAGTTAAATTAAATGAATAATAAAAAATTAAAATTTTTGAAAATTTACCTCCTCGTAAATCTTATCCACTTCAAGTGTGGATAAGGTGACGGGTAATCCGTCGGTAGACTGCTGGGTCAGCTGGGTCTGGCGGTTTTCAACCCGAGCAACCACGTCGTTGTAGATTTGCTCGGACTTGCCATCTACAAATACACCCGCCTTGTTCTTGTGGGTCCTCTCGTAAAGTTTCATAAGAGACGGGAGATGTCCCGTCTCTTTGGCCTAAAAAATATTTAAGAAAGTTAGAATAAAAATATATATATTAAAAAAATTATTTGATAAAATATTTAATTACCATTTCCAAACGGACACCGGTGTGGAGTTTTTGGCCCGTAGTGTGAAGCATCGGCCCGTTTCCGTGCTCATCGACTGTGTTACGGGAGTTAGAGCAAGACTGGGCGATTCTAATGGAATCAGGAAGACGCCAATAACGGATGAAGCCATCCCACACATCCGTGGTGAGCTCAGCGGGTTTGCCACGCTCATACCCTTTCACGATCCAGTCACCCTTTCAGTTGGAGACCGTGTCCAACAAGCGAACTTTTGCCTTCGCGTTAAACTTCTTCTTCACCCTCTCAGTGATCCCCAAGGCCCAATTATATTTTTGCTGTTGGAAAAAATAAATTAACAATTAGGTTTTTAGAAAGTATATATATAAATCATGAAAAAATAAAGTATATATAATTAATTAATAGAAACTTACAGCGTAAATTTTGAACCACGTCTTTCTGACGTAGTGAGGCATCTTACTCCAGTTCGGATGTGCCATGGAGAAGTAACCTTTGATCGTGTCGGTTACGTCCGATGCAAGACATCCGTCAACCCCCCACCTGGAAAATACAAATTTAAAATATAAATTGTTTTTTTAATGTTATAAAAGAATTTTAAACGAATTAAAAAAAAATATTAATGCAACATACTACAAAGTTCCGTCCGGTCGGTCGGGGTCGATGACTGGTAAACATTCTCTGCCTGGCAGACGGAGAATGTCCTCTACAGTGTACTGCGAGTAAGGAGCACTCGGAGGCACCATCAAATCGGAATGAATATCGGCGGCCATCGGAGGTGCCATCGGAGGGGGCACAGGAGGAGGCATCGTCGGATGAGCTATCGGGGAAGGCACATGAGGAGCCGATGGTGCACTAGAAGAAGTAGACCCAGAGACTCTCTGAGTGTACTGAGTCTCGGGGACAGTCTCCTGACCCGAAGAACCGGGAGCTGAAGAAGAGGGGTCTAAACGACTACCCGGCTCACCGAACATCTCTCTGTAATGGGCAGTAAGTTTTCCTTTTCGAACCTGGTAAAAAAATTTAATTTTTAAAATTAACATCAACAGTATATTTACCAACATTATCCACCTAATCAACACTAAATAACATAAAATCCGTAAACCTATCTAAATTCCCTATACTAACCACCTAATCTATCCTAAACTAACCAAATTAGAGAGGAATTAGAGAGGCTTACCATTGCTACGAAATGGAGAGGAAGTGGAGAGGAAGTAGAGAGGAAAGAAAGAGTGAGCGCTCGGAGGTATATATAAGATTACATATCGTCGCAAATTCCTCGTAAGGTTACGACGAAATAGCGAGCAGTTACAAAGACCCGTGTTTTATTTTACGAGGAAATAACGAGGAATTACAAAGGCCCGTGTTTTTATATCGAGGTATTAACGACGATTTTGCTTACGTGGAATTGACGAGCCGCGCTTTCCTATAAATATAACCACAACTCTCATTCTCAAACCACACACAAACTCCCAAATCACACCCTATCTCAAATCACACTCCTCAGCAAAATCCTATTCAAATTATAAATATTTGAAAAAAAGGAAAAGAAGAAGATATTAGAATTCATGTGGGCGAGACTTACGTATTATAATTGTTGGAAGTCTTGCCACATGTGAATCTGGTATCTTTCTCCTTTTTCTTTTTTTTTTCTAGTTTTTACACTACGAGATATTTACGACGATTTCGTCCTACGTGGTGTTTACAACGATTCCTCTTACGTGGTGTTTACGATGATTTCGCATACGTGGTGTTTACGACAATTTCATCCTACGTGGTGTTTACGACGATTTACGCTTACGTGGAATTAACGAGCCCCGCGTTCTTTATTTTTATATTTCGTCGTTATTTCCTCGTTGGCTTACGAATCCTTTACGAAGATTTTTAGTTACATGGAATTAACAAGTGTTATGTTTAAATCCCTAAAATCCGAAACCCCAAACCCCAAATCTCATATTCCTTATTTTCAACGTCATATATTCCAAACCCCATCTTTATTTTTATATTTCGTCGTTATTTCCTCGTTGGCTTACGTGGTGTTTACGACGATTTCGCATACGTGGTGTTTACGACGATTTCATCCTACGTGGTGTTTACGACGATTTGCGCTTACGTGGAATTAACGAGCCACGCGTTCTTTATTTTTATATTTCGTCGTTATTTCCTCGCTGGCTTACGAGTCCTTTACGACGATTTTTACTTACGTGGAATTAACGAGTGTTATGTTTAAATCCTTAAAATCCGAAACCCCAAACCCCAAACCCCAAACCCCATATTCCTTATTTTCTACTTCATATATTCCAAACCTCATCTTTATTTTCATTCCAAACCACAATTCCCACATTTGCTTATTCATAAAACAAACTCCCACATTACCTTATTCATAAAACAAACCCCACATTACCTTATTCATAAAACAAACTCCCACATCTTATTCATAAAACACGCGACACAAAATCAAATACATCAAGCGGATAGATCGACATTCTCGTCATCACTAGAAACATCATCATTTTCATTAAACTCGTCTTCAACAGCTTCGTCTGTGGCATCATCGGTAAGATCTTCGTACTCGTGATTATGCGGATCAATGAGAAGGATGTCATCAATTTCTTGTTCAGGATCCTCGACTTCATTTATCTGTTCTTCTTGCAATGGTGGTTCTTCTCCACTGATGATTTGTCCTCGAGGTGTAAATTTGATCACTGCTAACCAATTTATACTTGAATCTCTCATCCGAGGGTATGGAAGGAAGCTAACTTGGTCTGCTTGTGAAGCTAAGATGAAAGGCTCGAATTTGTTGTACCTTCGTCCACCGTTGACATCAACTACACCGAATTTGTTAGACCGAACACCTCTGTTGACGACGGGGTCGAACCATTCACATTTGAAGATGACGCATTTCAGCTTCAGTATCCCTGGAAATTCGACTTCAATAATCTCCGTCAAGATCCCGTAGAAATATGTTTCCCCTTTCACACATATTCCATAGTTACTGGTCGCCCGCTGTCTACCATACTCATATGTGTGAAAAGTATAGCCTCGTGTGAAATACATCTGTGATGTGGTGACCTTTACAAGTGGAGATTGAATTACTTCGTGTAACCACTTAGGATAACCTGCATCGTCGTCATAATCAACCTGCAAAAATAAAGAGAATGTTAATGAAATACAGATCATGTATGAAAAAAAAGTTTGAGTTAATACCTGATTCCGCAACCACTTAATGAAGTGTTGATCTTTCCTTTTGTCTACGTCACTTGTGGATATACCAGGAAATGTTTCTTCGACTTGAGAAACAAATAGGCTGTAAAATCACATTTTATAGGAATGAATATCTCGCAATTATATAATTAATTATACTTATATGTGTTTCGAAGTGTCCATATATGTTACCTTTCAAAATAACGCATCAATGGATCCTCGCAATTGAGTAGAATATAGGTGTGTGCACTATGAGCGTCTTGTTCACTCGACCACCAAACCTCTTTAGACTTCCCACCGAGTCGCCCATTCTGGCTAAAGATGTCTGGAACACCAGCAACTGCATATGTTGGCGCAACACCACCATCATCATATCTTCTTGGAGCTCTTCTCCGGGTACGTACTTTTGACGCAAAGTAGTACGATGTGAAGTGAGAAACTTCTTCCGTCAAACTTCCAGCAATTATAGAACCTTCAACTTTGGCGAGGTTCTTTGCTTTTCCCTTCAAATATTTCATGGCTTACTCATACTGATACATCCATCCGTAATGTACAGGTCCACGAAGCAATGCCTCATATGGGAGGTGGACAGCTAGATGCTCCATGACGCCAAAAAATCCGGGAGAAAATATCTTCTCCAAGTTGCACAATAAGATGAGAATGTTCTCCTGAAGCTGTTCCACAACTTCTTCTTTAAGAGTGCGTGTGCTCAGATCCCTGAAAAATGCTCCAATGCCTTTTATATTCCAAAAAAATTAAACACATTGTTAGTCATATATTATCTTGCAAATTAGACCGTTATAAAATTATTGTGATATAATACATTACGTACCTGCAAGTGCTTCATGTACGTTTGTTGGAAGTAGCTCCGCAAATGCAAAGGGCAGTAGTCGTTGCATAAAGACATGACAATCATGACTCTTCATCCCGGAGAACTTTTGACCCTTTTCAACACATCTAGAGAGATTCGAAACATACCCATCGGGGAACTTCACTTCTGATGCCACCCAGTTGAACAACACCGACTTTTTTTCTGAAGATAATCTGAATATCAGAACGGGAACTTGTCCATTGCTTTTAATATGTAACTCGCTTCTTGACCAAATATCCGGCAAGTCCAACCTCAATTTTATGTTGTCTTTTGTCTTCACATCGAGGTTGTGCCGCAGAAGAAGATCCTTCCAATATGGCAACTCCCAAAATATACTCTTCTTGTGCCAGTTGTGATGAACACCATAAGAATCAGGCATATTACGAGGGACATGCCAATTACCACCCCAACGAATTGTTTTATTAGCTCCGTAGTAGTAGATTTGCGCTTCAATTTGTTCTCCAGTTAGATATGGAGGAGGAGTGTCTCTCACAACCCTTTTGTGCCTAAACAAATTCTTGTTTCTTCGGTAAGGATGGCCAATGGGAAGAAATCGACGGTGACAATCAAACCAACTTGTCTTCCTACCATTCTTCAATTGAAACGCATCTGTCGTTCCATTACAATATGGACAAGCTAATCTCCCATGTGTAGTCCATCCAGACAACATCCCATAGGCAGGAAAATCACTTATGATCGACAAAAGCATCGCTCGCATCGTAAAATTCGTCTTCGTTGAACAGTCATACGTCCTCACTCCTGTTGACCACAAATCCTTCAACTCTTTTATCAGTGGTTGTAGGAAAACATCCAGGGACCTTTTTGGATTGTTCGGACCAGGTATTAATATGGTCAAGAATAGCAACTCCCGTTGCATGCACATCTCCGGTGGCAGGTTGTATGGTGTAAAAAAGACTGGCCACAATGAATATTGTCTCCCTGACATTCTGAACGGACTAAATCCATCTGTGCATAGTTCGAGATACACATTCTGGCTATTGCTAGCGAAATCCGGATGTACTTTGTTGAAATGTTTCCAGGCTCTTGCATCTGATGGATGAGTCATCTCACCATCCGTCTGAGTATGCTCGGCATGCCATCTCATCTTTCCAGCAGTCTGAGCTGATTGATACAATCTTTTCAATCTGTCAGTAATTGGTAGGTACCACATCCTTTGGTACGGTACCCTATTACGTCCCCGTCTTTGCGGCTTGAATCGTGGCTTCTTGTAGAATCGACATTCTTCTAGCTTCTCATCATCTCCCCAATAGATCATGCAGTTGTCGATGCAAACATCTATCATCTCCGAAGGCAACCCAAGACTATAAACCAGTTTCTGAATCTCATAATAAGAATCAGCAGACACATTGTCTTCCGGCAAATACTCTTTAAACAAGTCCGCCCATTCGTTCATGCAACTTTCAGGTAGATTGTGATCAGTTTTAATATTCATCGTTCTAGCAGCTAACGACAATTTAGATAGACCTTCTCTACAACCACTGTAAAGTGGTTGATTCGCCGCGTTTAACATTTCGTAAAACTTTTTTGCATCTATATTAGGTTCTTCATCTTCATCATGAGCTACGAATGCATCAGCTACCATATCATGAACCCTATCATAATCTACCATCTCCTCCTGATGGTAACCATGTTCATTATGCAAATGATGATCAACCGGTTCTTTTTCCTGAAAATTGCTATTACTACTATTAGCTTCAATCTGATCATGATTAAAACCTTCTCTATGTTGAAACCAGATATAGTAATTTGGCGTGAAACCTCTATTTATTAAATACTTCCAAACATTTTCACGGTTTGACAGTTTCGAATTGTTGCATTTTCGACAAGGACAGAACATCTTACCACTTTCTTGGGCGAGCGGTGTTGAATCTGCTTGATGCATAAATGTCTCCAGGCCCGCAAGGTATTCTTTCGTCACTCTTCCGTTAGCATCTCTATGCATATACATCCACTTCCGCAACTCGTAAATAGTCCCGGAGCCAGCCATTTTTTTTTCTTTCACGTTTTTTGTTGTTGGTGTGTTTAAAATGATGTTGAAACATCCATATTTATAGGAAATTTCGAATCTGGTAGTTGTAATTTTCCTATGAATTTACGACGAAAATTAATTAGAAGGCAAAAAAAACGTGTAACACCTACAAAGTTGGTGGATTCAAAATTTCCTCGCTAAATACACGTAATTTATTTCCTCGCAAATAACACGCAAAGTTTACGTCGTATTTACGAGGAAATAGTATTTCCTCGTAAAAGACACGTCAAATTACATCGACTTTACGACGAAACGCTTTTGTCGTTACTTTACGAGGAAATAACGATGAAATTAGTTTTCCACGTAAGTTTCTCGTAAAATCGACGTAAATTTACGAGGATTGTTTTGCCTCGTTAACTTTCCTCGTTAAGCATGTGTTTTCTTATAGTGTTCCCACGGCCAAATGTGTTATAGTGGCCATGGCCACGTCCTTTCCACCCTCCACGGCATGACCGTGTGGTCTATCATTCTGGAGGTGGTTACCTTTTTTTTTTCTTCTGCGGCCTTATTGGTATCAGGTAATGGGGTTAATCCAGGAGGTCTCAATTCACTGTTTCTCATCAGTAATCCATTATTTTGCTCAGTTAGCAATAGAATCATCCACGGACTTATAGTCCTGGATTCTGGGATTCCTCCAATCAAATAGGGCATTTGGTAATAACACTGTTCTTTGGTGATCATATCTCGGTTTTTAACTATGTCCAAAGGTCTAGAGGATTCTCTATAGTTAGATATTGATATTTGAGACTCTTAATAAGATGATGGCTAATAATTAATATTACCATGTGTCAATCTTTCTCATTGGCATTATTGCCTTCTATGATACGTTCACCAAGTCTTTTTGACTTTATGATAATCTTTGTATCCAATGCCCACCGTAAATAATTATCTCCAGAGAGATTTAGGGCAGCAAAATCCAGGTTGATTTTCGACATCTCAAATCATATATCACTCAATATTTAGGTATAATTTTCATGCGATCTTACTCTTAAAAACAATCAATTCGGATTTCAATCTTGTGAGGACAATGAGACTATCAATCTTAAAGGCATTTAATCAATCAGTCAATTTCTAGCAAGTCTCAGAAATACTATTTCTATGTGCTCATAATATTATGGTTTATCAAGACTAGCAAAAACGGATTCAATTAATCATGCAATTAGGGTTTAACAATCAATGGATTTTAGCAAGACTAGTAAAAAGATTTATTAATCACTCAATCAGTTTCAAGGCTGATTTTAGCAATACTAGAATATAGATTTCAAGCATGAATTTCAATGAATCAGTTTCAAGGCTGATTGGTATTTACGATAAACCATGTGTAAATAATTTATCTAGTATCCGAATTTATCAAACCTCAAAAACATATAATCAGATCAATCAATTTAATCGAACTTAGCATACAATCTTAAACCTCAAGACATTAGATTTTATCATGAATCTATCAACCTAGCATACGGATTCTCAATTCTCAAATACATCCAAATCAGATCAATATAACCTATCATAAGGATTATTTAGGGTTTCTATTTAAAACAGATCAGATTACAAAACTATCAATCCTAGCAGATGATATTAAACCTCAAGAATCATGCAATCAGATCATTCGTATTTTAAACAAGTAAACCTCAATCAATCTATCAACCTATCGGATTATATAAGCAAAGCAAGCTAGCAACCTATCGGATTCAATCAATGTTTTAACAGGCTGGTCGGTTTAAACAATTTTAAATCAGATGAACAATTAACCAAGCAGGATGAGAAAATAAATCTATCAATTTAACGGCCAAACAATTCTAGCAACATAGCATCAGATTCAATCAGATTTAAAACCTCAATGATCAAAACCGAAAACAGTTTTGATTTCAAAATATTTGATTAGGGTTTTAATATGTGATTTGATAATTATAGTATAATTAATTATGATACTTATATTATTTAAGGTTTATAGATATAGGGTTAGAGTTTATCGGATTTTAACTTGTAAACACCGATTTGGGGTTTTAATCATGTAGGAACATGATTTAAGGTTTGGGGTATCGAACTTTAGAGCTTCGATTTACTCATTAGGGTTTGATTTATTATCCTATGGCTTTTATCATAAAGATTTTTATGGTTTCATTCTTTATCAAACAATCCAAATTCGATTCATATGTTCTTAGATTTCGAATTACCTTTTAGCTTAGTTGATTGTTGAAACCGGACCACCAAAGAATGAACCTCGAGCTGGACTGGACGCGAGCTGGACTGGACGTGAGCTGGCCTGGACGCGAGCTGACTGCGAACGGATTGAGGCTGAGGTCGCGAGCGGCTGATCGGGGACGCGAGCTGTTTGCTGTCGGATCGCGAACGGCTTGATCGTTTGGTACGAATGGGACGCTTGCTGTCCGGGAACGCGAGCTGTCCTTGATGGTAGCTGAGGCTGAGTTCGTCTAAGATCAGGAACACCTTGGGCTGGAGCTGATCGGGGACGTGAGCTGGAACAAGAGACGCGATCGGATGATTAGGGTTCGTCGGGTCGCGGCTAGGTTTAGAGTTTTGCGATTTTGGTTTTGTCTCAGGGTATTTAGAGTTTCGTGCTAACGTGTTATAAAAGTAATGGAAAAGTCTATCTTTATTCATAACATAGAGATTCCTTATATAAGAGATTTCACCGTCATAGATAAATAGAAATATTACCAATCATAATCTCTTGGTTATGAGCCATCTACAATCTTGTTTATAACAACATTCTATTTTTGCGTTAATCCTTTATATTAGTGTCTGTTTACCGAGCTTTTTTGTTCTGTTGGTACAGATTATGTGATCTTCACCCTTTTCGATATTTTGTTCTGATGGGTAGGGAAACGCTTTGACCTTTTTGTTTGCAGTGGAAGTTTTTTTTTTTTAACACTACAGAAACAAAGTTCTAGGATCAGCACATACACCCACCAGTAGGTGGTATAAATAAGCTTAACAAAAACATAAAACAAAGCCAAAAAGAAGGTAGATCTAACCAACAAACATGGTTATTTCAGACCAACTTCCATCATCTTTTCAGAAACCCTTCTTCATCCAAGGGTGACGTAACCATGAGAAGTATGCATTCTCAGCTTTGTCAAACTGCACTATTAGATCACGTATAACATTATCCATGATTACCATAGCAGTTTGCAGTGGAAGTTGTGTTGGCTTTAATTTTGTTTTCTTATTGATCTGATAGTGTGTGGGAAATCATGGATATATTATGTCTCGAAAATAATGTATCATATAGACGCAGCTATTACTATTACTACCAGGACTAATAAACACAGAAATACCATGCATCACGATGTAAACCCTGTAAAACGAAAACACATTTGTTTTTCATGGTCTTGTATTATATAACACTGATCCATCAACACCTCTTAGCAATTCCAAGCGCTATTAGCTCTCCAAATCGTCAATTTCAGAAGGAAACTAAGAACAAATCAGAAACGTAAAATGCGGAAGCATAAATTCAGAAACTGACTGGCGCAAACTTTTTATGTAACCAATGGCGCAAACTCAAGAGCATAATTCAGTGTGTTCTCTAACCTGAAAATACGAAAGTAGAAATAACAAATCAAAAGACAAAATAGAGAAAACAAACCAACTGTGATAATGAATATAAGAAAGAGTCTCATGTATTCAAGGCGTAGTTAAGTTAAATACCAAAAGAAAAAACACTGCTATGTTTATTGACAGAAGGAAAGTTTTAGATAAAACACTCGTACGTAACACTCTTACGTCATAGGGTGCCAAATGCGAACAGTGCCATCCTCAAAACCTGTGAGTATTATTGGAAGCTCAGGCTGGAAAGATACTGCAGATACATTGTGCATGAGCCCTCCTCCCATTCATGTCAGATTCCTCATCTTCTCTTCGACCTTCCTCTTAAAAATAACAACAAATCAATGATTGGTCAAAAACCAACATAACAATCAACCTATAAACAAACACTTGATTGACACTTGGTTTATCAGTTAATAACACAATTCTGAGCAAGTACGCACACCATCTGTGAAGAACTTCCTTTTGTCTCAATAGGTTTTCCAACTTGTTTATTCATTCAAAGTTGTACGTTAGTATAACTTTAAAGATGAAGAACCTAAGGTACATAATAACATTAAGGTGAGAAGGAGTCACTCACAGTAGAAACTAATTTGTTCTTGGGAAGAACATTGAAAGTCTAACGAATATTTTAACTTCAGATCATAAAAAGCCAGCTCCAACATTTACACACAAAGTTAAGCTAGAAACAATAATGATGGAAAGCGGTGATGCGGATGCTACACAGATTGGAGGTAAACTTGGTTAAAATGATTTAGCACGACAGAAACGTTGAAATTATGACTAAGAAAACACCAGTTATAACAGAGATCTAAACAGGAATATTGGTAATTAGGATTCAACACGGAAACGTGAAAAAAAAAACAGGAAAATATATTTTAGACATGAACGGCAGTACATACGAACCTGTGAATCCAGTAGAAGCATATTCACTCCCATGAGTTCGTCTAGTTGGACGTTCCTGGCATCCCATAAATAGAGCAACCGCACTTGTACATTGGAGGAGGAGCGTCCGGTCTTCAAAGCAGAAAGAAAATTTCTCCGAAAATAGTGATACTGGTTTGTTTGGACTGGATGATGAGATGATTCTCAAAGTAGGAAAGCCAACCTTTTTATAGCCGCAGTTACACCGCCTCGCAGGAGTCAAATTGGCATTGAAGAGAGATCGTGGCTAATGGATTAAAGCAACGATTTTAAGAAGATGAACCTGTAAGTCTGTAACTGGTTGCCTCTCAGATTTTTAAGGAAGAAGATGAAAGAACGCTTTCAAAACTCCAAATCTAGTTTAGCTTTCGTACGGCGTAGATGAAGAATGGTTCAGCTCTAAATCCAAAACGCCGCGTTACTATACATCTGGAGTTGCTCTTTATTCAGTTTTGGGTCCATTAAGCCGACATGAAGCCCATACAAAATTGAAACCCAAATCCATTACATCCTCAAATAAATGAAACGCATCGTTTTAAATTAGGACAAATGTCGCATCAGCAGAGCACTAATTGATGACGTGGCATCCGAGCTGCACCCCTTCGGAGTTATTCAAGGTCTTCTTTATACATGAATATTGGTAATTAGGATTCAACACGGAAACGTAAAAAAAAAACAGAAAAATATATTTAGACCTGAACGACAGTACATACGAACCTGTGAATCCAGTAGAAGCATATTCACTCCCATGAGTTCGTCTTGTTGGACGTTCCTTGCATCCCATAAATAGAGCAACCACACTTGTACATTGGAGGAGGAGCGTCCCGTCTTCAAAGTAGAAAGAAAATTTCTCCGAAAATAGTGATACTGGTTTGTTTGGACTGAATGATGAGATGATTCTCAGAGTAGGAAAGCCAACCTTTTTATAGCCGCAGTTACACTGCCTCGCAGGAGTCAAACTGGCATTGAAGAGAGATCGTGGCTAATGGATTAAAGCAACGATTTTAAGAGGATGAACTTGTAAGTCTGTAACTGGGTGCCTCTCAGATTTTTAAGGAAGAAGATGAAAGAACGCTTTCAAAACCCCAAATCTAGTTTAGCTCTCGTATGGCGTAGATGAAGAACAGTTCAGCCCTAAATCCAAAACGCCGCGTTTCTATTCATCTGGAGTTGCTCTTTATTCAGTTTTGAGTCCATTAAGCGGACATAAAGCCCGTACAAACTTGAAGCCCAAATCCATTACATCCTCAAATAAATGAAACGCATCGTTTTAAATCGAGGACAGATGTCGCAGCAGCAGAGCACTAATTGATGACGTGGCATCCGAGCTGCACCCCTTCGGGGTTATTCAAGGTCTTCTTGATACAGGAATATTGGTAATTAGGATTCACCACGGAAACGTAAAAAAAACAGGAAAATATATTTTAGACATGAACGGCAGTACATACGAACCTGTGAATCCAGTAGAAGCATATTCACTCCTATGAGTTCGTCTAGTTGGACGTTCCTTGCATCCCATAAACAGAGCAACCGCACTTGTACATTGGAGGAGGAGCGTCCGGTCTTCAAAGCAGAAAGAAAATTTCTCCGAAAATAGTGATACTGGTTTGTTTGGACTGAATGATGAGATGATTCTCAGAGTAGGAAGGCCAACCTTTTTATAGCTGTAGTTACACCGCCTCGCAGGAGTCAAACTGGCATTGAAGAGAGATCGTGGCTAATGGATTAAAGCAACGATTTTAAGAGGATGAACCTGTAAGTCTGTAACTGGTTGCATTTTTAAGGAAGAAGATGAAAGAACGCTTTCAAAACCCCAAATCTAGTTTAGCTCTCGTACGGCGTAGATGAAGAATGGTTCAGCCCTAAATCCAAAACGCCGCATTTCTATACATCTGGAGTTGCTCTTTATTCAGTTTTGGGTCCATTAAGCCGACATAAAGCCCGTACAAACTTGAAACCCAAATCCATTACATCTTCAAATAAATGAAACGCATCGTTTTAAATTGAGGACATATGTCGCATCAGCAGAGCACTAATTGATGACGTGGCATCCGAGCTGGACCCCTTCGGAGTTATTCAAGGTCTTCTTTATACAGGAATATTGGTAATTAGGATTCAACACGGAAACGTAAAAAAAAAACAGGAGAATATATTTTAGACATGAACGGCAGTACATACGAACCTGTGAATCCAGTAGAAGTATATTCACTCCCATGAGTTCGTCTAGTTGGACATTCCTGGCATCCCATAAACAGAGCAACCACACTTGTACATTGGAGGAGGAGCGTCCGGTCTTCAAAGCAGAAAGAAAATTACTCCGAAAATAGTGATACTGGTTTGTTTGGACTGAATGATGAGATGATTCTCAGAGTAGGAAAGCCAACTGATGTCTCGAGTTTTAACCCGATTATCTAACTGCAAGTGCACAGTAAAGTACGCAGTAGTAATACGGGATCGAATCCACAGGGACCGATGATCACACGTAGAGTTGCAGACAAGTTAATAGCTACAGCGAATCAAGATATATTTTTGATGGTTTTTATTTAATTTTCTTAGGTGTCACAAAACATAAACAAGCATGTAAAAAGATGATTTAAACGATTTGAAAACTATTTTAAAACAAACGTTGGGCATTGGGAATTCTCAGGGATTTCTTTTTAATCAAGATACAATTAATGGAAGACACAGGGATATATTAAGAACCGTCTAGAACTCAAACACGATATTAGAATTAACCTACTTCCGTAGCGCTAATTCTCTATGTCATAGAAATCTCCACACTAACTTCCGCTGAGTTTCAATTTCTAAACAAGCATTAAGAACAGGTTCAATATGTTCACAAAGCGCAATAACATCAACTTCCGAGGGTTAAGGACACTTTGCTCATCTAAAGTATTTTCGGAAGTTCAAACAATCACTTTCGGTGCATCAAACAATCTGAAATCATGAACTAAGTGATCAATTCAGTTCAAGCAGTAAGAAATCCATTAGATGAAGAACCAAAACGTAATCCCTTAGTCTACACACGTTTTATGGATCAAAACATCAAGAAATCCCCTATGAGAACCCCTAAACCCAACTAGATGACTACTCACACATAACTAAGCAAGAACAAAACGATTTTGATGAAGAAAACATGATAAGATTGTATTAAAACAGAGTAAAGGTTCAGAAGATCTTCTCCAAATGGTTTTGAGATGAACTCCTTTACAAATCTTCACAAATCACACCAAAACAAGTACAAAACACTCAAATCTTCTCTCTAGAACTTGTAAATCTCCTCCTTGGTCGCCCCTGGTCTTTTCTGAGTCTCCAAGGTCGAGTTCTTTTGTGAATTATTGAGGGGAGTGGGTAAAAAGGAGTGAAAAGCTCGTTTGTGCGTGTGGAGCCCGTAGAGCCTGAGATCGGTCGATCCACATAGACCGGATCGGTCGATCTGTGGCTGAAACCGTGGATCGGTCGATCCACATGGACCGGATCGGTCGATCTGTGGCTCTGTGCGATCAATACTTCTCGTTCGGTCCATTGTTCGGTCCATCTTGCTTCTGAATAAATCCCGAATGCGTTCTTTTCTTTCAAGCTATCTAGTAACCTGCATATTACACTTAAGAACACCAAAACGCATCAAATAGACCAAAACATTAATTAAAACCGACCATTTAATTGCTCCAAAACGAGTTTAAAACCGTTAAAAACACGGAATATCAACTCCCCCAGACTTGAATCTTTGCTTGTCCTCAAGTAAAGAGGATTAAAATTTGGGAGCTCACTAACCCTCAGTAGACCTTACCTTGTGATTTCGCTAACCACTTAAATCAGAGACTGTCAAGGCATTCATTCCAAATCCCCACCAAGACCGCGCAAACCTTTCCATATTTCAGACCTGCAAGTCTCAGTTTCAAGTAATCAACTCTTTACATTCATTAAAAAGTGCGTGACCTTTCCACCAAAGATATCTCCATCAGGTATAACGGGCTCGGTGTTTGGGAGGCTGTTTTAGTGTTTAATTAGGTGAGGCTCAAGTGTTTGTGGGTATCAGCGATAACAAAAAATGCAAAACATTATGCAAAATCGCTGGAGAAACCGAGTATATTGATAACCACGTTTTCGAACTGCTCAAGTTTCAAATGATCAAAACCCAACAAATCTCAAACTCTAACCCCAAATTTAAACAACGCATCATCTCTGGTACACAAAATAAAAATAAAATGTCTAAATCAAATCTATTGAATGAGATATAAACATGAACTCTTTTTTTTTTTTTATTATTATTTTTTTTTTTTTTATTATTATTATTTTTTTTTTTTTTTTTTTTAGAACGAAAACTTATACAAACCGAAATCGAATATATACACTGCGATGCAATCACACACTTACAACACCCAATTTTTCTATTTACACCTCTAGACACACAGGTCCGTGTCTAACCACCTAAATGTTCCGATCCTACCTAAGCAGTCGGATGAACCATGTCTACCCTAATTTCTCCATTGTTTTTGCACATGTATGCACATATGATCATTGTGTAAGAATGCATGGAGATGAAATAAAAGGGTAAGGTGTAGGTGAGGTACCAAACTATTGATGAGTCTGGCCATTCAGGATTATTAAAGAGTGGTAAAATGTGGTAAAGATAATCCTGAATGTGTATATGGTGTACCGTTTCCTGATGTTGATTCCTGGTCAAAAGAAATTAAATTCATTAATGGTCAAAAATATTTGAGTCGATTACAATTCACCGAGACTTGATAAAAGATTTAAGGAGAGGTTGCTTGGTCAGTGGTTCCTCGGTTTGTCTGCGCTAACAGTCCTGAAAAATGGTCAATATGAAATGTAATGCACAACACACAAGGAAATAGTCTAATAATCATCACAGGGTCTGAGAAAAATACGTAGAGAGTTTTTTTTTTTTTTTTTTTTTTTTTTTTTTTTTTTAAAAAACAATCAAATCCGATAAACTAAGAAAATAAGAGAAATAAAAGCAATATGGTACATAAGTAGCATCCTCCCCCAGACTTACTTCACACCGTCTCGGTGTGAAAATAATTCCAAGAGAGATTACCGATCAGGCGTTGCGGTCAGTGCGCCTCTTGGAGCGCCTCTCCAAGGCTCCATCATCGTCCGAGTCCTCCGCTGCCTCAGGTCCAGCAGCGGTGTCGTGAGCGCCCGAGTCATCATGTGTCGTGAGCGCCTTAGATCGACCGATCCATACGTGTCGGATCGACCGATCTCTTACATGGATCGCCCGTTCTGTTTCTTTAGGATCGATCGATCTCTGCCTGATCGTGATACATGCCTGAAAATCATCTAAAAACACAACCAAAAATCAATTCACACAAGAAAACATAATCACAAAAGAGAAAGAAAATCAAACCATGTGGGTTGCCTCCCACTCAGCGCTTGTTTAAAGTCGCGAGCCTGACTATTTTGTTGTCCTTAGGCGAGATCGGGTTCCGATAAAGGAATGTTGGTTCCTTCTTCGGGTTTTGCATCTGTGAAGTAAGGTTTTAGCCTCTGCCCATTGACGGTGAATTTCCTCCCATTCTCTTCCAAGACAACAGCTCCATAAGGTCTAACCTCTGTGATGGTGAAAGGTCCGGACCATCGAGACTTAAGCTTTCCAGGAAATAGCTTGAGTCTAGAGTTGAACAGAAGGACTTTGTCTCCAGCAGCGAAGTCTCTCGGGATTATCTTTCTGTCATGCCACGCCTTAGTTCTTTCCTTGTAGATTTTGGTGTTCTCATAGGCGTTCAACCGAATCTCGTCCAGCTCGTTCAACTGAACCATCCTCCTTTCTGCAGCGGTTTTAATGTCGAAGTTCATCAACTTTGTTGCCCAAAAACCACTGTACTCCAATTCCACAGGTAGGTGACAAGACTTTCCATAGACCAGATTAAAAGGAGTGGTGCCCAAGGGAGTCTTGTAGGCGGTTCTATACGCCCATAAGGCGTCATCAAGCTTCACAGCCCAGTCTTTCCTTGTTTTGCCTACAGCCTTCTCCAAAATTCCTTTGATTTCTCGGTTCGATATTTCAACCTGCCCACTTGTCTGAGGATGATAAGGTGTAGCTACCTTATGCTTTACTCCATGTTTCTTCAGCAGTTTATCGAACGTCTTGTTGATGAAGTGAGAGCCTCCATCACTAATAACCACTCTCGGGATTCCGAATCTTGGAAAAATGACTGTCTTGAACATTTTCTTGACAACACTAGAGTCATTTGTCTTGCTGGCTACTGCTTCCACCCACTTGGAGACATAATCAACCGCAACCAGGATGTACTCATTTCCATAAGAAGATGGGAAAGGGCCCATAAAATCAATTCCCCATACATCAAAAACTTCAACTTCAAGGATGAAATTTTGGGGCATCTCATTTCTTTTACTGATTTTGCCCTTCCGCTGACATGCATCACACTTTGAGACAAACTCATGGGCGTCTCTGAAAAGTGTAGGCCACCAGTAACCAGCCTGCAGGACCTTAGAAACCATCTTGAATGTTGCAAAATGGCCTGCGTATTCTGAGCTGTGGCAGTGGAAAAGAATCCCTTGCATCTCATTCTCCAGAACGCATCTCCTGAATAAACCATCTGAGCATCTCTTGTAGAGGAAGGGATCATCCCAGTAATAGTGGTTCACATCTCTCATGAACTTCTTCCTCTCATATCCCTTCAGGTTCGGTGGTTCAATTCCAGCACATAGGTAGTTTGCAAAGTCTGCAAACCATGGGAGATCATCCTGAATTTGTCTCATGGCACAGCAATCAGCCTGATCCAAATACTCATCCTCCAGCAAGGTGATCACATAGACATTCTCCTCGGGTAATGTATCATCCAGTGGTGTTTCAGCTTCCACTCTCATTCGGGAAAGATGATCTGCCACTCCATTTTCTGCTCCTCTCTTGTCTCTGATCTCAATATCAAACTCCTGTAGGAGTAAGATCCACCTTAAGAGTCTCGGTTTAGCATCTTTTTTCGTCATCAGGTACTTCAAGGCTGCATGATCTGTGTGCACAATTACTTTCGAGCCCACCAAATAGGACCTGAACTTCTCGAAAGCATAAACTACTGCCAGCAACTCCTTCTCAGTGGTAGCATACTTGATTTGAGCATCATCAAGCGTTCGGCTGGCATAATAGATCACATGGAGTTTCTTGTCTTTTCTCTGCCCCAAAACAGCTCCAATCGCGTAATCACTTGCGTCACACATTATTTCAAATGGCAAGTCCCAATCTGGTGGCTGCACAATGGGAGCACTGACTAGAGACTTCTTGAGAATCTGAAACGCAGCGAGGCAGTCAGCATCAAAAACAAACTTCGCTTCTTTGCACAGCAGACGGGTGAGTGGCCTCGCTATCATAGAGAAGTCTTTGATAAACCTCCTGTAGAAACCGGCATGTCCCAGAAAACTCCGAATATCCCTCACTGTCCTGGGAGGCTGTAGGCTGGTCATAACTTCAATCTTTGCTTTGTCAACCTCGATACCCTGCTCTGATATCCTGTGACCCAAAACAATGCCATCTTTCACCATGAAATGACACTTCTCCCAATTTAACACCAAGTTCTTCTCCTCACATCTTTCCAGCACCTTGCACAGATTAGCAAGGCAGTCGCTAAATGAAGAACCGTAGACTGAGAAATCGTCCATAAAAACCTCCATAATGTCCTCAATAAGATCAGTAAAGATCGACATCATGCATCTCTGGAAAGTTGCAGGAGCATTGCACAATCTGAAGGGCATTCTCCTGTAGGCAAAAGTACCGTATGGACAGGTGAATGTTGTCTTTTCTTGGTCGTCTGGATGAATGGGTATCTGAAAGAACCCAGAGTAACCATCGAGAAAACAGTAGTAGGGGTGGTTGGCTAGTCTTTCCAGCATCTGGTCAATGAAAGGAAGTGGGAAGTGGTCCTTCCTTGTGGCTGAGTTTAGCTTCCTGTAGTCAATGCACATCCTATGCCCTGTGATTGTTCTGGTAGGAATCAGCTCATCCTTCTCATTTGTGATGACAGTGATGCCACCCTTCTTAGGAACCACATGAACCGGGCTCACCCAAGTGCTGTCTGAAATTGGGTAGATCACCCCTGCACTCAACAGCTTTAGAATCTCCTTTTTCACAACTTCCATCAGTTTGGGATTCAGTCTTCGCTGGTGCTCTATGGACGTCTTTGACTCATCCTCCAAGTGAATCTTGTGCATGCAAAGATCTGGAGAAATACCTGTAATATCATCCAAAGAGTACCCCAATGCTTTTCTATACTTTCGCAATTTTGAAAGAAGCAAAGCGGTCTCCACATTATTCAGGTTAGCACAAATAATAACAGGATATGTGGAATTCGGTCCCAAGAATGCATACCTCAGCCCAGCTGGGAGGGCTTTAAGTTCCACCTTTGGAGCATTCTCCTCACTCCAATCTGGTTGGGAGGATGACGGTTTGACGGTTTTATCGGTGCCTGAGTCTTCAAGGCTGACATAGGCGACATGCTTCTCAATCGGTGGGGCTGAATCCAAAATCTCAGAAAATCCAACCACTTCTTGGTTCATGAACCCGAACTCACTCTCCCTTTGGGTCAATGCGACTTGTAGAGGATCATCAGTGTGCAACTCTTCATCCATTTCCTCCACCAGTTCAGTCAATGTATCAACCCAGAAAGTCTGTCCATCAATAGTCGGATTTTTCAGCACCTTCTCCACATTGTATCTCATCGCCATGTCTCCTAGACGTAAGTCTATATGCCCATTCTGTACATCAATCATGGCTCCAGCAGTAGCTAAAAATGGTCTGCCCAAAATGAGAGGATCTTTAGGTTCCTCTTCCAGCTCCAGAACTACAAAATCGGTAAGCACATATCCCTTTCCAACACCAACAGGGATGTTTTCTAGTACACCGACTGGTCTTCGCACTGATCGGTCAGCAAGGACCAAGGAGATCCTTGTAGGTTTGTAGTTCGTCATGCCTAGCCTCTCAGAGACAGAGAAAGGCATTAGGCTCACTCCTGAACCCAGATCGCAGAGACTCTTCTCAAAAGTAAGTGATCCAATGCGGCATGGTAGAACAAATGCTCCGGGATCTTCACGCTTTTTAGGCATGACATTTTGTAGAACTGCGCTACACTCCTCATTGAGCATCAACACACCCCGCTCTAGGCTCATCTTATCGGTAAGAATCTCCTTCATGTACCTTTTAAGAGAAGGTACCATCTTCACCGCTTCAACAAATGGCAATCTCACATGTAACTCCCCAACAAGGTTCTTTAGCTTCTCGTACTCACGTTCTTTGATCTTCTGCCTTGGTCTGGATGGGTATGGAGCCTTAGGAACATAAGCAGGAGGCGCCACATACACCTCTTCAGGTTCAGAGGAATTTGGTTCGTCGACACGGGATCGGTCGATCCAGATGGACCGGATCGGTCGATCTCCTTCCCCTTGGATCGGTCGATCTGTTCTTGAGATCGGTCGATCTCTTTCTCTTTCGATTCCTCAATCGTTTTTCCACTCCTAAGTGTTATAGCATTCACAAACTCCTTGGGATTCGTCTCTGACTTCCCTGGTAGAAATCCAGGTGCTGTTCTGCTGCTGGAGGCGGTTTGAGCAACTTGCTTTTCCAAAACTTTCAAATGGGTGTTCAAAGCTTCGAACTTCCCATTAAGCTCTCCATACATGTTATCCACCTTGGTGTTTATCTCTGCAGTGCTATTCTTCTGACCTTCTAGCACCATTTGCAGCATCTTCTTAATTTCGTTATCCTGAGAAGGCTGTGACGAAGAGGCATTTCCTTGATTCTGATAGTTGTTGTACTGCTGCCTTTGCTGAAATCCTGAGTTGCCCGAGTTGTTCCCCTGATATTGATTTCTGTTCTGAAATCCTTGGTTGAACACACTCTGGTTCTGATTCTGGTTCTGCCTGTTTCCTGCCTGAGGGTAGGACTGATGTTGTGGATTCTCCACATTGTTGCTCCGGTAAGACAGATTATTTTGCTGATTTTGATTCCACCCAAGGTTCTGATTGTAGCCTCTGTTGTAGTTTCCTTGACCACCAATGTAGTTCACATCAGCCTGCATATCACTTGAATCATCACCAACAGCTTCTTGTGAGGAACGATAGCCTTGCTCCTCCACAAATTTCACAGATTTCTGATCTCTCTTGAGAAGCATCTCAATCTTGGCATTCAACTCATCTATCTTCTTGGATTCATAACCAACACCCTTCTGGCTGGTATCAAACCTTGACTTGCGGTTTGCTTTGCTGGATGACAGGTTGTTCAACAAGGTGTAAGCTTCTTCAACAGTCTTGGTCATGAAATCACCATTACTTGCTGTGTCCATGGCATCTTGACTCTCTTCATGAACTCCATTATAGAAAATGTTCAGCAAACTCACATCAGTGTAGCCATGGTGAGGGCAGTCCTGTGTGTACTCCTTGAAACGCTCCCAAGCCTCATGAAAGCTTTCTGAATCAAGTTGCTGAAAGCTTCCAATTCTGCTTCTCAGATATGTGGACCTTGACTTGGTGAAGAAATGCTGTAGAAAAGCAGCTCTTGTCTCTTCCCATGTAGTAAGAGATCCTGGAGGGATGGACTTTAACCATCTGATAGCTTTATCAGCTAAGGAAAACGGGAACAACCTGCATTTCAAAGCGCCTTGAGGAACTCCATTATGTCTGCTGGTGTCACAGACTCGCTCAAAATGCTCCAAGTGATACATCGGGTCCTCAGACGGGTTTCCATGAAACGGATTTTTCTCCACCAAATTAATGAGACCAGTCTTGATCTCAAAGTCTCTTCTCTCAATGGGAGGTGGGCGAATCCCAGAACGATCGGCATAGAATGCATCTGGTGTATCATAATGTGCAAGCGTCATCCTAGGCATGCCATAGTCTCCAGCCTGTTGTCTTGCAGCTACACCAGCCTGCTGATTATCACCAGCATTGTTGCCTTCTCGTTCATTTACAGGAATTGGATTTTGCGGGTTGTCCTGAAATTGGTCTTCTTGGTGTTCAGCCATTTCAACCTCTTCAGCGGACTCAAGTCTTTTCTTTTTCACTTGTCTCTCTAGGCGGCCGAGCTCTAACTCCAAAGGTATTAAATTCGATGATCCTTTGCTTCTAGTATGAAATCCGCTCATTCACCTGAAAACACAAACAGAAAGAGAAAGACAGAAACATTAGACAAAATAAAAAAATGCTATAGTCTTAAACTGATCATTAACTCTAGGGTGACCAAATGGTCCCCGGCAACGGCGCCAAAAACTTGATGTCTCGAGTTTTAACCCGATTATCTAACTGCAAGTGCACAGTAAAGTACGCAGTAGTAATACGGGATCGAATCCACAGGGACCGATGATCACACGTAGAGTTGCAGACAAGTTAATAGCTACAGCGAATCAAGATATATTTTTGATGGTTTTTATTTAATTTTCTTAGGTGTCACAAAACATAAACAAGCATGTAAAAAGATGATTTAAACGATTTGAAAACTATTTTAAAACAAACGTTGGGCATTGGGAATTCTCAGGGATTTCTTTTTAATCAAGATACAATTAATGGAAGACACAGGGATATATTAAGAACCGTCTAGAACTCAAACACGATATTAGAATTAACCTACTTCCGTAGCGCTAATTCTCTATGTTATAGAAATCTCCACACTAACTTCCGCTGAGTTTCAATTTCTAAACAAGCATTAAGAACAGGTTCAATATGTTCACAAAGCGCAATAACATCAACTTCCGAGGGTTAAGGACACTTTGCTCATCTAAAGTATTTTCGGAAGTTCAAACAATCACTTTCGGTGCATCAAACAATCTGAAATCATGAACTAAGTGATCAATTCAGTTCAAGCAGTAAGAAATCCATTAGATGAAGAACCAAAACGTAATCCCTTAGTCTACACACGTTTTATGGATCAAAACATCAAGAAATCCCCTATGAGAACCCCTAAACCCAACTAGATGACTACTCACACATAACTAAGCAAGAACAAAACGATTTTGATGAAGAAAACATGATAAGATTGTATTAAAACAGAGTAAAGGTTCAGAAGATCTTCTCCAAATGGTTTTGAGATGAACTCCTTTACAAATCTTCACAAATCACACCAAAACAAGTACAAAACACTCAAATCTTCTCTCTAGAACTTGTAAATCTCCTCCTTGGTCGCCCCTGGTCTTTTCTGAGTCTCCAAGGTCGAGTTCTTTTGTGAATTATTGAGGGGAGTGGGTAAAAAGGAGTGAAAAGCTCGTTTGTGCGTGTGGAGCCCGTAGAGCCTGAGATCGGTCGATCCACATAGACCGGATCGGTGGATTTGTGGCTGAAACCGTGGATCGGTCGATCTACATGGACCGGATCGGTCGATCTGTGGCTCTGTGCGATCAATACTTCTCGTTCGGTCCATTGTTCGGTCCATCTTGCTTCTGAATAAATCCCGAATGCGTTCTTTTCTTTCAAGCTATCTAGTAACCTGCATATTACACTTAAGAACACCAAAACGCATCAAATAGACCAAAACATTAATTAAAACCGACCATTTAATTGCTACAAAACGAGTTTAAAACCGTTAAAAACACGGAATATCACCAACCTTTTTATAGCCGCAGTTACACCGCCTCGCAGGAGTCAAACTGGCATTGAAGAGAGATCGTGGCTAATGGATTAAAGCAACGATTTTAAGAGGATGAACCTGTAAGTCTGTAACTGGTTGCATTTTTAAGGAAGAAGATAAAAGAACGCTTTCAAAACCCCAAATCTAGTTTAGCTCTCATACGGCATAGATGAAGAACGGTTCAGCCCTAAATCCAAAACGCCGCGTTTCTATACATCTGGAGTTGCTCTTTATTCAGTTTTGGGTCCATTAAGCCGACATAAAGCCCATACAAACTTGAAACCCAAATCAATTACATCCTTAAATAAATGAAACGTATTGTTTTAAATTGAGGACATATGTCGCATCAGCAGAGCACTAATTGATGACGTGGCATCCGAGCTGCACCCCTTCGGAGTTATTCAAGGTCTTCTTTATATATAAAGATATATACTAGAAGTTTTGGGTACCCATCGGGTCTCAGATTCGGGTTGGGTCGGGTCCAAAACTTGCGGGTCCTCCACAACGAAACCAAATAAGGTAAAAACATCAGTTCGATTGCTACCTGGACCAGAATTTTTTGGGTCGGTTTTGGTTCGGATCTTCGGGTCCGAGTAAAATGCCCATACCATTATCATTTTTATATATTGTTACTATTTAAAATGCATGAACATATTTAATTTGTATTTAAGTGACATATTAAAGATTAACATTTAACAAAACAATCACATATATGATTTAACAAAAAAAATCAAAAAAATCACAATCACAATCACATAATATCTAGGGATGGTGGTATCTGATCATCGGCCAGTGGTGGCGTACCTAGAAGATAAAGTTCCTAGGAGGAAAGGGCAATTTCTTTTTGATAAGAGATGGGTTGGACAAGAGGGTCTTATGGAATCCATTACAATGGGCTGGTCAGTTTATAGTTTAGGAAGAGAAGATGGTATAGTGGCAAAAATTAGTAAATGTCGACACGAAATTGCAAAATGGCGGAAAAACAATCCACCTTACAGAAATGAAAAAATAAATGATTTACAGAAAGCTCTCGAAGAAGTACAAACAGATAATACTATATCTCAGGAGGATATCGTGGAGGTCTCTAGTAAGTTACAAGATGCATATAAGGATGAAGAAGATTATTGGCATCAGAAAAGTAGGAATATATGGTATTCTTCTGGGGATCTTAACATAAAATTCTATCACGCTTTAACTAAGAATTGACGAGTTGATAATAGGATTGCTGGATTACATGATGCTGCGGGGAACTGGAATACAGAGGATAATGGGGTGGAAAAAGTGGCTCTAGACTATTTTGAAGATCTATTCAGCACCACTTCACCAACAGAGTTTGAAAGTTTTCTCAGAGAGGTAACAACGGGTATCACTCCTCAGATGAACCAACGTTTTTTGAGGATAGCAACTGAGAATGAGGTTAAAGAAGCTTTGTTTATGATGCATCCAGAGAAGGCGCCAGGACCGGACGACATGACAGCTCTTTTTTTCCAACATTCCTGGCATATTATTAAGAATGATTTAGTAGAAATGGTAAATCTTTTTTTGGTTTCCGCAGAAATGGATCCAAGGTTAAATATTACTAATATCTGTATGATTCCAAAAACGGAGAGGCCTACAAGGATGACGGAGCTGAGGCCAATTAGTCTATGTAATGTAGGGTATAAAATTATCTCGAAGGTGTTGTGTCAGCGGTTGAAATTATGTCTTCTCTCCCTCATTTCGGAAAATCAATCGGCATTCGTGGTTGGGAGGTTGATATCTGATAATATTCTTATAGCTCATGAGATGTTTCATGGATTACAGACTAATAAAGCATGTCAAAGAAAGTATATGGCAATTAAAACGAACATGAGTAAAGCGTATGATATGATGGAATGGGATTTTATTAGGGCTTTACTAGAAAAGATGGGTTTTGATCTTCATTGGATTAAATTAATGATAGAGTGTATATCGTCGGTTCAATATCGGGTTCTACTAAATGGCCAACAACGTGGTCTCATTATTCCACATAGGGGTTTACGGCAAGGGGATCATTTATCCCCTTATTTATTTATATAGTGTACTGAGGCTTTGATTGCAAATATTAAAAAGGCGGAGAGTGGGCAACAACTGACGGGTATGAAGGTAGCCAGAGCATGTCCATCGATTTCTCATCTGCTCTTTGCGGACGATAGTCTCTTCTTTTGTAAAGCCCAAAGAGAAGAATGTCAAACTATTCTCATGATTTTAAAGGAATATGAGATAGTATCATGTCAACTCATTAATTTTGATAAGTCTTCGATCCAATTTGGGCACAAGATTGAGGAATCAGCCAGACATGGATTGAGAGATATTTTGGGTAATCAGAATCTTGGAGGAATGGGAACTTATCTTGGATTACCAGAAAATCTTGGAGGTTCAAAGATTCAAGTTTTTAGCTTCGTGCAAGATAGGCTAAACAAAAGGGTTAACGGTTGGAGTTTTAAGTTTTTCATAAAAGGAAGAAAGGAAGTGATCATTAAATCAGTGGTTACGACATTATCAAATCATGTGATGTCTTGCTATCGTTTATCTAAGGCAATTGCAAAAAGATTGACAAGCGTGGTAGCAAAATTCTGGTGGAGTCCAGGGGGAAACACAAGAGGAATGCACTGGAAATCTTGGGACAAATTATGTGTTAGCAAGGAGGAAGGATGATTTGGGTTCAAAGACATCACTGATTTCAACACAGCGATGTTTGGTAAACAGTTATGGCGATTGATTGATAAGCCAAATACTTTATTTTCTCGAGTTTTCAAAGGTCGGTATTACAGGTAGGGGTGGGCGTTCGGGTACTCGTTCGGGTTTGGGTCGGGTATTTCGGATTTTCGGGTATTTCGGTATAGAGGTGTAGAACCCGTTCGGGTATTTCTGTACTTCGGGTTGGGTTCGGGTATTTTTAGTTCGGATTCGGTTATTTTGGATCGGGTTCGGATATTTAGATTTTGAAAAAAAAATTAAAATTTTCATTTCTCAAATTTCTTGTATATAAAAATATAGCTTTCACTTAACTATTTTTTTTTTAAAATAGATTGAATTGTTAATAGATTTGGACATAACGTTTTGAAACTAAAAAAACATTAATTTTGTTATTGTTTTTAAATTTTGGGTGTAACTTTTTGTTAATTCTTGAAATAAAAAGTTTGACATACATTTTAAGTGAGTAGTAAATCATTTTCTCGGTAATTGTATGTATATCATATGAACTTAAAGTATGTGTAGCATCAATATAAATATTTTATATAAAATGAGAGATGTAAACTAGAAATATAAGGTTAATAATACATATGTTCGGTTATCTTCGGATATCCATTCGGGTTTGGATATTACCCGTTCGGGTTCGGATATCCAATCTCTCATAATTCAATACCCGTTCGGATGTTTTGCTACTTCGGTTCGGATTTCGGTTCGGGTTTTTCGGATCGGGTTCGGGTGCGGCTTCGGATATCGGGTAAAGTGCCCACCCCTAATTACAGGGACACCTCACCCCTGGAACCGATTCGTTCATATTCTCCGTCATATGGCTGGCGGAGTATCACATCTGCTAGATCTCTGGTAAGCAAAGGATTAATTAAACGGGTGGGATCAGGATCATCTATATCTGTATAAAATGATCCATGGCTCCCAACCACTCGCCCGAGAACATCTAATAAAAACCAACACAATCATTACCCAGACCTCACAGTGGATTCTCTCATTGATTCTTCTTCGCGAAATTGGAACTTGCAGGCACTCCGGGCTTTAGTGGACCCACAGGATGTGAAAAGTATATAAAGTATGCCACTGAGCAGAACCCAGATGGTAGATAGAGATGGGTGGCATTTTACAAACAATGGGAAATATACTGTCAAATCATGATATCAGGTAGAACGGGTTTACCCAGACATGGAAAGGCCACCAGTAATGTTTGGACCCACAGTAGATGTATTGAAGTCATTCTGCTGGAAAATACGGTGTCCACCAAAGATAAAACACTTTCTATGGCAATTGGTGACAGTGTGTGTAGCAGTTAAGAAGAATTTGCAAGTGCGAGGGATAACTGGTGATATATGTTGTGCAAGATGCAGAGCTGACGAGGAATCGATAAACCATGTGTTTTTTGAATGTCTTCCAGCACTTCATGTTTGGACTCTCTCAAAGATATCATTAAATCCAGCTATTTTCCCAACAAGGTCTCTTTTTACAAACATGGATCATCTTTTCTGGAGAGTCTTCCCGCAATTAGATGATCATCAGTTTGCATGGATACTATCGTATATCTGGAAAAGAAGGAATAATAAAGTTTTTATTAATCTGGATATTGATCCTAGGGATACGCTCAAATTGCCAGAAACAGAATCAACTAGGGCTGGGCAAAAAATCCGAATCCGAAGAACCGAACCGAATCCGATCCGAAAAAGTAGTACCGAATCCGAACCGAAATTGATTAAATATCCGAACGGATTCAAAATTTTGGTATCCAGAGAACCGAAACCGAACCCGACCCGAACCGAAGTATTTCGGGTACCCGAATGTATCCGAAATAGATTTATATATCTAAATATATTAATTATTTTTAGATTCAATGTATATTAAAAACATTCAAAATATATAAGATACTTTTAAGTTGTCTAAAATACTTAAAAATATATACAAATATTCAAAAGTAAATTTCTAAAATAGTATAAAATATACTCAAAACACCAAAAATAGTTGAAATGTCTACTGATTGTCGATCAAAATATTCAAACAAACCAATTTATATGTTAAGTTTAGGTACTCTGACATATGTTATTCAAGTTTATATGTTATATAGTATTTTATTTACAGATTTTGAGAAATTGAAACTATATATTGAATTTTAAAATTTTAAAAATTATTTAAATGGGTTATCCGAACCCGAACCGAACCCGAACCGAAATTTAGAAATACCCGAATGGAGCTATAATCTTTAACCCCGAAAACCCGAAACCCGAATAAACCCGAACCGAACCCGAATGGATACCCGAACGCCCACCCCTAGAATCAACACTGTGGACTGAAGCACATATAATGAATGAACAGAAGATAGTATCTGGAAAGAAAATGATATTTTCTCCGGACATGATTGGCTCTGGAATGAGAATGATATTTTCTTCACATCTTCAAATATTATAATTTCCATCAAATCTTTTTAGAAAATAAAATTAAGCTCCATCAAATCTTGCAAGTTAACAAATAAGTAGCATCTATTTAGGTGTAATGTTCGAAAACGGAACATATTGTATTCTACAATTGTCAATTTTCTCAAATTTTCAAACTTTTTTAACAACCACACAAATAACTATGTTTCACGATTAGCGATATTATAGTTTAATTATGCGTCAATCTTATATAAAATTAAGCATCCTCTAAATCCTATTTCATCACCTTTCTAACGAAAAAGATTAAGGTTATTATGAGGTCCATGAAGGCTATTACGAGGCTCATGAAACCTACTATGAGGTTTACTTAACTGAAATTTTCTATTATGTTATGGTTTTATATAATATATCCATTTTCCACTTTCAGGTAGATATTGTGGATCGTTTGTACGAAGAACACCAACAAATTGCATCAAATCTTACGCCCAAAGAATCCATATTTGAAGAAGGCGAGTTTAAAAAACCGGTACTGTGCGCAAGATTATTTATATTTATATTTATGATTTATGTTTTTAATTAAAATTTTATGATTTGATGATATTTTATAAACTTTGGTTTGCGTCCAGGTTATATTTTTTTTATTTTCGGTTTGGCATCGGTTCTGTTGTGGTTTTTGATTCAAAAAATATAGTAATAGTTCGGTTTATTTATGAATTTAAGTTTGGTTTGGATTTTGTTATTTTTTTTTAGGTTCAAATAACAATGTTAGGAATATAACAATGTTAGGAATATGATAAAATTTTGAGTTCAATTAGGGTGCATGAATCTGAACATGGATATGGATTTTTCGATCTTGATATTTTTGGTTATATTTCTTGTTTTTATTTATTTTTATTAAATGTCTTTATATTTTAAATATATTTAGAGAATGAGTACATCTCAAGGTTATAAACCAAATAAAACAATATCTGCTAATTTTGTATCTCTTTGTGGTAAAGATAATTTGTATATTCAACAGTTAGATCATAATATACCAATATAATTTGAAATAGTAACTATTTTTAGTCTAAATATAGATTAGGTAGCTATTTTTTGGTAATAAGTCGCTATATATTGGTGATTACTGAAATTAATTATAAAGAAGTTAAATGGGTTTGGAATTTTGTTGTCTATTTATAAGGGAGTTAAATAGTTTTTAATATATATAATATATTTATTATTTTCACGCAAAATCGGTTGCACAAATATTCTGAAGTCATAATGATTAACCATTCCTCCGGCGTCATCAACAGCTTGTCCATTACACTTTCTGATTTAAAAGGCAGGAAAATTACAACTCCTAATTGCTATATCTTATGAATAAACAAAACATTTTCACGTGCAAATCTAATATATTAAATGGAAGAAGAGAAGCTTCGAAGATTGTATTGGCTACATCATCATTCATCGGGGAATATCCCATCCGTCTAGCCCTAAAGGGTCAATTTCATAGTAAAGACGATAAGATTTACCATTGTTGGCCTAAAGTGTTCATTAAAGCACCACCGAACACGACCATATAAATAATTTTTCATACTCCAAACCAAACGTATCGCACCAACTTGAAAATTCGTCTCTGGAGGACGTGCACTTCGACCCCTTCTGAGATGTACATGTAAGAGGGAGAAGACATGCAAAGAGGAAGGTGAGAGAAAACTAAACTAAAACATAAACATATTAAAGTCAAAAATAATATTCGCAATCAAAAGAGTAAAAGCTAGATTAACAGCTGGAAACATGATCCAAGCAATGTTTGAACCAAAAACAAACAGAAAATGAAACTATTTAAAGTTTTCATTTAGAAGGCCAATGGTTAGCGAGATATATATTTCTCCCAATTTGATCCCAATCAATAGGTAGGACTTTTACATTGAATAATTCATCCTCCGCAAGGAGGAGCTTGGTTTTGAGTTTCTCCTTCTCAGCCTTCAAGTCTTCTAGTAAATCTATTTGTTCAGAAATAGAGTTTACTTCAAGTTGTGCTGAGTGCCTTGAATTTTTTTTTGTTTTCATTTGATCCTTTACCATATGGAGATCACCTTGTAATTCTCTCGAGTTGTCCTTTTCCCTTCTTAAAACCTTCTTATGTTGTTCGTCCATAGTCCTCTTATATTGGACGCTTCCTCTTCAAGTCGGTCGAGCCTGACATCTTAACATGGTCAGTATAAATCGATTTATAAAGATATGATAGAGAAGAAGAGGAAACACTTACTTTTATTCGTATGTTGAAGAAATGATAGAGAGCAAAAATAGAAAGTTAGAATTTTCTTCTTCTTCAGATATTTTTGCTCCAGTGAGGATGTTTGGGTATTTATATATATGGTAATAAAATTGAGTGATGTAGTTTGAGATTTTTATTTTTAATGGATGCGACTCTTTGGTAATGAGATTTCCATTCATCACAAAACAAATAATCTATCACTAGATATAATCCACGCGCATACGCGGGTAAGTTTTTATAATAATGTTTATTTATTAAATGGTTTGAACATTTTGTAACACTACAATTTTTATCGATTATATAATAACGAATACAAAAGTTGGTCTCCTAAATATATCATCGTTGTTGAATAGTTAACGTATTACATCTCATTTTAATTATTTTTAAGACTTCATATACACAAAAAAGAAGTTAAGTTATGCGGCTGACACAGATCACCAAAACCAAATAGGCAATATCGATTGTATAATGAAGAAAGGGGATTAGGTTTTTTGCTCTCGATTTGTTTACTATTGACTCTCCATAAATGATTTCATTTTCTACCTCTATAAAATTGTGCGTTCTTCTTGTCTTTGTTTCATTGATATGAGTTCAGTTTTTTTTTTTAACTTCTTCTATAAATTCGGTGAATTATATAAGTGTCGATTTAAAAAAATTGACATCTATAAAAATTAATTTCATTCTAGATACATATCTAAGAATCAAAATTTTGAAAAAAAAACACCGGAAAACTATATTAACAGGTTAGTGTTCAAATCTAATATATCAAACTGTTATAGAATATTAGTGCAGACTCGAAATATAAATGTCTGTCAAGTATATATTCACCAGCTCGGTCTAAAAATTATCTAATTCAAGAACAACAAAACAAATTACTTATTTCACCAGTTCGGGTAATATCTGAATCCGAACGGATAATATCCAAACCTGAATGGACATCTGAAGATAACAAAACATAAGTATACTTAACCCTATATTTCTAGTTTACTTCTCTCATTTTATTCAAAATATTTATATTAATGATCCTTATTGCTCAAAATTAGATAATATACATATAATTATGGACAAAATTATTTGCTATTCAATTAAAATACATATCAAACTCTTGTTTCTTGCATTAACAAAACTTGCATCTAAAATTTCAAAAGAACAACTAAATTAGTGTCTTTCTAACCTATTAATAGTTTAGTCTTTTAAAAATTAGAAAACCAGTTAAGTTAAAATATATTTTAAATACAAAAAACTGAAACAATGAATAATTTATTTATTTTTTCTTCAAAATTTAAATATCCTAACTCAACCCAAAATATCTGAACCCGGACATAAAATACCTGAACCCGACTCGAAATGTATAAATACTCGACCCCGACTCGAAATGTAGAAATACCCGAATGGGTTCTATACATTTCTATTGAAATACCCGATACGAACCCAAAAATGTATCCGAACGCCCACCCCTATGATATATGATCATTTGTATCTTGATTGAACAAAAAAAAAGTTAAACCATTGATTACAAAAATTTCAATGTGAGACTTTTACCCATTTTAGTAATTTATAGTCGTTTTTAAAAATTCAAAAATATAACATATAAGAAAAATTCTATTTTTTTTTAATTATATGCTTAATGTGATTGTTTTTTCTTTTAGTAGTATAAAATTAAACAAAAAAGAGAGAGATTAGAAAAATTGTTATCAAATATGTATTATTCATAATCATTAATTGTCATATATATATATGTTAACAATATTAGTTAATTCCGTAGCTTTTATTTAAGGAAAGAAAAAATATTATTTTGTGCACTACTAATTAATTTGATAGTTAGTTTAATAAAAAACATAGTATATGGACCAATTTATTTTTCTAACAATTCTGAGAATCATTTTCGTGATGACACGTGGCTACGAAAATATTTTGTAATGCTCCGGGATTAATATATAGGAGATTTTATAAAGTCCACATAATTGATCTATTATGATAAAATCCACAGACAAAAAAATCAAATGTTGGACTGTAGTTTATTTGTTAAAAGAAAAACAATAAAGCCCATAAGATTGAAGGTTACCATCTTTAAACCTAATTCTTATACTTTGCATGCGATCTTTTGTCTAACAATCTTCAATTAATCCTTTTCGTTTGTATAACATTTTCGTTTTACCAGATTCACTAGGTGCTATGGATGGAATTAAAGAGATCATTATATCATTGTTTTCAAATATTCACTTAAACTTGTTAGGGCCAAATCATTATCAGGTAGTCTACAATAGTTTTACATGATGAAATCAGTATCACTTAAAACTAACAAACAACATTGACATAAAGTTCATTAACTTACATTTTGAAAAACTCTTCAACATCAGATCCTTGAGGGTTTATTTGGAATGATCAAGTAATTCATTATTTAGCCTAATTATCCATACTCCATAATAATAAGATAGAGTTTAAGAAAGTTATACGACTTCAAAATAGATAGGGATTTAGTATTACATTTTTGTCTCTTAAAGATAGTTGGAGTTTTTTACTTTCTTTACCAAGTGTTTGAACATCTTGAAGATCTATATATGGTTTCACTAAATCTATAATTACCAAATATTGGGTATTGGCAAAACTATATAATTAAAAGATTAAGATATAAAAATTTATTATCAATTAGAAAATCTGCATTCAGACTTCCACTAAAAATAGCTTCAAATGGTGTTAATGATAAAAAAAAATTATCATCAAGTATGAGAGATGAATCTGTGACTGAAGTGTTGTTGGTGATGTTAAACTTGTATTTATGGCTTGTAGATCTGTACTTCCCGGTAGATGATGCAACTGAGAATTCATCAATAATCTTCCGTACACTAACTTGAAGATATTTTTTCACGGTGAGGCATATAAACCTTCTTACAGTAACAATGTATCTTAACACCGTAATAGCTCATTATGGTTAATAACTGATAAACAATATACAAAAAAAAAATACTAAGATACGTTTTCATAGAAACTGTTAAACTTGAAACAAGAACAATAATAAAAAAAAACTAATAATGAAACTTACACTTTTATCTACTAGAATCAGTTCCAAAAAATCGCCACCGAAAATTGTGTCTTGAACCCATGGATGGATAACTTTAACCTTTATTCGCCATGCAATTTTGTATGGTTTGGGATCCTTCAAAATTTTATCTCATTAGGAGAAACCATTGTCATTTTTAATGCTTTGGTCTTTTAAAATCGTATACCTTATATATTTAAAATCCGAGAAGGCATATTCCTTTTATTGTTTTTAGGAACAAAATATATTGTTTTCTATTTTTTAGATTGTTCGAATCATATACATATTCATTGTGATGTTTTATGAACAAAATATAGTTTGTTAGGTTGTTCCAGATTATTAGTTATTTTTACTTATACTTGATTTTAAAAATATTTTAGTAGTTACGATATTTATTATAATATGGTGAAAGAAACTGTACCAACATTTCCCGTGGGAACTACCCGTCCCGTGGATCCATGCTGGCCCTGCAGGGCACCGACCATAACCCCTCACATGTGAGTTCTCACTGACTCCCCCATGTAGGTTATTGATGGTCTTGGCGTTACTCGATCTCACCATTTAACAACTTTCTCACATGACAAGCTGTCACCAATTGATTGTGACAACCCATCCCGCTCACTTGGAACCCGGCTCACAGCCCTGCAGGGCACCGACTCTAACCCATCACCGTGGGAGGAAACGTCTCCACATCTACCGGTAGGTTATTGGTGCGCTTGGCGTTACTCGAACCCAATACCTAACCATTTAACAACACTCCTACAGGATGAGTTGTCACCAATTGAGATGCAGATCAATTGGTGACAACTTGTCCTGTTGGAGTGTTGTTAAAAAGTGAGGTCTTGGATTCGAGTAACGCCAAGCGCACCAATAATCTACCGGTGGATGTGGAGGCGTTTCCTTCCATGGTGAAAGGTTAGAGTCGGTGTCCTGCAGGAATGTGAACCTAGGTCCGCGGGACGGGTTGTCACAGAAACAATTGGTTATTCTTTAAGCATATACTTTTATCGATTTTGTAATTGTTTGAAAGATATGTTTTTTTATTTGTTAGTTTTAAGATCTGTATATCGTTTAAACATCAAGTTGTTTTGATTTGTTAGTTTTAAGATTTGTATATCGTTTAAAAATTAGGTATATATATTAACATAAGTTAATCAAACATAATGTTTTCATTAAAAGCCACTAAATTGGTTAGTTTTTAGATTTGCATATTGTTTAGAAATCGATTGTAGAAAAAGTCATTTGTATATATAAGTGTGATATTATGAAACATTAATGACAATACCGTTTGTACGTATGTACTTTCTGATAGTAACATCTATATTATTAAAACAGATGTACAAAATAAAAATACCTCTTAATTTTACCATTTATTTACATTAGAATGCCATTGAGATATTTATTGAACATATATATTTAAGTATGCTTGTATTTTTCTAATTTAAATAATAGATTTAATCATTTAATGTCTTTTCTTAATTTAAATAATAAATTTCATTAATCAAATCTTAACCAAAATAGATTTCCTAATAGATTTTATATTAACATATTAAATATTTTTAATATTTGTTAGTAATAAATAATAAAATAAAAAATTGCACATCATAATCAATATATGTAACATATAAATAAAATATAAAATACTTTATTCATATATTATTAGTATAATGCTTTCATAATATAAGTCCAATTAGTTATAAATATTGGATTTTTTATACGACACATTGTGATATAATAGATAATTAAAATCACAAAATATAATTATTCAAAGTAATAAATAAAATTGATATGTTTTAAAATGATATATTAACAATTATGTAATACATTTTAATTAAAAAATATATATTATACATTAGTACAAAGAAAAATTTAAAGTGAAAGCAAATATTTATACGGTCACGGGTCAAGCTCTAGAAATAAACAACAATAACGCACGATTATTTTCCTTTAACAAATTTATTTTAATAGATATTATAGTTCCAAATATGTTTATATATTTTATGTATTTATAAATTTATTTTCTTTGTTTTTAAGGGATGCTAAGATTTTGAAATTAGAAAAAATTATGACCCACCTCTATATTATTTTAATTAGAATAAAATTTATATCAGAATATTTTATTAAATTTTTAATTTTTATTTTCACGATGGTTTAGAGAAGATTATTTTCAGCAGTCAAGTAGAAACTAAGAACTGATTTGTATAATTGTGAAATGATAGTAAAATGTTAAGTTTGTATTATTCTATTCTATTAGATAACCATAAACAATTCAATCCGGTTTTGATATTTGTTGACAAAAGTCATAGATGATGGTATAATTGTAGGTTGGTTTAGTTTAATTATTTCGATTACCATTTAAAATTGTATATGAAGCGTGTTTTATATTTAGTCACAACATGTTCAATAGGTTCAAATTTAAAACATGCCACGGTAAATTCCAAATAGGACTATAATTTAACATATTATATTATGTTTTAGTTTTAAAATATAAATTATGTGTATAAATTACACTTTACATTAACTATTTTTTTTGTCAACCACATAGTAAGATCGTGCTTATAAAGCACGAATCGAACTCTAGTATTTTTTTGTAACTGAAATCATGTTTTAAACATTTTATCTAATGAAACGAATAAAATGATCTAAACTCTTTATTAAGTATTACTCAAATCATGGGGGAAATAGTTTTAAGTATAAGTATTTATGAGTTGTAACTAATAAAAAAATTGAGGTTTAAGAAATTGAATAGTTAACTTACAAAAAAAGTAAAGTTGGTATAATTTGTATGAAGCAATAGAGACAAACTATACAAAAGAGATCACTATTAAACGGCAAATGCAAGCAAGTTTTTTATTGCTTAATTATTTCTTTTTACTTTTGCATTGATTAATTGAAATTATATTGATATGTGTCAATTTTGGAATAAGAAGCATTTGAAAAACCTCATGGAGAGGGAAGACATATTTATCTAAACCACTATTGGCGGCAAAAGGAGATAATGAGGATGAAGACAGTCCAACTCAAAAATGAGGTACTGGCTTTTTCGAGTCAAATAAAATGCTACATTAAGAAGCAATACTCAAACCCCACACAAATACTCCAAACAAGAAAAGTAAGACATGATGCATCACAAAACCAAAGTCATTTCCTTAGCGTCAACCAGAGCAAACCTAAGCCATAACTACTTCCCTGAATCCTCAAATATCGACTGAACAAGAGGCCAGCTTCAAATTCAACAAAAATCTAACAGGAAACAACCGGATGCAAAAGAGTAAATATAAACATAGCACAAAAATAAGCAAGCCTTGATTTGATTGAAGCAAAAGGTAGAGGACTGAGAGAGTTAGTTGACAACCAAATGGGCATGGAAGACTAAACTATAGATAAAAATCAGTTTTGAAGATAATATGGAGGAAGAGAGAGACATGACGGTTTGGAGGTGTTGCTGCATAAAAAATATAGAAGACTCAAAAAGAAAAATCGAGATCCAGAAGTAGCCCATAAGTTTCGAACCAAATAGAGAAAAACAATGGACCTTCAACCCATTAACACGGAGATGCTACTCGGTGCCGGTCCGGTATTAATTGGCGCCTAAAGCACATTAAAAAAATTATACCCCTTAATGATATTTAATTTTGGCATTTTAATTATTTAATCAGAATAATACAAGATATATTAAAATTTAATTTGTTTATAAAAATGAAGTATATAACTATCAGTATTTTTCGTTTTAAAAGTAAATTAATGATCACACAATTATTCAACTATTTTGAAAGAAAAATGGGAAAGTCGTTGATATTTTTATGCTTTATTTTGTAAAACATATTAATTTAAATATATTTTATAATTATGTTATCTGTCATTCTGTATAAAAATTCTAACATCTCAACCATTTTTATAGTTTCTTATGACAGTATTCTCAACATTGACGTTTCTTATATAGATTTTATATCTATAAATGAAAAACAGTTATAATTTAATCAAATTGTTATAAACCATATGATGGATGTCAATAACCAGTCCGGTTCATAAACCGGCCTAACACCTAGAAAGAGAGAGAGGCGGCTTAGAGAAGGGGAAACCCTAGTTTCATTTTCCTTGTATTTGTACACTTTCCATATTTATGTCTTTCATTTTATCTCTTTGTAACTCTCATATATAAGGACACCTTATGATTGATTAATATAACAAGAACTTACAGATTCCAATCTCTTAAGTTTACAACAGGTTATCATCACGAAACTCTAAACACCCTGAGCCAAAACCAAAATCGCAAAACCCTAAACCTAGCCGCGACCCGACGAACCCTAATCATCCGATCGCGTCTCTTGTTCCAGCTCACGTCCCCGATCAGCTCCAGCCCAAGGCGTTCCTGATCCTAGACAAACTCAGCTTCAGCTACCATCCAGGACAGCTCGCGTTCCCAAATAGTAAGCGTCCCGTTTGCACCAGACGATCAAGCTGTTCGCGATCCGACAGCAAACAGCTCGCGTCCCCGATCAGCCGCTCGCGACCTCAGCCTCAATCCGTTCGCAGTCAGCTTGCGTCCAGGCCAGCTCGCATCCAGGCCAGCTCGCGTCCAGTCCAGCTCGAGGTTTATTCTTTGGTGGTCCGGTTTCAACAATCAACTAAGCTAAAAGGTAATTCGAAATCTAAGAACATGTGAATCGAATTTGGATTGTTTGATAAATTAATGAAACCATAAAACCTAATCTTTATGATAAAAGCCATAGGATAATAGATCAAACCCTAATGAGTAAATCGAAGCTCTAAAGTTCGATACCCTAAACCCTAAATCATGTTCCTACATGATTAAAACCCCAAATCGGATTTTACAAGTTAAAATCCGATAAACCCTAACCCTATATCTATAAACCCTAAATAATATAAGTATCAGAATTAATTATACTATAATTATCAAATCACATATTAAAACCCTAATCGAATATTTTTGAAATCAAAACTGTTTTCGGTTTTGATCATTGAGGTTTTAAATCTGATTGAATCTGATGCTATGTTGCTAGAATTGTTTGACAGTTAAGTTGCTAGATTTATTATTCTCATCCTGCTAGTTTAGTAATTCTGATCTGTTTAAGTCTTGATTAAATCCGACCTGCTTGTTTTTATTAATGCTTTGATCACAGTTAGGATTGATAGATTTATTTTCTCATCCTGCTTGGTTAATTGTTCATCTGATTTAAAATTGATTAAACCGACCAGTCTGTTAAAGCATTGATTGAATCCGATAGGTTGCTAGCTTGCTTTGCTTATATAATCCGATAGGTTGATAGATTCATGATAAAATCTAATGTCTTGAGGTTTAAGATTGTATGCTAGGTTCGATTTTATTGATTGATCTGATTAGAAATCATGAAACCCTAATTCTAGTCCTAACCTTAATCCTCATATCTGAAACTTGAAACCCTAAATTCATTATGCTTATGAGTTCTATTAAATTGATTGATCTGATTATATATTTTTGATGTTTAATAAATTCGGATACTAGATAGATTATTTACACACGGTTTATGCTAAATACCAATCAGCCTTGAAACTGATTCATTGAAATTCATGCTTGAAATCTATATTCTAGTATTGCTAAAATCAGCCTTGAAACTGATTGAGTGATTAATTGAATCCGTTTTGCTAGTCTTGATAAACCATAATATTATGAGCACATAGAAATAGTATTGCTGAGACTTGCTAGAAATTGACTGATTAATTAAATACTTTTAAGATTGATTGTTTCATTGTCCTCACAAGATTGAAATCCGAATTGATTGTTTTTAAGAATAAGGCCGCATGAAAAATTATACCTAAATATTGAGTGATATATGATTTGAGATGTTGAAAATCAACCTGGATTTTGCTGCCCTAAATCTCTCTGGAGATAATTATTTACAGTGGGCATTGGGTACAAAGATTATCCTAAAGTCAAAAAGACTTGGTGAATGTATCATAGAAGACAATAAGGCAAATGAGAAAGATTGATACACGACAATATTAATTATTCGCCATCATCTTATTGAGAGTCTCAAAGATCAGTATTTGACAATTGAGAATCCTCTAGACCTTTGGACAGAATTCAAATCGAGATATGATCACCAAAGAAATGTGTTATTACCAAAAGCTATGGAGGAATCTCAGAATCCAGGACTACAAGTCCGTGGATGAGTCTATTGCTAGCTAAGCCTCCAATACTGATGAGAAACAATGAATTGAGACCTCCTGGATCAACCCCATTACCTGAAGCCAATAAGGCTGCAAAGGAAAAGAAAGAATCCAAAGAATCTAACCACGTCCAGGATGATAGACCACACGGCCATGGCCGTGGAGGGTAGAAAGGATGTGGACATGGCCACTATTATACATTTGGCCATGGGAACCACTATGGCAAAGGCCGTGGGTATCAACCTAATTTGATACTATGGTCGAGGCAGAGACAGTGATATATCCTTTAAACCACAAAGCTCGACCAAATCAGTGTGCCATATATGTGGAATGGGGAACCATTGGGCTAAGATATGTAGGACTCCCAAACATCTTTGTGACCACTATCAAGAGAGTCTGAAAGGGAAGAATCATGAAGCCCACTTGGTATATAAAGATGGTAAAGATGATTTTGATCATGAAAGAGATGATCCTACGAAATATGAAATTTCTGATTGCCTAAAAGAATAATGTTGATTTCGACTTATGTGTTTGTTTTGCTTTTATACTTGCTTTGTTTTATCACTTTGAATTTATTTTATTGCTTTGTTTGCTCTGAACTTAATAAAAGGAATGAGTGATTTTTTTTCAAATATATAAGTTTATAAGAAATATAGTTGCGGGTATAGCCATTCTCATGATAAGCTACGACCAGACTAAAGAAATTTAATGATTTATATTCACTCATAGAAGCCCATTGAGTTTAAAAGATATAAGAGTGGTTTCCATATTGAAACAATGGGCAAAGGAAATAAAAGGTTCCTTTTGTATATATAAAATTCGCCCAAGATCATAGAAAAATGGTCGAAACTATACATGCATTCTCTACTGGTCTGTACTATGTCAAGATCAGGATGATAGAAGCTAAATGCCTGCGAAAAATATTCACTTTATGGAATAACCGGATTGACCATCCTGGTTCAAACATGATGCGAAATTGATATACAAATGGGCACACATTGAAAGAAAGAAAGAGTTATCCCAAAGAATCTCACGTGTGTAGCATGTACACAAGGGAAACTCATTGATAAGCCATCACCAGTCAAAGAGACTAAGTAAATAATAAACTGGTGAATACATGTCTCAAGCGTTTAAATGATTATGGTATGTCCATGGGGGTAAGTGTGGACAATTCCGTGATACATGTCAATACCAAGTACGGCTTGGCCGAAATCTTTTATTAAACGCATACAGCTGATTGCTAGACCATTACTTATGAGGTCAAAACTCCCAGTCACATCTTGGGCCATACGAAATTTACATGCATCTAATTTAATACGCATCAGGCTATTTAGTGAGCATAGATATTCCCCATCGATTAGATAACGGGTCAAGAGCCAGACATATCCCATCGTAAGACATTTGGATGTGCCGTCTATATACAAATTACTCCACCACAGAGAACTAAGATGGGACCTCAAAGGAGGATGGGGATATATGTTGGATATGATTCTCCCACAATTATTAAGTACCTTGAGCCAAATATGGGTGATCAGTTTGAGGTCAGGTACATGGATTAGGGGGAAAAAGTAATAAGCTGGTAAAAGAGTAAAAAAATTTACATGGAATCATACATCCTTATATTGGCAAGATCCTCGGACTCAAGAATGAGATTTAGAAGTCCAAAAGATTATACAAAAGCTAGCTTAAACAATTGCCAGATTCCGTTACTGACCCGAATAGAATGACTAAGTCATATATACCAGCTGTAAATGCACCAAATTCGAATTGATGTTCAAGAAGGACACGATCAAGTTGCTACTGAGTCTAAGACACGTTTGAAACGTGGTAGACCAATAAGTTCCAAAAATAAGATCCCTCGGATATTAAAGAAAGGTGCTAATGAATCTGTGGACGAGGGAATCCTAGACATGGTCGATCCTAAGATGGACAAACTTAAAAGCCACGGCCGTGGATGAGGAAACCATAAACATGGTTGTACCTAAGGCGCCTAACAATGAGGCTTGGGACGCCAAGCTTCAGGGTACTGAAGGTCATAATGAAACCTTAATAGGTTATGTCATGTCCGGGACACAAATGGAACAAGAGAAAGAAAGTCGACATTGATGATATATTTGCATGCAATGTAGCACTTGAGATTATGAAATGAATGAGAATCACGAACCCACGTCCATACATGAGTGCACTCAACAAATCAGATTAGATCAAATGGAAAGGGGACGTGGAGTTAAGTTCATTAAGAAAAGAGAGGTTTTGGTCTCATAGTTCGGACACCTCTAGATGTGAAACCAGTTGGAAAAAAATGAGTCTTTGTGAAAGAAATGATACATGGTGAGATAGCAAGATATAAGGCATGGCCATATGCACAAAGATTCCACAAAGACCAGAAATCAATTATGAGGAGACATACTCCTCTGTGGTGGATGCAACAAACATTTAGATTCCTAACAAGTCTGGCCATAAAAGAAGAAAAATAGACTTGCGGTTAAATGATGTAGAAACCACCTACTTGTATGGTCCACTGGATAATGAGATATATATAAAAGTCCCAGAGGGTATTGAGTTGTCAAATGCAACAGGTTCTCGAGAACTAAAGTATACAAGTATATGTTAATATCATAGGAACATCTGGAGAGACTTTCAAACGATTATCTAAAGAAAGAGACTGAAATGAAAATTTGGGACAAACAAAGTTTTGTTTAGGATTACAAATTGAACATCTTAAAATATGAAATCCTTGTGCATCAAATGACTTATAGAAATGCATTCAAACGGTTTTAACATGGACCAAAGCTCGCCCATTGAGTTGTCCCATAAGGTCCCTTGGTCCGGACACAAACCCATTGTAAGTCCCAAAAAGGACATGGTCGTGAGTACCCCTGACTTGGACACGGATCCTTTGGTCCTAAGAAGGATAAGAAATATGTCTTTGGTCCGGTAAAGTCCCTTACCCAAGTGCCATTGGCGCCTTGATGTAATAGGAAAGCCATACTAGGCCGGACATGTGTTCTTGCTGTGAATCTCTTATATATGTTTAGCTCATGTTCGACAACGAGGCACTGAAAATAAAGACATACATGTCCCTTACCTTAAGTACTATTGGCGCCTTGCCTTGATGTATTTGTCATGTCATACACATCCGGACATGAGTATTTATGTAAATCTATTGTCTAGGTTTAGGTCATGTCCGAACATAAGGGACTGGGATAGGATAAAATACACCCTATGTTACCTACAATGAACTAAAAATTTGAGATTACATTATACTAACCAAAACCCAAAGAAGGGTTAATATGTTTTAATTGATACAAGTTATCTCTCGGATCCACAATGATAGATCCCAGGCAAGTTATGTCTTTGCAACGCGGTAGCACTACTTTACCTTGGTATTGAGACCATTAGTCATTGGCGTCCATGAAGCTCAACCATCAGGTTGGGATGCGTCGACTGAAAGACCTTCAGTGATGTTCGCATCAGGGGGAGTAATACGTGTTGTACTCTTTTTCCTTCATCATAGTTTTGTCCAATTAGGTTTTCCTGATAAGATTTTAATGAGGCAACATCCAAAGCGTATTACAAACTCTGAATGATTATGACATCCAAGGGGGAGTGTTATAAACCATATGATGGATGTCCATAACCGTACCGGTCCATAAACCGGCCCAACACCTAGAGAGAGAGAGGCGGCTTAGAGAAGGGGAAACCCTAGTTTCCTTTTCCTTGTATTTGTACACTTTTCATATTTATGTCTTTCATTTTCTCTCTTTGTAACTACCATATACAAGGACACCTTATGATTGATTAATATAACAAAAACTTACAGATTCCAATCTCTTAAGTTTACGACACAAATCAGGTTAACATTAATTTTAACTTGTAAAGTCCTGTTGAATTTTCAAAGGATTCCAGAGAGAGCATAATCTAATATACGATAGTTATGTTTGATGAGATTTTAAAAAGTCCTAAAAAGTTATAATAATCATAAAAACAGTTGTGCACAAAAAAAAATCATAAAAACAGTAGTAAAATTAAGACTTACATGGAAAATGCAAGAGAATGCAATAAATAATTAGGTTTTTGTTTAATACTTATTTTATAGATAATAAAAAGGAAACGAAAATATTGTAGAAAACAAACGCGTATTGTAATCATTAATTCATTATGAAAAAGTAAATATAAGGGAAGGGGGCAAATCAAAAGATGGAATCGAAACTGTCACTTGTAGGATAAGGTGAGAGATAGTTAAACCACTACACCGAAACAGAATCCTTGTACTCTAGCGCCCCTAATATAATGATAAACGTTGGGCCTAAAGCTCATGCTTTATAAACTTTAGGTCAGGGCCGGCTCTGATGCTACTACATACCACCCACTGAGAGATGTCAATCCAAGTCTCACATTGAAAGTTTAGACAAGGAGTGTCTAATATATAAAGAGATGTTCAACTCTAATTAGTACGAGACCTTTTGGGATGGAAACCAAAAGTAAAACCATGCGGGCTTGCCTAAGGCCCAAAGTGGACAATATCGTACTAATCAAACAAAATATAGTTGTACATGGATTTAATAAATCCCAACATTGGTATCAGAGCGTTTTGACGAAAATCTGCAAGAAGACCAAAATACCCTTCGAGTAGGAATGAGACCCTTCAAGGTGGAAATGAAGGTTCAGCAGAGATTAGTCAGAAGATCCTGGAAGTTCAGTTGTGGGAAAAACATTCTCAAAGGAACGAGATGTTATGAAAGACACATTCTCAAAGGAAAGCCCTGCGATTACTGGTACAAGGTGGTGCCAAGATAATCCGCTGCAGGAAGAATACACGAGATGAGTGTGGTTCTTAGCTTGAGGGGAGAATGTGAGATATCAATCTAAGTCCCACATTGGAAATTAGACAAATGAGAGTCTAATATATAAAGAGATGTCCAATTCTAATTAGTACGAGGCCTTTTGGGAAGGAGCCCAAAAATAAATCCATGCGGACCAACCTCTTAGGCTCAAAGTGGACAATATCGTACTAATCAGATAATATAGAGTTGGACATGGGCTTACACAATCCAAACAATTGGTATCAGAGCGGTTTGACGAGATTCTGCAAGAAGACCAAAATACCCTTCGAGTATGAACGAGACCCAACGAGTTAGGATTGAGAGGTATGCAGCAGAGATCAAGTCAAAAGATTCTGGAAGTTCCTCTGTGGAAAAGGAGCATCTTCAAAGCACCTCAAAGTAACCTTGCGACTAAGGGTGTCGAATGTCGAAGATGCGACAAAGCACCAAGATGATTCGCTAGAGGAAATGACACAAGGTGTGTGGTCCTTGGCTTGATAGGGAGAATGAGAGATGTCAATCCAAGTCCCACATTAGAAGTTTAGACAAGGAGTGTCTAATAGGAGTGTCTAATATATAAAGAGATGTCCAACTCTAATTAGTACGAGGTCTTTTGGGATGGAAACCAAAAGTAAAACCATGCGGGTTTGCCTAAGGTTCAAAGTGGACAATATCGTATTAATCAAACAATAGAGAGTTAGACATAGATTTAATAAATCCCAACACCCACGACGAAGATTCCAACTAACAAAGCTGAAAAACCGACACTTGATCAAAGCCATATATCAAAAAAAAAAAGCCGATCCACCGGTCCAAACAAGCTGAATAGGATGATAGAAACCAGACACATCATGTAATGCACAGAGAAACAACATCCCAAACCGGCGAAGCGACAGTTACTTTTGTAGTTAAGTTTTGAACTGAAAATCATGCTATCTTTCCAAGAATTGAGACGATATTACTTTCCTTATATATCAGTGACCACACATGATTCAAATCAATAAAAACAAATCAATAATGAATGGAAAAGAATAGTGAATCAAAATAATAAAACCTAGACGCTTCTAATTTTTATACTTTTCAAACAAGTGCAACAATTCAAGAATGATGTTGTGACATTATTACCCTTTTCATTATTGTATAAAATAATTAAAATATGATAATTAAGACTCAACACAAACACTTGTATAGATTTGATATCTTTTTGGAAATGCAACAACTTATGGAAAATTAATTGAACTAAAATGAAATGACGAAAATAAAAATAATTCTCTTGGTTTTGATTTTACGATAGTAGATACAAATCAAGTAAGCAAACAACTAAAAGCAAACTTTTTATGCGCTTTATCTTAATGTAGCGGGGAAAATAATAAAATAACGAGAACAATCAAATGAAAGGAATTCAATTATCAAACAATCTTGCATTGGCGCGTCCATCAACGCACCTCCAATTTTCTCTCAAATCCTATCCCCATTCGACCTCTTCATCACGACATTGTTGTGCCTCTCCAACGGCGTTCGGCGCTGTGAAAGAACCCCACTTCTCCCACCAAGTCCATCCTCCTCTCTGGCATATGAATTACTCGGTCATGCTCTTTCTTACCGGTCTCATCTCAACAGAGATGCGACAAGGTCTGTTGGTGTAGCGACGACAACTGCATCTCCTTCTTCTCGTTTACTGGTTCAGTGGATGCTCCTTAGGATTGCGTAGCTTTTCACGTCTCCGGTGGACATCTAAATGAAAGGCTCACATTGGTGTGGGTTTGGTTTGTGATTCATGGTTCCGGAGACTCAGACTGTGGCGTGAAGGCGTGAGCCCTTCTCCCTCTACAGTCAAATATCTTTGGCCTCATTTCTTGCTAGCTCCTCTCCCATCCTTTTTTCACATTTGGAATTTCTTTTTGCTCCGAGTTTGATTAGCAGATAGTAACTAGTTAAGGATTCTCTGTGTTATTGTGCTTAGCTGTTAACATTGCTTCAAAAGGAGATAGGAAGGCTTCAGAGTGGTGCTACCCCTTATATCTGGCCAGTTTAGAAATTAGTTTGGTAAGGTAGGTTGAGCGCTATTAAGCTCAAGTGGTTGATGATGTCCCATCTAGGGCCGGATCTTAGTTTCGAAAGATTATACCAGCTTGGACTTGGAGGGCAGTCATTGAGTGGGCTTCTCTGTTTCTTGAGAGGAATGGTCCTTTGTTTGGGTGGTGCGTTAAATCAGCTCTTGCTCATGTTATTTTTCGTCGATCACTTTGTCTTCTGGTAATTTCCTGTGTCTCAGCCTTGGCTAGGTCTTCCATTCATGTGCTTCGAGATAGTATCACTACTATAGTGATGTTCTCTACCAGACTAAACTTTTATAATATCATTGCTTTAGCTTCCATGTTTTTAGTTTTTTGTTTTGCTTTGAAACCAAGTTTATAGATCAAACTTTATGTTAAATTGTATTTTATAAAACCTACGATTATATCTTGCTATTTAACATTTTTTGAAGAAAAAAATAAATTATTAAATTTATAAGAATAGAAATAAGAACAAAGCAAAAGCAAACAAGATAATTTTAGAACGATTAAGATCTGATACCAGAAATGTTTTGTTAAAGTAAAAACATATACCAAAAATAATTTGTTTTATTTTGGTATTAAATTAGGTATAATCTACGCTACCAAACAAGGTAAAAAATCCCTGAAATTTTCTATGATAAAATAAAAAGTTTATACCAAAAAATATTTTATGTTAGAGTAAAAAAATAATCTTAACAAAATAGATAATACCCAATTTTAGAGCTTAATCATAGAACTACTTAATGTAGAAATACAAAATTACTATAATGACTCAAGTAGCACATAAAAATGGAAATAAAATTGCGAAAAATATTCAAACGATTTAGCAGGAATTTCAAGTAGTGAAAAAAACGATTTTTGAGAATATTTGATCATCCGATTTTTTAATTTCTTTCTTTAAATATACATCTTTGAGAATTATGGCATTAATCTTAGGGGTTTTAGTCTTTGGAAGAAACGAAATAACCTGAATTCTAGAGTAAGACTGGAGAGGATTCAGATGGATTTGGAAGTGGAGTATACTATCTGACTCGGATTTTAGAAGAATGGAGTCTTTGAAGAAAGAAATGTGCAGACTTAAAAAAAAAAAAAAAAAGAAATGTGCAGACTTATCATGGTGAAGATAATTTTTGAAAAAAAAAAGCAAATATGCTTGGGCTGCTGGAGGTGATCGATATACCAAAAAAATTCACGCATCGTTTAAGGCAACTAGAGCTTAAACTGCTTGGAAAGCGTAGTTGATTCTAATGGGTTGATTCATAACTCGGAAGCTTCTAAAGAAGATATTGCAGCTGGTTATTTCAGGAAGTTGTTTAAGTTGGAGTTGAATGTTGATATAAAAGTTTTATTTCATGGGTTTAGACCTAAGAGGTCTTAATCTCTCAATGAATTCCTGCTTAGTGAAATTACTTCAGAATAAGTTAAAGCATCAATATTTTCTATTCATGGTGGAAGAGTTCCTGGTTCAGATAGAATGACTGCAGTTTTTTATCAACAAGATGTTGGTCTTCAGGGGACTCAGGAAGTTTTAAGTTTCTTCAGAACAGGTTAATTCCCTGGAGAATGGAACTTTACACTGATATTTTTTCTGCCAAAAAACGTTAACTCTCCCTTGATGAATGATCTTCGACCTATTAGTCTGTGTATAGTTATTTACAAAATAGTGTCAAAGATCTTGGTTGCTCGGATAAAACCCTTTTTGGATGATCTAGTTTCTCCTAACAAATTGGCGTTTGTAGCAGATTGGCTTACCTCGGATAATATCATAGTTGTGCATGAATCCATCCACAGCCTCAAGGTATATAACACTATCTCCAAAGATTCCATGGCTATAAAGGCTGATATGTCTAAAGACTATGACATACTATAATTAAATTATCGGGAGCAGTTATTATTGGCCTTAGAATTTGCTAAGAGATTGGCAAAATGGATCATGTTCTGCGCTAGAGCAGTATCCTATACAGTATAGATAAATGTTCAAGCTCACAGAATTATTATCCTCAGAGAGGTGTCCGGCGGGGTGATAATTTGGCACCATTTTTTATGTACCATGTATGGAAGGTCTCACGCATCTTATGGAAAAAGCAGCAGCCAAAAGTCTGATTGGTAGTATTTTATTCTCTTCTTCAGGACCAACCATCCATCATCTCTTATTTGCTGATTATACATTGTTTATGTGCAAAGTTGATGAGGAGCAGTGTCATCAGAACAAACAAATACTGAAGTGTTATGAGCAGCGAACAAGACAAACCATTAATGTTGAAAAATCCTCTATTACTTTTGAAGCTTTGGTTTTTGATGATCAACGTCAGAAGGTAAAGCAGATTTTGGGGGACGAGTTGGCAAGTATCTTAGGCTTCCGGAGTGTTTTAGCGGCTCTAAGATAAAAATGCTATCCTATATCCACAAGAGTATGAAGAATATATTGTCATGATGGTATGCTAGAACGGTTTCGCAAGGATGAAAAGAAACTTCCTTAAGTTCATTGCAATGGAACTCCTTGTTTTTGTGATGACCTGCTTTAAGCTACCAAATAAATTGGTTTCAGGGATTTAGCTCTTTTTAATCAAGCTCTAGTAGCTAAATAAGCGTGGAGACTCAATCAGGTGTCAAATTGTTTATGTTCCCAAGTCCTAAAAAGTAGATATATTGATGACTAAAGCCTTCTGGAAGCGGATTTGGGAAGTAGGCCCTTTATACATCTGGCGAAGTATTATGTTTGGAAGAGGGTTCTCAAGCTTGGTATTAGGAAAATGGTTGGTAATGGGCAGTCTCTTCACGTCTGGACTTCTAATAGAATTTTTTTATAGAAGATTAAGAGTGCCTCTCTCATGAAGAACATCCTCGTGGATCTCAACCATATGTTATTTGACCTGATTGATCAAAATTCTAAATGGTGGGATATTGATAAGTTTCATAGTTTGTTTTATCCCCAGGATAGCAAATTTATTTTAGAGATCAAACTTATGACTGACGAAGAGGACTCGTTTTTGTGGAGATATAATCATAATGGAGACTACTATATGAAGTCTGGATATTGGCTAGCAACTAAGAAGGTTAAAATAAGAGCTTATTCCTGAAGCTGCATGCTTCCTTCAACAAACCAAATGAAGCAGCATATTTGGAGAATCCAAGATCCAAATAAGATCAGGATCTTCTTGTGGAAAACTCTGAGTGACGCCATCTCTACTGCTACGCTATACCGGAAAATAGGAAGGAGTGTGGATAGCAGTTTTCAGATATGTGGATCGGAAGGAAAAGCAGTGAATCATATTTTGTTTCTTTGTATAGTGGCTCGAAAAGTTTGGGCTCTGTCCAATGTTCCTCATCGTCAATATGATATGCTCGGGAGTCAATCTATCAAAACATGTCTTATCTCCTCCAAACAATGAACTCCAATAAAGTTTACTTATTGATCAGAAGATTTATCCCATGGATCCTTTGGATTCTATGTAAAAAAAAAAACAAAATCAGTTTTATCTTGGATGGTCGACCTTATAAGACTAATGAAACCATTAAGAAGATTTCTGAAGACTCTAGACAATGGCTTCAGGCTCAAAATATTTGAAATGAAGAAATTAAAAGGAGTTGGATCCTGTTTACAAAGGTCAAAAGAAATGATTGTGCCCTTCTAACTCTTGGATGAAGTGCAATATTGGGGTTGCTTGGAAGAAAGCGGATAAATCGTTGGGCGGAGCATGGGTTCTTAGAGATCAAAAAGGTGTAGTACTAATGTACAGTAGAACATCTTTTGTGAATATTGAATCTCATCCGGAGACAAACATTGTTGTGTGGAGTTGGGAATCCGAAGCATGGACGCTATGCATTTTCATAGAGTTATTTTCGCCTTAAAAGGCTCAGATCTTGTGAGAGCTGTAATCCGGCCACCAGAAGCGATCCTTTGGCTCTTATCAAAGATTCATCATTAGAGACTAAACACTCAATCAATAAGTGAAAATTGTGGAGCTTTTTTATTGCAAAAAGTGTTATTAAAGAGAATAGATGGCAATCCTATGTAGTAATGGGTTATCCCATTTGACTAAAAGAAAATTTTGAAGAATATAGAATTAGAGCCTCAGTGTATCAGTCAGAGCGGTGCAGCCCATATAAGGTAAGGAGCTTCGGCTGTTCACGTTACAGCTATTTTGTTGGCTCTTACTATACTATGATATTTTCATTGATCGTAGTTAATTATGATTCCATTGCGAAACGAAAACCGTTTCTTCAGTAACAACTGATTCTACACAAGATCAAAAGAGCCTTTTTCTTCCTAAGGATCTATTCATTTTCCATTAACATCGAACCAACCGGAGAGAGATTGCTTTTATCACAGACCAGAAAGCCAGGAGCGAAGTCTGCTTGACCAACTGGAGAAGCCAACTAGCCCACTTTTGTTTAAGTTGTTATGCCCTCTTTAATGATGGTTTATTGATGTAAGTTTTGTCAACTGTACTTTTATTTGAAGGTTTAATGAAATATTTAGTAAAAGGTATGTTTTGATATTTTTATAATGTTATAATGTGTTAATATTAATTATTGATTATTAAACTACTGCATCATCTCATAATCTACTAGTAATAAATATCCCGCTACGCGTACCGAAGCCTCACTAGATCTAAATATCCTGCAAATGTCACGTTCGCAGCGGGCGGGAGAAACCAAAGGCTTGTTGATTCTTTGAAATTATCCTGCAAATGTCACGTGCGCAACAAAAGTCACTAAAGAAGCCTCACTAGATCTAAATATCTTAGTATCTTGTTATTTTTATCGCCCAAACTGATTTGAAAATTTATGATATCTTATGATCATAATGAATATTCTCAGTTCACACTATAACATTATAGGTTATGTACATTTTCGTTTATTTCAAAAATAAATACATGCTCTTTCGAAAAGATTACTTTATTTTTTTTTTCAAATTTACGATGTTGCTTTATATCAAACCAGGGGTGTCCGCGATTCGTGCTGGATAATATTTTTACTATTGTTAATTATATTTTTTGGATGATGTAATTATATGTGTCTTTATTTGTTAAGAGCATTATTTGGTGTTTTTATTTTGTTTTGTAGTACTAGTTGATAGGCTAATATATTTTTTTCTTTGTTTTTTTCAAAAATATGTTGTTGTGTATATAGTAGTACTTGTTAGTGGTGAAATGAGTCTTTGATGTAAAGCATATTGAATTTCAATAACTTTACATTTATGCATTTGTTGATTCTAAGATTAATGGCTAGTAAACATTGTATTATATTTTTGAACATTATTCTTTTAAGATATTTTTTGTCCTCTGCCGATATTTTGACCTTTAGTTTTCACGATCTATGTATTTGATTACCTTTTTGGTGTGCGATGTTTCTCACCATCACCGGGAAAAAGACTCACCTTTTGTGCTCTTTTTCTTTCTCGCCTTCGTGCTCTTTTTCTTTCTCGCCTTCTTCTCATGTGAAATTATCTAGTACTTGTTGTAGATCAGCTTTATGAGTTCCCAGTTGTGCGGTTGTTTCTCACGGCGTTGTAACCTGTTCCGGTCAATATTGGCTGCTCCTCTTCTTCCTTAGATTTTGGCTGATGTTAGGGACTGCATTTACTTGGGTTGGGTCAGACTTTAGTCGTCTTTGATGTTGTCTTCCTCGTTGTTGGCTTGTCGTTGATAATCCATGTTTGTCTTGGTTTTCAAGATCTTGTTTTTATTGGTCAGACTTCTATGCTCTCTTTCATAGTTAGATGACGGCTCCACGGTTTGCTGATTTTGTTTTGTCTCCCCTTCCCTCTTTGTTCTCTCATCTCGTTGTAGCTTTCATCGCTGTTTGCGTTTCTGATGGCTCGCTCTTTCGCCATGTTTGTCACTCTAGGTTTGGATAGTGTTTTGCACCGTGTATACTTTGTGCGCTTGGAAGGTTGTTTCTGGTCTCAAGCTTGAACTATGGTTTCTCGGTGGTTGGCTTCTATTCTCCCTCCCTCATGTTGTTTCTCTTCTTCCTCTGCTTCCCTTGGTATAAGTGTGCCGAATTAGTCTTGGAGCTTTGGTCCCTTCTATCCAGAGTTTTGTGGTTCATGGGTGCTTTGTATATGATTAATTAGTTTGTGAGGTGCTTCTTACCTCTTAGCTGGTGGTTGTGCTTTCGGTGCTTTAAGCATGTGTCTTCCTGCGTGAATTTAACCTTCCTGTGATTATTCTTCCTCTGACCCGCTTTCTTGGTTCTTTGCGTTGGTGCTTGATCGCGCTTCTTTGTGTTCGGGGATTGCTTTGTCTCAGATTTTATCTTTCTACCTTTTTCTTACATTTGCTTGTTCTGGCCAAGGTTCTATATAGTAAGGTGAGGTAAGTTAGCCTTCGTTCTTGATCTCCTTTCAGCTCTGGATCTTTACTGAGTTAGTGTTACTATGAAATTATGTTTCTCTCTATGACTGTGGAGGTTTTAGGTTTAGATCATGTGTTGTTCTCTAGTTTCTTCTACTTAGTTTGGTTATTTATGATTTTTAATAATTAAAAGTGGCTCTAGATCTTCTCCATCACTTAAATGGATTACCATCATGTTCAGCCATCAGATTTCATTTGCACTGATGATGAGTTTCAGTTTTTCAATCAAACACACATTTAGGTGACCTTTCTTATTTGTTTAGTTTATGTCTAATCATATATAGATTCCTTTAAGATTGAATTTTTTATTGTTGTGTTCATTAACCCAATCAAATGGGTATATTTTCTTTTTATCACTCAATGTAATTTTTTTTTGTTTTCCAGTTAATTTTGCATGTTGGATAACTTTGGGATAGTTTTGTCTGCCATATTGATGATTTTGAATGAAAGTTTATACCTTTTTCTGATTTATGTTGATATGCGATGCTTTTTTATTTGATTAGTACATGACTTAGCTTGGTCTGTTAAGGTTTAATTCTCTAGACATTTGATTTGATTTGAAGTATAGTCAATAAGTCACTCTCTATTTTGTGATTTTATATTGTTCGGCTGTCATGAAACTAACTTGATTTGTTAATACAATGTGTTTTTAGATTCAAGAATCAAGGCGAAAAAGAGAGTGGTGATGGTTTTAGTTCCCAGGAGAATTACAATATAGCATGAACTATTGAGGAAGATGATGTCAAATTCGTAAATGAAACATGGTTGGATACTGATGATGCACTGATTTAAGCCATGATCACGACAAGAGCTCTAGTAGCAGCAATAGCAGTACTGGTAATAGCATCATCTCGGATGATGAATCCCATAAAGTTTAGTGGAAAAATAGTGATAATGAAATTGGTGGATCTGTTTCTGAAGTTATTACTGTGATTTCTATGCCAAGTCAAAATGTTCCAGTTGCTGGAGATGCCATGTTTATGGATTATATTGCTAATGTGATTGTAGAGAGACGAATCTGATGGATTCAACTACACCTAGTGATCCAAACACTCAGTTGATGTAATAATCTCAAACATCTCAAATCATAGTCCATAGTTTATAACATAAACCAAAGCCATTTGACAAACACTAATAATTCAACTTAGAAACCCTTAAATCAGTTATCAAACTCTAATCAATCAATTTATAAACCCTAATATATAAGCTTATAAACTTTTCTAAATCAAACTATAAAGCTTTATAAATCATTTTATAACACATAAAACAAAATTCTGTTGATAAACACTAATAGTTCAACTTAGATTAAAATCAGTTTTCAAACTCTTATAAATCAATTTATAAACTTCAAATTAGCTTATAAACTTTTATAAATCAAACTCTAAAGCTTTATAAATCATTTTGTAACACATATAACTAAAGTCAGTTTATAAACACTAGTAATTCTACTTATAAACCCTTAAATAGTTTATAAACATTTATAATGTTTATAAATCAGTTTATAGACACTTATAAATTCATTTATAAACCAATTTATAAACACTTGTAGATCAATTTATAAATCCTTATAAATAAATTTATATATAAACCCTTATGAATCAATTATAAATCTTATAAACTTGGTACCTTCGTTATATATGAATTAACAGGGTTTGTATCATTTATCAACTCTTATATAATGTACCCATTAAATAAGAGCTTCTAATTATTTATAAGTGTTTATAATTGGTTTACTAGGTGATTTTCCCGTGCATGAGCATAGATATCAATATTTCTAGGTGATTTTCCCGTGCATGAGCACAGATATAAATATTTCTAAAGTAAATATATTATAATAATTGATTGCTACTTACTTTTAATTTTAAATTAATTTATAATTTATATGCATCATTTATATTAATAATATTATATTACTTTAATTATACATATCATTTTATATATGTTATATCTAATCGGTTTTGTTGTTATTCAGTCGATTTAGTTATTATTTGGATAAATTGGATTGTATATATGAATTCAACTGTAATATTTTTTATTTTATATGTTAAAATTTTGATTAATTTCTTATTTACATTTAGGTTGTTGTTGTCTTAGATATGTAAATATATTTTATGAAGATTATGTATAACTTAAGATATATTGTGCTTAGAATGAAATAAAAATAAACAAACTAAAGTGTCTGATTCCAAATTACATAAATTAATATAACGAAACGGTAATATTTTGAAATCTCATGCATATATAAATTTTTTACAAAAGAACTAAATTGTAATAGTTGGTTAATGTTTTATTTTCATTTTTAATATGTTTTCAGTTGTCCTATGATTATATTTATAAAATAAATTACTATTCTTATAAAATTATATATTCTTATCGTAGTTAAATCTATGATTTTAGATATAAGTTGGATTAGTTGAATCACTCATGTTGTGAGTATATTGAGTTACATATATTCTTTCAAATTCAAAATGAAGTATAATTATTATTTTTATTATAATTAGGTCAAATGTGCATGTATTTCATAATATTTATCAAATTATATGTTGATGTTTTTGAAAAAAATATTAGAAAATAAAGCGATGATCAATAGGAAGTTACATGCGTAAGTAGCTAATATATTTTTGAAAGCTCATGAACACATATTAATATTTACAATAATTAAAATATTTTATAAATACTAAATAACTTTATGCCTTTGATTTATTGAATGGAAACTAAAACCTATTTTAAATAATCTTAAAAATGAGAATTCAATTTTGCTTTGGTATTTTGATGATGGTTCTATTAAGTTGCACAAACATAAAAACATAAAATTTAAAAGCAAATTTAATATTAAGAAAAAAAAGAACTTTAATAATGATAAAATATAATATATGTACATCATTAAACTATTTTGTAACTATTTGATCAATCAATATTTATTTTAAAATTTTATTTTTAGTTTTTTTAATCTCTCTTAAAAATAAGTAGTAAAAAAAATTGTGATTTTATTTAAAAATAATATTATATAAGTAAAATATAATTTATCAATATTGTTTTGCTGTAGTTGAAAGATATTATAGTCAACTAAATATATAAAAAATAAATAAAACATTTCAATATTACTAATTATAAACTATTTTTAGACAATTAAACATATATCATTTTATGCTACTTAATTATTTTATGTAATCATCTAAGAAAATATATAGATATATAAAAATATTTTTATTACTTTGAATTTTTTTGTATTGTTTAAAATTATGTTTTAATTATTTTATGTAATCATCTAAGAAAATATATAGATATATAAAAATATTTTTATTACTTTGAATTTTTTTGTATTTTTTAAAATTATGTTTTAAAAGAAATAATATTTCTTTTTCTAATATCAAGATTATCTGTGTAAATTGTTTTTAATGAAATCACATTATATAGAAATTTATAATTTTCATCTAAGAAAATATAGATATAAAGAAAGTATTTTCTTATTTCAAAATTATATTTTATGTTATTTTTAAATATTTTTAAAATTAAATATTACTATTTTGTGAACTTTCCCTTTTTATTAAATCATTTATATATACATACATTTTTCGTTTTTCAATTCTTTTTTTAACTTTATAGAAAATTTCCTTTTTTTATTATATGTGTATATTTTTCGGAAATTGTTTAAAATGAAACTAAATAAAAAATAAATAATAGTATTTAAAATGTAAATTAATTTATTAAGGGTATCAATGTAATCAAACTTCGTGAGAGTTAACGTGAGAGCGACATATAAAAAACTGACTTCTCAAATAATATTTTCAAAAATGTATCAGCTACTTACATGCGTAAATAGATGATACATTTTTGAAAGCTCAAGAACACATATCAATATTTACAATAATTAAATTATTTTATAAATACTAAATAACTTTATGCCTTTGATTTATTGAATGAAAACTAAAATTTATTTTAAATAATATTAAAAATGAGAATTCATATTTTCTTTGGTATTTTGATTATGGTTCTATTAAGTTCCACAAATATTAAAACATAAAATTTAAAAGCAAATTTAATATTAAGAAAAAAAAGAACTTTAATAATGATAAAATTTAATATATGTACCTCATTAAACTATTTTGTAACTATTTGATCAAACCATGTTTATTTTTAAAAAAAAAAATTGGTTTTTTTAATTTCTCTTAAAAATAAGTAGTAAAAAAATGTGATTTTATTTAAAAATAATATTATATAACTAAAATATAATTTATCAATATTTGTTTGCTGTAATTGAAAGATATTATAGTCAACTAAATATATGAAAAATAAATAAAACATTTCAATATAACTAATTATAAACTATTTTTAGAAAATTAAACATATATCAGTTTATGTTACTTAATTATTTTATGTAATCATCTAAGAAAATATATAGATATATAAAAATATTTTTATTACTTTGAATTTTTTTGTATTGTTTAAAATTATGTTTTAATTAATTATTTTATGTAATCATCTAGGAAAATATATAGATATATAAAAATATTTTTATTACTTTGAATTTTTTTTGTATTGTTTAAAATTATGTTTTAAAAGAAATAATATTTATTTTTATAATATCAAGATTATCTGTGTGAATTGTTTTTAATGAAATCACATTATATAGAAATTTATAATTTTCATCTAAGAAAATATAGATATAAAGAAAGTATTTTATTATTTCAAAATTATATTTTATGTTATTTTTAAATAATTTGAAAATGTAATATTACTATTCTGTGAACTTTTCGTTTTTTATTAAATCATATTATATATACATGTATTTTCGTTTTTCAATTTTTTTAACTTTATAGAAAATTTCCTTTTTTATTATATGTATATATTTCCGGAAATTTTTTAAAAGGAAGCTAAATAAAAAAATAAGTAATAGCATTTAAAATGTAAATTAATTTATTAAGGGTATCAGTGAGCGACACATAGGAAACTGACTTCTCAAATAATATTATAGAGATAAGTGTTTATAATTGGTTTATATAGGTTTATAAATTGGTGTGCACAAAAAAAAAAGGTTTATAAATTGGTGTTGCACAAAAAAAAGGTTTATAAATTGGCTTAAAACAAAATGATACTTTATAGAAATATAGCAAACATATTTTCTAAAATAGTTTATAAAGATTTGTAAGTTGTTTGAAGGATTTACAAATTAGGTTATAAGAGTTTATAAATTATATTTTTATTACTAAGAGTTTGTTTTTTTTTAACACCAAACATTTTATTAGAAAGCAGCCCAAACCAAGAAAACTAGTTGGTGGGAGCCAAGTTCAAAGATTATTTAGCAAGTGAATCAGCTAAAGAGTCCATGATTCTCGATACAAAACTAAAATAAATACATTCAAAGGAGAGATAGAATATCGATGTCCCAAGTGATTCCGTAGATATGGTTTATAAGTTGATGATGACGCATAAGGTTTATAAGTTGATTTATAAATGCTTATAACCTGATTTATGAGGTTTGTAAGTTGATTTCTAAAGTATAAAACCTTATAAATTTATGTATCATCATTTATGAACTTTAAACAGATTTATAAAATCTTATAAAACTGTTTAGTTTATAAAATCATCTAAAACCATTGCACACTTTACCGAACATTATAATTATATTTATATAATCATTTGTAAGAGTTTAGAAAGACCCTAGGTGGAATTTATAAGAATTTATAAATCATTTATAGAGGATTACAATAATATTTATATAAACTTATAAAACATGTTTAAATATAAATTTATAGAAACTTATAAAACTGATTTAATAAAATTGTTTATAAGGCTAACAAATAATTGATAAAATTGTATAAAATCTAGAAACTTATAAAGTCATATAGAATGTTGATAGAATTTATGAAATAGATTTAAAAACTCTTATACATGTATAAAAAATCATTTTATAAGGATTTATAAATTATTCATAACAGTTTAAAAGTCATTTATAAGTGTTTATAAATAATTTATTAGGGTTTATAAACCATTTATAAGGTATATACATTTATAAGAGTTAATATATTATTTAGAAAGGTTAATAAATCATTTTGCAAGAGTTTTAAATAATTGATAAAGGTTTATAAAATCATGTGTGAAGGTTTATAAAATCATTTATAAAACTTTATAAATCTTCAAAACATCTTTGGAAGATTTACAAGTATTCTTTTATAGAATTTTAAAATTTAAAGAGTTTATAAAATTAGGCATTAAAATTCCCAAGTTGTTTTGGTGTGACGCATAACTTTATATTTACTTGTCTCCTACATCATTGTTCACACTAATTTCATTTAGAATACTTGCAACTTTGCAAGCATAAAACCAAATTCATCTTCACCGACATGTATACATTCACATAGCCTCAAGAAAAAAACACAGTTTTTAATATCAAAACGTGAAACACAGGTTTGGTCTCACCTTCCCAATGAAAGCTAATGAACCACCAACACGAGTGATACCTCACCAACACGAGTGATACCTATAGCTACATCTGCAAGTGAACCCCATGTAGCCTTTTTGAAAGCTGGTGATTGGGCCAATGATAGTCTGCATGTTGTTGGTACAAAATGGATCAGCATTTCTCCAAAACAGACAAAAGAGGAGACTCTTGCGACGGGCCATCACATTTATAAAATCGTTAAGTATTTTTCACATTTCTATATTTTTGTGAGATTTATAAGTATTTATAAAATAATTTATAATGATTTATAAAATTATTTAGTGTTTGTAAGACTATTTAACAAATTTTCTTTTCTTGATGCTTAATTTCATAAGAAGCGTATATGTTACCATCCTTCTTCACCTCTTCTACACCAGAGAAAGTCTCTCTTTTAACATAAGCGCTGATAATGGTGTTGAGTGTAAGCTTCAGGTTTGATGATTCCTTTACAAGAGAACTATTTTACCATTAAAAAAAAACTATTTTACCAGCTTCCGAGTCTTCTCAAATTCACCTATTGTGCATAATCCTTCGACATTCAATCCATTCCTCACCACTTAATCGGAAATCCTTAGACGTTCTATGAACATTCCGGTATGACAAAAACAATGGCACATGTCATCCAATCTCGTCGGATTTGATCACACTAGAGCAATTGGAAGTTCCTGGAATTGAAATTGGAGAGTTCATGGGAAAAATAGATTAGGTATATGTTCAATTAATTAGGGGTATAATAGTCTTTTTACTATTAAAAATTAAAGGTAATGCAGTTAAAGTAAACATACAAAAATGGTACTAAGAAAGTGATAGCGTAAAAGATTTTCCTAATTTAATTTTAGATGTAATATAGAATTTATTGGAAAACAGATTTTTATTGCGATTTACCATGTATGTCTATGCTAAACAAGAAGTTAATTCCACCCAAAAACTAAGAGGATGGTGAATTGGCACATATATTTTTATTGGAAAAAATGAATATATTTTTTGAAGGGGTTTGGGCCAATAAGAGATTTTCAGTAAAAAGAACATTTTTAATTTTCCCAATTTATTTGTTCTTTTCGTTTTTTCTGTCTTTTATATTTAAGTATTATCCTCTCGCAAAAGCATAACCTAGATTGGCGTTAGTTACTTTAATCCAATAGCAAGTTATATTGTTCAATGATTTTGTTGTGAGATAGATCTGATTTTTTCAAGGAAAATAATATTTGTGACATACAAGTAAAGATTTAACATGTATATATATATATATATCATCGCTATAGCCAATATATATATATATATATATATATATATCTCAGTGATCGATCACAAAATATGCATAATTAAATATCCACCTAAACATACATTACATTAACATATAATAAACTCCTCATATGCGGCCCTATATTACAATACACATATCAACCCTCAAGAAACATACAATAAACACCCAAAAAACGTATTATACAAATATAGATGTAGTGGTTGATGATCTCATATATAACTCATAAGCCAAGACGTAGCTCCAAATCGATTTCATCTCCTTCAACGACGACGTTTTCTCTCCTTGTAACCATCGATCCAACTCGTAAGCTCAAGTTTGTGGTCGTCCTCAAGACGACGGAGTCTACTTGCTCATAGCCTCCACGATCGGAAGATGCCACGTGGAAACATCTTCGAGAACCGGAGAGTGCTGAATCATCGTCGTTTTGCAGCTTGGCCGCCTTGTTGAGACGGTCACGTCGATGGATGTTCATGTGACCACCTAAAGCTTGTGCGTTCGTGAAACCTCTTTTGCAGAAAGTGCACTCATACATTCGTCTCGTCACGGTGGAGACCGACGAAGAAGAACGATGGTGAAGAACGGCTCCGGTTTCTGATGAAGTGGGCGACGATGATCTCTCACACTCCATACTTGGTATATGTTACTTATATATTCGAGAGATATTTCTGAAGAAAATGTTGAAACCCTAAAGATAGGATCCTGAGAGATGTTTAAAGATGGAAGGGTATATATCCAAATGTGTTAAGTGAATAGAAAGATGTTTTTAATATGGAGTTAATTATACTTTTGGTATTGTGTTTATATGTTTGTTAGACATGATTTGGCTTTTCCTATCGTGGTGGTATATTATTAATAGATCGTGTACATATGTAATGTATCTATCGAGTGTCGACAGTATCAATATTAATATATTATCACCGTATATGGTGGATTTTGTTTTGTTCTCATGTAATACTATTATCGTACTACGTAGCATATGTTTAATTATTAACTTGCCAATGATAGCAAGTTTATATAGCTAGTATCTTATCATATCATATTTAAAAAGGTATTGCTCCAAAAAAAAAATAGATTTCTATATACAACTCGTTTGTATGCAGATCAGAGCTAGGAGTTTACCGCTCAAATTGTTGTAACAATTGTGAGCAGAGACAGATGCGGAAACAGATGAATAAAAGCGATGTAACTACGACACAAAGATTTAATGTGGTTCACTCCTAGAGCTATGTCTATGGGCAAAGAGATATCTTATTATTGGAGGCGATATTGAGTTTACAGAGTGCAAGTTCAGGGTTACTTCGAATACAAGATATATATAGTAACATCTCGCATCTAAAACCCTAGACTAAACGGACTCATGGGCCTAAGCCCACGATCAGATATAACATCTATAATAACTTGATGCAACGCTCTTGATGCAACCGAATCGGTATGATGTACGTGATGTAACATCCATCGCCTAGATGTAACATCTAGATTCAAGGCATATCAACAATTCTCCACCTTGACTTGAATCCTCTCAATAACAGATGTACCAGATGTACCAGATGCACCTTCAAGTGCCAAATGTACCAGATGCGCTTCTCTGCGCTAGATGTACCATCGCTCTCTTTGCCTCAGATGTCCCTTCGGACCAGATGTGTTGCTTAGACGAACTAGACGCCATTTAACGGCCAGATGCTCAACTAGAGCCAGACGTTCGTTATCAGCCAGATGTCCCAATAGACCAGACGTCCTTACGGACCAGACGTCCTTACGGACCAGATGCCCCGACGGGCCAGATGCCCCGACGGGCCAGATGCCCCGACGGGCCAAATGTCCTTGCGGACCAGATGCCCCTTCGGGCCATATGCCCCTTAGGGCCATCCTAAAAGTTTGAGATGTTTAGCAAGTCTAAGCAATGCTTAAACTTGCTGTGAGGAACCGGCTTTGTGAACATGTCAGCAGGATTATATGCAGTTCCTACGTTCTTCACTTCAATTCGCTTCTCATCTCTCAAGAAGTGATACCTCACATCAATATGTTTCGTTCTCTCATGATGAACCTAATCCTTGGCTAAGCATATAGCGCTCAAACTGTCACAATACACAGTAGCCTGATCTTGATGCAAACCGAGATCATTAACCAATCCTCTAAGCCATATTCCTTCCTTCGCAGCTTCTGTCAGCGCCATATACTCTGCCTCACTAGTAGACAATGTCACTGTAGACTGTAAAGTCGCCTTACAGCTAACCACAGAGCCGCCCAAGGTGAACACATAACCGTTCATAGATCTTCTGCTGCCACATCTCCAGCATAATCAGAATCAGAATAGTCTGTTACCAATCGCGGATTACCGCATCCATAGATGAGACCAACATCAGATATACCCTTCGGATACCGGAAAATCCGCTTCACAGCTGCCTAATGCTCCTTCCCAGGTTGTCCCATAAACCTGCTAACCACACTGACTGCATGTGCCCGATCTGGTCTTGTGCAGACCATTGCATACATCAAGCTTCCTACAGCGCTAGCATAAGGAACTCGAGACATATACTCTGTCTCTTCTTCAGACTGAACCTCATACATGGTAAGATGAAGATTTGATGCACACAGAGTACTAATAGGTTTACATGAAGACATTTCGAACCTTGTCAACACCTTATTAATGTAGGCCTTCTGTGAAAGAACAACTTCTTCTTCTCCATATCTCTGAAGATCTCCATCCCTAGAATCTTCTTTGCTGCACCCAAATCCTTCATCTCAAATTCAGAACTCATAAGCTCCTTCAGCTTCTTGATGTCACACATCTTCTCTGCAGCTATCAGCATGTCATCCACGTAGAGCACCAAATAGATGAATGTGTCATCTTTCAATTTCCTCATGTAGACACAACAATCATAAGGACTTTTGATGTAGCCCAACTTGATCATATAGCTGTCGAATCTCTTGTACCATTGTCTGGGAGACTGTTTAAGTCCATAAAGGGACTTCCGAAGCTTACACACATAGTCTTCTTTTCCAGGAACTCGGAAACCATCCGGCTGAGTCATGTATATCTCCTCCTCAAGCTCTCCATGAAGAAACACAGACTTCACATCGAGTTTCTCAAGCTCCAAGTTCTGATGTGCTACCAGCGCTAGCAACACTCTGATGGAAGTATGTCTGGCCACTGGTGAAAATATCTCATTGTAGTCTACTCCCTCTCTCTGGCTAAAACCTCTTGCAACAACCCGAGATTTATACTTAACTCCTTCTGTCGGCGATGCTCCATCCTTAATCTTGTAGATCCACTTGCATGTAACAACTCTTCTCCCTGGTGGTAATGGGACCAAATCCCATGTATGATTCTTCTCATGAGACTTCATTTCGTCTCCCATTGCTGCATGCCATTTCTCATACTCGGGACAAGAAACAGCTTCCATGTAAGTGGATGGTTCATACGTATCCACTTCCTCTGCAACCTGAAGTGCATAACCCACCATATCATCAAAACGATATCTCGCTGGTGGCCTAACATCAACCCTTCTTGGTCGATCCTTCGCGATGCTACGCTTCGTAGCATCAGGCGGTTGAGTCTCCGTAGACTCCAACTGAACTTCTTCTACATGTTCCTCTTGATTTTCTGTGTGTTCCTGCACATTGATCACTTCATGATCATTTTGCAGCTCCACCTGTTTATCAGTGCTACCTTTCTCTGCTTCAGAACTGGACCATGAGCTTCTAACCATAGATGCTTCATCGAAAACAACATTCCTGCTTAGAATCACTCGTTTTTTCTGATGGAGACCAGACCCGGTATCCCTTGACTCCATCGCCGTAGCCCAAAAAAACTCCCTTCCTTGCTCTCGGCTCTAGTTTACCTTCACTTACATGATAGTAAACAGTGCAACCGAACACTCTTAGAAGTGAATAATCAGCAGATCTACCTGACCACACTTCAGAAGGTATCATGCACTCGATGCCTGTATGGGGACCGAGATTTATCAAGTAACAAGTCGTGTTGAGTGCTTCAGCCCAAAACCGCTTCTCCAGACCAACATTCGAGAGCATGCACATTGCTCTCTCTAGCAATGTCTAGTTCATTCGTTCTGCTACACCATTCTGCTGTGGTATTTCTCTGACTGTAAGAAGCCTTGCAATCCTCGCATCCTTACAAAACTGATTGAACTCTGCTGAGCAAAATTCCATACCGTTATCAGTACGAAGTCGCTTCACCTTCTTTCCTGTTTGATTCTCCACCAATATTTTCCACTCCTTGAAGCTACTGAATGCTTCACTTTTGTGCTTCATAAAAATTATCCAAGTCTTTCTCGAATAATCATCAATCATAGACACAAAATATATGTGACCTTTCAGTGACTCTACTGTGGATGGACCCCAACAGTCTGAATGGATGTAATCGAGTGTGCCTTTCGTTCTATGAATTGCCTTGCGAAAGCTTTTTCGATGCAGCTTCCCAAATACGCAGTGCTCACAGAACTCTAGACTCTTGGTCTTGTGACCACAGAGAAGACCTTGCTTCGACAGAAGTTGCATCCCACGTTCACCCATATGTCCAAGCCTCATATGCCACAGCTTAGTCATATCTTCCTCTGAGATCTCTGGTGATGCAACATTTGCTGAACCTGTAACGGTACTACCATTCAGCAAATATAGAGTACCGTTCATGAAACCCTTCAGAATCACATCAGAACCCTTGCAGACATTCAGAATTCCATCGCCACCCGAATATTTGAACCCTCTACTGTCCAGAAGACTCATGGATATCAAATTCTTCGTCATTGATGGAACATGCCTAACCTCGTTCAATGTGCAGAATCTACCATCATGTGTCCTGAGCTTGATTGAGCCGATCCCAGCAATCTTGCAGACAAAATCGTTTGCCATCTTAATCTTGCCGTCAAGTACCTCTGTGTACTTCAAAAACCACTCTCTCCTCGGTGTCATATGGTAGGATGCTCCTGTATCCAGAACCCACACATCAGAAGAGTGTGTGTGTTCGTGCACAACAAGAGCGGTGTCACTATCAGACTTGGCTTCATCCTCAGCTACTGCAGCAGATCCAGACTGCTGCTCCTTCTTCTTGGGACAGTCTGACTTCTAATGTCCCTTCTCTTTGCAATAGTTGCAAGTATTAGTTGGCTTAGGACCTCTTGGAAACGATTTTCTGTCTTTTGACTTCCTTTTTTTCCCATGTCCCTTCACACCACTGACAAACAATCCCGAAGCTTGATTGTCTGTCCCTGAGCTGGATGCCTTATGGTGTAATTCCCGACTGTGAAGCGCCGACCTAACTTCTTCCAGTTTCACTGTATCTTTGCCAACAATGAACGATTGCACGAAGTTCTCGAAAGAGTTCGGCAAAGATACCAACAGGATTAGAGCAGCGTCTTCATCCTCCACCTTAACATTGATGTTACGCAGCTCCAGTAATATCGAATTTAACTTGTCAAGATGGTCGTGAAGCTCAATACCTTCTTGCATACGCAAGGCAAAGAGGCGTTGCTTCAGAAGTAGCTTGTTCGTTAGAGATTTTGTCATGTACAAGCTCTCCAACTTCTGCCACAAACTAGCAGCAGTTTTCTCATCCGACACTTCGATGGTGATCTCGTCTGCTAGACACAACAAAATTTTTGAGAACGCCTTCTCTTCTAGAGTCTCCAAATCAGCTGCTTCATATTTCTTCCCTGACAATGGTCCCCAGATGCCTTGTTGCTTCAACAACGCCTGCATCTTAATCTGCCAAAGACTGAAGCTATTTCTCCCATCAAACTTGTCGATCTTCGCTCTTATTCCAGACATCTTCTCACTAGATAACAACCCGAAGCTCTGATACCAGTTTGTTGTAATAATTGTGAGAAGAAACAGATGCGGAAACAGATGAATAAAAGCGATGTAACTACGACACAAAGATTTAACGTGGTTCACCCCTAGGGATACGTCTACGGGCAAAGAGAAATCTTATTATTGGAGGCGATATTGAGTTTACAGAGTGCAAGTTCAGGGTTACTTCGAATACAAGATATATATATAGTAACATCTCGCATCTAAAACCCTAGACTAAACGGACTCATGGGCCTAAGCCCACGATCAGATATAACATCCATAATAACTTGATGCAACGCTCTTGATGCAACCGAGTCGGTATGATATACGTAATGTAACATCCATCGCCTAGATGTAACATCCAGATTCAAGGCATATCAACGCAAACCTTCTTTGGAGAATTCGTTGGACGATGCATCTCTAACCCACACACACCCCGGTTAGAAGCCAGCACATTAGATAAAAACATCTGGACCACATCCCAAAGGGAGTTGGTCTAATGGAAATAAAGATTATACATCTTAACAATGTTTATTAAATTATGATAGTCTCATTGATTCTCTAGTAAATCAATCAATAATAAATTAACAAAAGGGCAAATATCTAAAATAGCACATTTCTAAGTTTATGTCAGAAAAATAGCTCTCAAAAACTAAAATGACCAAAATAGCATTTTATCTTTTGAAAAATTTAAATTTTTTTTAATTTTTCAAAATTTGAAATTTTATCCCAAAATCCCACTCCCCAACTCTAAACCCTAAAACCTAAAATCTAAACCCAAAACCCTGAACTCTAAACCCTAAATTCTAAACCCTAAACCCCACCCCTAAACTCTAAACCATAAACTCTAAACCCTAAATCCTAAACCCTAAACCCTAAATCCTAAACCCCACCCCTTAACTCTAAACCCCTAAACCCTAAACCCTAAACCATACATCCTAAACCTCACCCATTAACTCTAAACCCTAATGTCTAAATTAGTTTACCATTGCGGTATAAGTATATATTTATCTATTTTGATAAAACATTAAGTGCTATTTTGGTCATTTTTATTCTTAAAGGCTATATTTGTGACAAACATTTTTTTAGTGCTATCCTAGTCATTTTTTCTTAACAAAAAGGGTTTGTTTTGACTTGAGATTTTCTAAATTTAGTTTATACTTGTTATCGGATTTCCCATTCCAGCAATACGCATTAAGAACAAAACTCTCAAATTTTAATACTTTTTTATAAGCAAGCCAAATTACTTCCGTCTCTACTAGTTTCGTTTAATTTTACAATAATTGTATAAACAAATTCACGAACATGAAAGTATGGAAAGAGACACAACGAAAGATTTGATTAGAAATCATTTTAAAACTAAATAAGTCAATCGTCAGGCGAATACAATTAACTGAAATCCAAATCGATATCAACTAAACTCTTCAATTAGTCCACAAAATTACAAAAATGATGACAATTAAAAATCAAGGGAGTGGTTTAAAATCAACCGTGTTTGTTCTGTTTCTAAACATTCCTTTTGTGTTTGTCTTGTAATAGTCCAACCTTTTATCGCAATATGATACTTACATGACCAAATATGAATTTAATACTTACTAGATTTTATTTATAAATATAAAATTTTATATTATACTGTATATAATAATTTATGATAATATATTGCTGTCATTTTAAAAATAACTTAATAGATGATATATAGTACGCCTGAGACTTTTATCCGAGATCCGGATTCGATCCGAGATTCGATCCGGATCCGATCCAAAAATCTGAATATCTGGAGGGGCCGAATCCGGATCCGGATAGTAAAATGTTGGATCCGTCAAAGCCGGATCCGGATCCGCATATCTTGATTTTTTAGTCCGAATATCCAGATCCGTAAGTTTTATTAATAACTATTTCAAAAATAGTAATATCTATATATAAAAACTAACTTTATTTAATATATTTTCATTTTTATAATAGTATATGTAAATTTTGTAATATTATAAATAGAAATAATTATAAAAAAATTATTTTTAAATTATTTTTAATATTTTATATATATTAATATTATTATTTTTATTTATTTTAAGGATCCAAATCCGGATCCGGATATCCGCCGGATATTATAATTTTTAGAAGGATATCCGACACCCGGATATCCGAGAACCCCGGATCCGGATAAGAATAGTAAAATTATGGATCCGCCGCATAAGGATCCAGATCCGGATACTTTAAAATTGCTCGGATACCGGATCCGTCCCAGACCTAATATATAGTTCTAAATATTAAAATTTAACATATGTTAACAATTTTAAAAGGTGAATGATATATTAATCACTTTAAACGGTGAATGATATTTTATTTATTTATCTTAATGAAGTATTTTTAAAATATATTGGTTTACCAGTTCAACATAATTTTAATATCTTTGCACAAAAAACATAATTTTAATATGTAATTCATTAATTACTTCTATTTTAATATAATGTAGAATATACTTATAAAATTTATAAAATTAGCATATAATTTCATTATTTTGTTTATAATAAAAATTTAATTAAAATTAATTTATAATAATATTATACTACTAATTTCGAAATTAATCAGTGCATTAATTAAAAGAATATTTAAATTTTAAAAAAGATTTTTTTTTAGATTTTTTCTCAACAGATTTTGTTATTCCTAAAACTAAAATTTAAATTTATAGTTAAAATGAATTTGTTATTAATATCTTTATAATTATTTAGAAATGTTATACATTAAATAAACTAATGTAAACAATAAAAAAATTATTTGAATATATGGATCTAGACTTCTAGTATGACTATTTTGTGGTAGATAAAAATAGTACTTCTCTTTTAATAGATAAGATATTTAAATTTTAAAAAAGAATTTTTTAGATTTTTTCTCAACAGATTTTGTTATTCCTAAAACTAAAATTTAAATTTATAGTTAAAATGGATTTGTTATTAATATCATTATAATTATTTAGAAATGTTATACATTAAATAAACTAATGTAAACAATAAAAAAAATATTTGAATATATGGACCTAGACTTCTAGTATGACTATTTTGTAGTAGATAAAAATAGTACTTCTCTTTTAATAGATAAGATAAGGTCTCGACTGGCTGCTTTTTTAACTACAAGAAAAAATCACTACTATTGATTTACGAAAAAATAAACATTATATTGAAGAAAACGCATTAATATTTTATAAAATAAATCAGACACGGATATGCTACAGAAATATAGAATACGTAGCTAAATTTTAGTTAATTTAACTATAAATCATCTTTCTTAATTGGACAGCCAGGCCAAAAACAAGGGGTCATTTGATAGCAACTCGAGTACTTTGATTCACTTAGTTACTGCCACGTACGTTACTTGTACACCTAATCCGGTTTATCTGGGTCTGGTCTGCTTTTCTTTTAGCCAAACCAGTTTTGTCTAAACAAGTTATTTCCCTTCGTAAGCAAAAGTACCAGTGTTCTAGCGGTAGAATAGTACATGTACAGGCCCGGGTTTGATTACCGGCTGTTCGTTATGTTTTTTTTTCTGCTAAAACTGTGAATATCATATAAATGAAAGAAAGATTTTACAAAGAAAATTTTAAATTTGAGCCATCTTGACAAAAAAAAGATAAAAACAATATGAGTCACCAATTTAAACCAAAGAAAATGCCTGCTTTATCTCAACCATAACGCCATAAGGGAACATAAACTCTTTCGGTACCTGTTAGCTGAGATAATATTCTTCATCTCTCTATCAATGCTATGGAATACAGTTGTCACAGACAGGGAAGTCTGATTATGGATGAGATTATTTCGATGTTTCCATAGGTGAAAGATCACTGTGTGCGTAGCCAATTTCCTTAAGAGCCTTAGCTCCTTCGAAGTAGCAGCTCGAATCCAAGATAGAAGCTCAGACCATTCTGTGAACCTAGAGGTGGGAGGATTACACCGGATCAGAACTTCTCGCCAGACTTCAAAGCTGTAATCACAGGATAAGAAGATGTGGTCCCTAGTCTCCAAGTCTCTAGAGCAGATTGGGCAATCAGCGGAGATCGGAACTCCCCAAGACGCAAGCCTGGTTCTGGTGGGGAGGCGGTCGTAATTAGCAACCCACATTGTGAAGGCGAGCTTCGGGACGGAACCTTTGAGCCATATGACATCAAACCAGTCCTTGGTCTCCTCCCTAGGACGCAGTACTTCCCACGTTGTAGCTGACCTGAAAGTACATAAGGAGGAATCACCAGCAATCCATTCAAACATATCATCACACTCAGTAGATAACGGCAATGAAATAGTGGTGAGATAAGAGTGAAGAGCAACTTCCTGTTGCAATCTAGGATGAGGTAGATCCCAATTTGATCCTCGAGTTGCATCAGCAACTACAACGTCCTTTCGAATGCGCAGAGCTCTCGGACCCAGAGGTCCCAGATGCATGATTAGCTGGCCCAAGGGAGTCCAGACATCAAACCAGAAGCTAGCTGAGCGCCCATTACCCATCACTGTTTTACAGAACTGGAGGGCCAGAGGGCGAAGCTTCAGGAGCCTTTTCCAAGCCTAAGAATCATTATCAGTAGCTTCAATGGACCAGAAGGATTTGTCTTGAAGGTGTATGTTCCAGTGCCACTCAGCCCATAGAGAGGGGGTTTTAGATAGGAGTAACCATATGAATTTGAGGCAGAGAACCTGGTTCCAAACCGAGAAGCTCCTCACACCGAGCCCTCCTTCCTGCTTGGGTAAACAGGCTGTAGACCAAGCTATTTTCGCTAAACCCCTCTTATCGATGTTACCAGACCATAAGAAATAAGCACACAGAGCCTCAATAGTTTGAATGCATCCCTTCGGCAGCATGAACGCAGAGAGCCAGATGGTAACTGTGCCAAATATTACTGTCTTGAGCAGCTGGAGTCTACCGGCGAAAGAGAGAATTTTTGCAGCCCAAGATTGAAAGGTCAAAGTTATCTTATTAATAAGCGGAGAGTACTCAGAGATTTTGAGCTTCCGGTTCATGAGAGGGAGACCCAAATATCTAATAGGAAAACTCCCAGCAGGGAAGCTGTATCCAGTAATCGCCATGGATTCCACAGGGTCAAGGCCAGCAGTGAACAGCTCTGTCTTAGACGTGTTCATATGGAGATCAGACCAAGCGGCAAAGTCGTCCAAGCATTCAGAGATGCCATGGAGGCTGTTGCTACTACCATCAAAGAAAATCATCACATCATCCGCAAACATGAGATGAGAAATTCGAAGCTACTCGGTTCTAGGATGATAGTTAATATTTCCATCCACGTATCTGGATGTCAACAGCCTTGATAAACTCTCCATTACTAGAACAAAGAGATAGGGGGACAAGGGATCGCCTTGGCGGATCCCTTTAGTACTCTTGAAGTAACCACTCGAGGAGCCGTTGATTGAGACCGAGAATGATGCAGTGGAGATACATTCAGAGATAAGACCGATGAAACCTTCTGGGATTGCCAGAGCACGCAAAGAGGCAATGATAAAGTCCCATCTAACACTATCAAATGCTTTCCGCGGATCAACCTTCAGCATTCCGCGGGGAGTGATCGCTTGAGTGTTATAACCATTGACTAGATCTGTCGCCAGTAGAACATTCTCCGCTAGCTGGCGTCCCTGAAGAAAGGCCGATTGGGATTTGGAAACCATCAGAGGGAGGATCACCTTCAGCCGCGAAGCAAGAAGTTTTGAGATCACTTTGTACACTGTGTTGAGACAAGATATTGGTCTAAAATCGGTAGTAAGAGAAGCATTAGGCTTTTTCGGTATGAGCACCAGGGATGCTGCATTCCATTGCTTTAGGAGACGGCCCGATTGGAAGAATTCCAGTATGGCTTCAGTAACCTCCGGGCCAATCACCGACCAAGCAGCGGTAAAGAACTCAGCCGTGTAACCATCCGGTCCTCCCATTTTATTCTTGGGTAATGAGAAGAAAGCATGTATGATATCCTCTGAAGTGAAACCTGCCTGAAACTTAGCAACCTGCTCCGCAGAGCATTTAAAATCAAAGAGAAGATCAAGATCACTTTGGACAAACATGGGCTGGGACACTGAACTGCCAAGAAGATCAGAGAAATAACCGACACACAGATTTTCAATACCCGTCTGAGAATCAATCTTTTCACCAGAATCCGAAAACAGGTAGTGAATATGGTTATGAGCCTGCCTCCAGGCCGCATATCTGTGGAATAATCTGCTGTTGCCATCTCCCAGAGTGATCCAGTTAATGTGAGCTCTTTGAAAGAAGAAGGCAGCTTCAGCAGACGATAATTCTTCCCATTCTTTCAGAGCTTGGAGCTCAACGGAAGCATTAGACGTTCTAGGAGAGGACAGCATGGCGGACTGAGTAATTGTGGTGGCTAAAAGTCCTGATACAATTCTTTAACATCTTCAGCTTATTGGATAGCCTGAGCATTGCTGAACCGGTGACGTTGAAGGAAAACCAGTTGACACAAACCATAGCTAGGAAGTCCGGGTTTTGGGTTAGAAAGTTATAGAACCTGAAGGGTTTCTTCGTTTTTACACGGCTGGGGTCCAGGGACACCGAAATAACAGCATGGTCCGAGAAATCAGAGTTGCCAAAGAGATCTACTGAAGAAGGAAAAACAGTGTACCAATCGCCATTAACAAGACACCTATCCATCTTCTTGGCCACCGGAGCAGACTTCTGTTTATTCTACCAAGTGAAAGTAGTACCCCTGAAGTTGAGATCCTCAAGATTTTCGTTGATGAGACAGTTGTTAAAATCCCTGATTCTCTTGTTCATATTCAAAGAGGGTGGACTAGAGTGCTCAGCAGGATCCCTGATCTGATTAAAGTCCCCAAGAAGGATCCATGGCTTTGTATCTAATTCATAAGTTGCAGCAAGCGAGTCAATTTCCTCCCAGAGGGTTACCCGCTCAACAACATCATTGGAAGCGTAAATAAGAGAGATGAAGGTCTTGGACTGAGAAGAGGGCCAAGTTACTTCAGCAATGATCATCTGCAACGACTTGTAAATAATAGAGACCAAAAGGGACGGGTGCCAGATAATCCATATTTTGCCAAGTGGCGAAAAACCGTAGTTATCATCAGACGACCATCCTGGAAAAAACATCTGAAACAAACTTATTCATTTTTGTCTGCTTTACATGAGTCTCAAGGAGACCACCAAAAAGAGGAGAATTATTCCTGAACCATTTCCGTAAACCGCTGCGGTGACTAAATTTATTCAGGCCACGCACATTCCAGCAAAAAATGTCTGACGACATAAGTTTATTTATTTTGGGGCCCCTGCCCCGTTTTCCTTTCTGACCTGAAAATCTCTTTTTGTTACGAACAACCTCAAAATCCGGCTCGTGTGTACTGAATTCTCCTTCCTCTAACTCAGAGTCAGAAGATTCCACATCAGACGAATCCGGCTGAACATCAGACTGAGAACCCCTAGAAGCACCTGAGCCACACCTCAATAGCTGACGATGAGGCAGTAAAGCAGTGCCACTTGACTCGCCTCTAACAGTATCCTGAGACGTCCCCAACTTTGAATGAAGTTGAATCTCAGTACGAGTTAGGACCGCCTGAGGCACCAGAGGATTAATAGGAGATTTAGGTTCTAGAGGGATAACTGGTAACTCAGGTGGCACTGGACTAATGGCACTGTCAATCTGAGGAGACTTGTTTGTTGTGGGTGGGTCCACAACGATCCACTTCTGCTTGTCTTTAGACCTCCTGCGTCTTATCTTCTTTCCCGGTACATTCTGCTTACCTTTTTGAGGGCAGTTTGCTAGCACATGAGTAGCAGATTTGCATAGGGAACATGTTTTAGGAGCATGAGGACATCGTTTGGAAATGTGACCAATTTCCTTACAGGACTCGCGTACCGGAGGCATCCAAGGACTCGAGACCAAGACTCTGCAGATGTCGCCTGACTCGAACTGAACGTTAACTGCTTTAGGGAGCGGCTTCCTAGGATCAATGATAGTGAAGACTTTGGCCACCTCCAGGTTTGTTTTGTTCGCTGTCGAAGGGTGCAAGAACTTCGGGTGACCCACCAGCCCTGCGATCCTCTCCAGACCGTCCTCATTGAAGAACTGAAACGGGACCTTCCTAAGCTCCAGCCAAATAGGGGCAGAGGAGAGCTCGGGCTTAACCGGGATAACACCCGGTTCCCATTTGTCAACGAACATGGTTTGACCCTCAATATGCCAGAGCTTCTGTTTAATGACCATGTTCCTTGTCGCAGCATTTGGTATGCGGAAGAGAAAGGCGAAACCCTCCATTTTAGATACAACAATGTCCCGGTGATATTTGCTCCATATCCCGTTGACAATGTTGTGCAATGTACCTTGAGACAGGGGTTCCGAGTAGAACTGCCTAAGACAAAAGGGCTCCCAAGACTTCCTGTTTTTCTCAATGACTGAATTCGGAATCTTAATGCAAGCTTTCCCCAAAGGTAACGTAAAGGGTTCGCCTTTCTTAGATAGACCATCTAAAGTAAAGCTGTTCGATATGTTGTTTTCTTTGAGACCATCTTAATCTTATGTTTTCTTACCAGGAGACCATTTTTCTTTATGTTTTTACTTTCTTTCTGGATGCAAGACATAACTCTTTCTTTACTATAGTAATAACAAGTTTATGATATAAAATCATATTAATCACAAAATATAAAGATATATAAGAAATTTGCCTGACGCCTGAGGGGTTCAATACAAAGCAAAAGACAATGTAAATACTTCTACTTCCTTACGTTCTAAATATCTCACCTCTGCCACATGCGCTAATACAATGGTAACAGTGTAATCCACTCTCTACTCCATAAGGATTTAAAAGGACTACTGGTAGTATGGATCAAAGAATTCTAGCAAGAGAATGAATGAAGAAGATAATGTTTAAAAATGACTACTCGTAGTTCAAATTGATTCGAACTTAGAAAGTATCAAGCTGATCACGAAATAATCATAGCAAATTTCGTTGAAACAAATTCACAATTCATTACTTAACTCGAGCAACTATAAGATGCACTCAAATAAACTGATTTATGAAGTTCTAAACATGGAGACTAATGAGAAATCCATTAGATATATTTTTTTAAACCATTACAACACATGTATTTGCATAGTTTATAGTATGGTCTTATGTTATTTGCAAGGCATTAAATATGCTAATTCGTATCACATTTTATCTAGTTTTCAGCATATGTAATCCTGTAAATAAGTTGTATTTTGACTATGAATAATAAACATTTTTGATATTCTTAAAAACTTGAAAGAGTGAATCCTTTGTTCTTTCAGAAGATTTTCAATGTCTTGGTGTGTCATAATAGAGAATCCGCTCTACCTGAGTTCGCCGTCTTCTTAGTGAATTGAAAAGAGCTAATTGTCCGAGGCAGCAAGTATAAAACCAGCTCCTTATAGCCGTCCGTCCTAGAAATAATTTTTGGCATCTTGGAGTTGTTGTAATCTTCCTGTTAGTGATTGTGACAGCTTGTATAGGATAATTTCGGCTCCTATGGCTTTGAATGAGACCGTTCCATTGTTTCTACTCGTGTAATAAATACCTTGGAAGTAACAATGCTTTCAACAATAACCTTCTGAGAAAGTTTTGTTTCCACGTTCAGAAGGTTATGATAGTTCAATGATCCGTTGCTAATCTTAGGCTTCAGGAAAGTAGCTCAGATACTGGTTCCATTACTTATCCTGCTGGCCCCAGTGCTTCATGTTATGAGTACACTAACTGGGTAAAATTTGAGCACAGGCTCCATTCCAAGGAGGAGCCTTAGCTAAAACCATAACACGTTCCTACACTATATAAGCTTAGAAAAGTTAATGGTGGTGCAGACCAATACACAACCTAAAGATAGAAAGACAAAAAAAAAACAAGAGGGATTGTAAGAGAATGGAAATATCAAACTCACTACGGACTGCTGCAATTTCTACTGCTATTTACAAAACAGTTTAAAATGGAATAAAAGGCATAACTCATTACTAAAGTAAATAAAAAGTCGTTCTCTGTTGGTCATCTTCTCTCATCGGAACAACATTTTAAGCTCCTCAAGTCTGGCCGACCGGACTTCTTCGTCAGTCAAAGCTCCAGCAATCATCCGCTGCTTCCTCGCCTGAACTTGCTGCATCCGTTCCTCTACTGTATCCTGCATGTGCGCACAATCATCCAAAGACAAACCATGTAAGTTAAGAGATGGATTACGAGACATAAAAAAACTGGAGAATGCAGTTTATAGTGGTACCTTGACAATGAATCTTCTGACGCATACAGTTCTTTTCTGTCCTATGCGATGAATTCTCATGATTGCTTGCTCTTCCACCGCCGGATTCCACCATGGATCCTAAGTGTTTCAAGAAACAAAGAAATGTCATTATTTCTTCATAATCAAAACAATTTAAACGCAAGCTTGAAGAGACATAGTACCATTAAGAAGACGTTTGAAGCTGCAGTCAGATTCAGACCAACTCCTCCAGCTTTCAGAGACATAAGCAGAACCTGTAGAAGTATGAAGATTTTTAAGCTCTGTGTTCCATTTAAACAGATTTTATTAAAAAAGACAAATTTACTTACTGTTTTCTGTTTGGTTTCATTGAACTCCTTCAAGACCTTTTCTCTCGCCTTCTGTGCAAGCTTCCCATCGAATCTAAGAAACCCAATTCCTCTTCTTCTCAAAGGAATCTCCAGGAGATCCAAAAACGAAGTCCACTGGCTAAACACAATGCTCTTCTCTCCCGTACCAGACATCCGAATCTTCTCTAAGCATTTTATAAGCTCCGAGACCTTTGAGGACTCCTTCCAGTTCTTTACAACATCAACACGGAAAATACTCTCCGTTGGGCATGAGATGAGCTCAGTTTTCTTCAGTACTGTCCTGCAGATTGGGCATAGACCGCAAGAAGTAGAGCGCCAGCTAGTAAGGAGACATTCACGGCACATTCTGTGAGCACAGGGTGTGAGAATGGGATCATCTGCAGACTCCAGACATATTGGGCACTCTTTGCTGTTGCCATCGCGTATGTCTTGGATAACTTCTTCGATGTATGCCCGAGAGGGAGCTTTTTGAGAAACTGAGTCAGGGTTGTTGTCAAGGAATCTCCTTGCGAGGCTGTCTAAGTCAGCGTATTGTTGTGAATCTGCCCGGCTGCAATTTTTCAGAATGTATTAGAATCCACTTCCAAGGGATAATAAATAAGTCTACTACAAATGTACCTCATAACTAGAAAAGGGTGGTTGCAACATTGGCGTAGACGGAGGAGGAGCTCGAGGATGTTTGCATAGTTGTGAAGAACTCTTCCTTGTGCCACAAACTGGTCAAACTGGACCTGTTTCCAAAACAAGACAGAAGGTTATGCATTTACCAAGACATTATCAATCGTTGAAACAGATTATGATTAAGCTTTTATTGTGCTTGAAGCCTGGAACTATAACACTTACTTTAGATCTCTTGAAAAGGGCAGTATAGAAGTCACGTTCTGCTTCAGACTGTTCACATTCGATGACTTGAACATCGGTTGGAGGAAGTTCAAGAATTAGACTGGAAGTTTACAGATAAAGTTAGATGAACGTTAAGCATAGGACAAGCAAAAGAAAAAAAGATTGTAGCAGTGAAAAACATCTACCTTCCTTCTTTGTCCCTCGTCTCCTTTGTTCTTCTCAGCATCAATGGCCTCAAAATCGCCTTGATTAGCTTTAGTCCTCGTGGATCACCATTTTCATATGGCTTCTGAATCAACTTATTCCACCTGTGTATATACATACACACATACATTAAGTTGTAAAGTTAAATAGCAAAATATAGTACGATTTCAGATGATAATTCATCATACCAAGCCCAATTGCACCATGGTTCGACATGAAGGAAGCATAGAAGACTGTAAAGATCTTCAAGCTTGTTCTGTATAGATAGAGCCAGTAAGTACCAAAAGAAGGCTCAGATCATCTATTCGAAGTTGCTTTTAATATCTTACTTGTAAAGGGGTCCCTGTCAGACACCATCTGCAGTGTGAAGACAACTCAAACGTAGCTTTAGCAGCTTGTGTTTTCCATGATTTGATAGTGTGAGCTTCATCAACAACAATCCTGTACCAATCAATTCTGTGGAAAATACTGTTCGCCATATCCTGCATATCATCAGAATTTAAGTTCAACTAAACTGATAGAAAAGAACACACCTTTGGGACTGAAGTGATGCATGAAAACTTTCTTACCTGCTTGTAAGCAGAGGTTAAGACACCATAAGTTGTCAAGACCACATCATGACTCGCTATAGCTTTTGCGTCCTGCGTCCTATCCCCTCCGTAGTAACTTAACACAGACACAGTGTCAGGCATTGAATGAGTCTCAAGCTCGTCCTGGAACAAAGTGAAAACAATCCATGAGACTTTTCTGAAAAAAAATTCTAAGAACCTTAAGAATAAACAGCTGCAGTTCACCTTCCATTGGCTTAGCAATGCCATGGGGCAAACAATAAGAGTGCCTCCTTTGGCCTTCACACACGTTAGTGCTTTATGACTCTCCTTCCTCTTAGGTGTATCTCCATTAACATCTGCCGCCAAGTCGTCTTCAATTTCTGGGTTACCTCGGCCTGGCCGTGCAAGTATTAGTGCAATTGTCATCACAGTTTTTCCAAGTCCCATGGCATCTGCCAATATCTGCAAACAAAAAGTTACATATTCTAATCAAAACCACATGCAGAGAATATTGGCCAATCCATTTCACTAGAGAGACAGACATGTATTAAAATGAAGATTAAGCTTGTTCAAGAAACGTACTCCGCCTCTTGCCATCTGTGTAGCTGTTGGAAACTGGATTGTTGCTTCACCGCTGAAGATGTTCACATAAATTGAAGGTGCCCTCCTGAATAAAACCACATACAAATCAATGTTATTAGATGAAATAACATTAACAATTCACAGTTCTTTGTACATTTGAGATAATACATACTCGTCACAGATTCGATAAGCCTCCCAGCAAGGATGGAGAGTTTCAGCTGCTTTATCAACATCAATTCCTTTTTCAGATTCTGACATCCAGTAGAGTGCTTGTTTCTGGTATGGTCTCAGGTTGCAGGTGAGTGTACTTGGAGCTTCCATTTCCTAAAAGATTGACAAGAGAAGATACTATTATAATTAGTTTTGCTTTTTAAGGACAAGAAAATATTTTTATAAATATTCCACCAACCTCCAGGTTATATGAATCTGCAGCGCCAACAACCCGATTCATATATGACTCAGGAGCATCTTCTTCATCTTTGTTGTGCTCGAGACACAGTGGAGCACCTTTTCTTCTTTTCGCTATGGCCAACAATGCTGCTCTTTCATCCGAGTCATTCTGACCAATCAAAGCAAGTTTCCATCAAGTTTCTAGATTACCCACCAAATGAACAAAGAAACTGAAGAGGAACACATACCTCCACGTTGAGGGAGCGTTTGCGAGAGTCAAGTTCCTGAGGAGTAAACTCAGCCTGCTTGAAGATATACAAAATGAGAAACATAAACCAAAAAAGGTATTGGAACATGAAAGTGTGGTTCGTGCCTTTTGGTAAGGTTTGATTGTCAAGTGTCTGAAAAGCTGCAGAAGCGGATGAAGCGTGGACTCTATGTTAGGTGAAGAACCAATCCGCCAAGTGGATTTGCTAACATCAGTGAATATGGAGCTGTGAATGTAGAAACTGCCGCCCAAAAGCCATATCAGTTTCCCACAAAACAAACAACTAAAAGAGACAAAGACGATCATTACCTAACATATAGCATAATATCTTGCATCATTTGAAGAAAGGATGGCGCAGCTACACATCTGCCTAACATTTTGACTTTACCAGATCTCAAAAGGCTCACAGCCCAGTTCGACCATTCCATTGGAAGCCTTCCAATCTAAGAAGATACAAATCAAAACCATTAGTCTCTTCAGTTGAACTTCAGCATAAGTATTAACAAATATCTTTGCAGTAAAGGGATTACTTCTCCACATCTTTTGGTAGAGAAACGAACAATGTTTGGGACTTTCAAGTTGACAGTAGAGGGAAATGCGAAATTCACAACTTCGTTATCTTCCAGTCTCCTTCCTTTACTAGTGGAAGTAGCGGTGACAAGAGACCTCCCAACCAAGTACCAGTCTTTCTCCACCGGGAAATCTCCATCTTCCACTTTCACCTTTCTTGCATCAACCTCTGTATTAACCTTCTTCGCATACACAGGCTTCTCTTCTCTCACTTGCAAACTCAAACTCAAAGCACCCACCTTTGTTTCCTCAACCGGTGGTTCCATCTTCACATGAGTACCACTCCTCTCTTGCTTAACTAGTCGATTCAAAAACTCTGATTCCACATCAATAACTTCAGGTGTATCCAAAATCTCAGCCTTCGGTCGGATAACTTGAAGTGGCTTAGGCGCCAAGATGAGAGCAGCTGGTATAATAGATTGGTCTGTTTCCAGATTCTCAGGTTCTTGTTTGACATCAACAGTAACACACTCGTTGCCAGAGCCTCTTGAAACAGCTTCAACTACAGATTGTGCTTCTTCTTGAGCAAGAGCAAGAGCAAGAGCAACCACCACAGGCTTCTCTACAATATCAATCACCATTTCTTCTCCTTGATTCTCAAAATCCAAATCAGGTTCCTCCTTAACGCGGAACTCTAAACTCGCCGATTCAGATTCTACAAAATCGTTACTCATACGATTACAAAGAGTAACAGAACCGTCACCGGTTACCTCGTCTTTCACCGGCATAGCATCGGAAAGATCCGACTTGGATTCATCGGAACAGATAATACCGTCATCATCGTTCAATTGAGAAGAGATTCGGACTCCGGTGGATGTCCTGAAGACCACATAGGATTCATCGGGAGTATCTGCAACGACCTTACAATCGTCTGAACTTGAAACAGCTGCTTCGTGTTCGGTTCTCCGCATCTCCATTTGAGCAAACGAGACAATTGATGAAGAAGAGAGAAGGTAGTGGTGACTGGTGAGAGTGGAGGAGGCTTAGGGTTTGTTTAAATAAGGTCTCTTCGTGTTCCATTTTGGCGCTAATTGAAGCGGATAAGTTTTTTGGTAATTAAAAGGCTTCGCGGGGTGTTTTTGGAGCCAAAATTACTGTTAATCTCTCTCTCTCTCTCTCTCTCTCTCGCTGTTAATTTTTATCAAATCTTATCATTACAAAACAATATGTTATTTCCTCTTTCTGATTCGCGGGATATTTATACAGTAGTTGATTGACTTGATTCCTTTAATCTCGCCGTTAATTTATCATATTTACCTCCAAGACCAATATTTTATTCTCGGATTCGATCCATGTAGTTTGATGGTCAGGTTCCGTTTTACTGGTTGACGACACTAGGCCTGGAATTTTGACCGGAACCAAACGACCGAAATTACTGGTTTTGACTCGGAATATAAGTTTGGTTCCGTAATTTTTTTTTAATTGGTCAATTACAAACTGCAATTAGGCATGGACTTAATATTGGATATATCCGGATAGTGATTTTACGGATAGTGATTTTACGGATCTGGGTATTGAAATTTAAGATCAGGATATTCGGATCTGAATCGGTCTATTATATAATTTAAAAATATTAAAAGTATAATAATATTTATATATGTATATTATGAATAATAAATAAAATTGAAATTTTATTAAATTTCAATAATTTTTAATTTTCAGCAATAATAATTTTAAATAGTAACTAAATTATTAATTTGTTAGCTTTAATTTAATTTAAAAATTTTAAACTTCTTTATGAAAAAAATAACTGAATTTAGATACCGCGATTATTCGGATTTTAGTCTGTGTATCTTAACTTCAAATATTTTGAAGGCCCGGATCCAGAACCGGATAGCAATTTTACGGATCCGGATATCATTTTTACGGATCCAGATCCAGATAGCATTTTTACGGATCCGGATCCGGATAGCAATTTTACGAATTCTGGATTTTTATATTATTCTTTATTTGTATAATTAAATCTTAACAATCATACATTATCTAACCTCTTCTTTTACCTAATAAAATATCCCAAAATTGATTGTCTGTCTACTTAGTCATCGGTAGTCGTATCAAAATCTACCTAGCCTCTGTTATTTTTCTTTTACAAATTATCAGTTCAACGTCCAGATCCAGATATTTTCATAATCTCTATGATCTGTTGGGTTTTATTTTGATTGATGAAATATTTGCTAGGTATTGTGAAACAGGAAACACTATAGATAGATAAATATATAGATAGTCCCAAGCTAGAGATTCTCTGCGAATCCAAAACAAGGCAAATCAAAGTCTAGAAGACGATCACAGAGGACGAAGGATCGACTCGAAGAACAAGGATTCAAAGGTTGATGTTAGATGATGATGATTCTAGAGATCGGATTTAGGGTTTGAGAAGATAAATTGTATTTGGTTGATTTCTCCACAAGAGCTAAGCTCGTACATATAGATGAGCTTACCAAGAATACTAAACCAAAGAACGAAACCAAAATGCATAAAGATAATAATTAAACCAAAGTTGAGTAAACCGGATAGCTAGTAGATATTTCTGTCACAATACTCCCCTTCTTCAGAATATCCTTGTCCTCAAAGATGAAAAGTTGATGCTCCTTAGAGAGATGTTGATGGAAATTCCATGTAATATACTTGATGATGAAAGCTTGTAAAATCTTTGATCTGGGGATGCTCTTTCCATTGAACAAGTGCTTTGGTGACAGCTTTGTAGATGAGTTCCTTTGAGTAGATGTTCTCTGTGATTTTTAACCGACAGCTGAATGTGAAGAACCGAATACTTGCATTCTAGTTCCATATACTACAGCCATGTCATCAAAATAGATCCAAGAAGATGATTAGTTACCCTTGACTTAAAGCCACCACGTGTCACATGATTTGGATCCTCAAAGCTGCCAAATTCAACTTGCTATAGGTTTACTAAGAACCTTTGCGTGCTCCCTTGTCTGGCCTTTTAGACGATCAAAACCATCTTTCGAAACACCAACATATACATTAATGACAAGAACCACCATATCTGCTTGTTGTTGCTTCTGCTATCGTTGTTGGTACAAAATCCTTGTGTAAAATCAGTCTTTCGAAGCTCTTCTTTACCATTCTGAAGAAATCAGTATATACATGGAGTTTAATGAGCTCGGCTGGTCTTAGCAAGTGGAAAACTTATTCAACAATTAGGCTACTATGTAACCAGTTTCCCTTGACTACAAAATCAGCTTCATTAGCCTTGTCAAGCAGTGATTTCTCAGTTAGAATCAACAGCCTCATGCCCAGTGCCGGCTCTAGGGGAGGCAAACATGACATATGTCAGGGGCCTAAATTTAATGATGAAAACAGCCTAGATTTTTGTCTATTTTTTATGACAAGGGCCCATAATATTATGGCTAGTTAACTATAATACATAAAAAACAAATTTGTCCATGGGTCCAATATAGTTATAAGCCGGCCATGCTCATGCCTTGTGTTTCATTCCCCCCTTTGTAGCTTGGAACAAGTCTCAAATTCATGAACTCCATCAACATAACAGATTTCAGAACGTGTATGGTCCACCTCACAACTATAATTTAAGGCTCGGTTCCATATAAAATTCAAATGAGCGAAGTGATTGTGACCTGGAAAAATATGAAGTTTGGTACTGAGCTTCTGCAATTCGTGGTGTTGTGTCCTAAAACTAGCCTTGGGAAGTGGTAGCTTGAAATCTGGAGGCCGGGGTAGTGATCCATAGAACAATATAAGTGATGTGTCGTTGAAACCAACTGTTTGATCGGGAAACGGTACGGAACGAAAGAACGTTCAGTTTTTAGATGTGGGCTTAAGCAAAGACGTCTTATTAATGGTCGGAAGAGTGTTTCGTCGGTTACAAGGAAAGGAGATGCGTGAAAAGAAAGGTACCGGAGCCTTGAAGGCTTTACCGGAGAGATACGACAAGGCGAGATAACAAAGGTAAAACCCTAATCTAGCCGCCCAGTGTGTATCAGTGATTTCGGATCCCCCTTACGTTGCCTTTCCTTCCCCTTTTATATCTGACCTCACGCTCTTCCGTGACCTAGTTTGTGTCGTCTCTGTGGGCTTTAACTCGCTGGGCCGAGAAGCCCACGCTGTCTCGTGGAGTCGTTTCCTCGGGGCGTTTAGTCGAGAAGCCCATCGAAAGCTCTCTCACATTACGCCGAGAGATCGACCCTTCAAGCCGCCGCGCCGAGCCGATGCTCCGCCTCATGTGGGCCGGGCCGTCTGTTCTTCGGGCCTTGAGGGATGGTCGAATTTACCATCTACAGTAAGTCCCCCCAGTTCATCGAGATGAAGATCCTGTGAATTTAGGAAGTTAAAGGTTTGGGAGGACTGGCGGAACGTTTCGAATGAATGTCTCCTGACCGGATGTCGCGAGGCATCGTTAGGCGCTTTCCCTTTGTCGGGTGGTTTAATAAAATCTCTACCGAACCAGCTTTGGCTTGGTTAGGTTTTCCCTTAACCATTGGTTCTGATCAGGGTTGAGGCCGGTTAAAACGGGAAGTCGAAACGACGCTTCGATTTCTTCGGCGGTTAGGTAACTGTTCCTAGGCCCACATAGGCCCATGTAAGCCAAATGATGACGCCTCAGGGAGGCACCCCTTCTTTCCCTATAAATACTCGCTTCCTTCTCATTCTCTCCATTATTCTCCGCACTTCTCAGGTATTCTCTCTCTCCTTCTTCTCATTTCTCTCTCTAGGTTGTTGTTGTAACATAGATAGCGATATGTCGTCTGGCGGGAGGTTTTCTCGTAAACAGAGAGGAAAAGAGATCGCAGCCTCCTCTAGTCCTTCGAGAGATGCGACCGAGGCACCGCTTGAAGAATTTGAACGGATTCATCACGACGCGATGATGGACACCGGGAATTTAGATCTGTCTCAAAGGATCCTAGTCTCCGAATCTGCGCGTTCGTATCGGCAAGAAGTGAGAGGAAATCTAGATGAGCCACAGGCTTGCGAGAGAGACGGTTCTGGCGGTGTGGGGGACGAAGCTTTCGCTGTTAATTACGTGCCGATGTGCTATTATCCTGGAGGGACCTTTGAGGAACTCCCGGCGATAGCTTCCGAGTTTCTGCGCTCTCCTGATGTGAGTGGTCAAGCTTGGGAGAACGTTACTAAGACTCAGTCAACTCCCAATAGCGTGAAGAAGCTTCTGAGGGAACGTCATGGACTAGGGGTAACTTTCTTGATTCCCTCGGAAAACCAGAGGCCTTAGTCACCGCCAGTTGGGTATTAGTGCGTTTACGAATCCTATTTTTGAGATGACACGAAGCTTTGGTTCCCAATTCCTCGACTAATCACATTGTATGCGAGGCGCCGAGATGCAGCGATGAGTCAGTTTTTGAATGGTTCGTGGCGTATCGCGGTGGCCTTGATGGTTATGGCCGCTGAAATTGATGTCTCGTTGAACGTTCGTGTCTTCGAGGAGTTGACGTCTGTCTCGTTAGACGACGGGCTTCTGTTGATAAAAATGCGCCCCAGCTACAATGTGATAGGAAGACATCCTAATAAGACGTCGGATTGGCAGAGATCGTATTTCTTTGTTAAATGTGATGACTCTGCCTTCGAAGATTCGCCAGTTGACGACTACCGTGTCTTATGGAACACTTTGCTTGGTAGAACATCTTCGTTAACTTGTACCGTTTCTTCGTATACTAACTGCTTCCCGCTTTCGATGGATTTGAGGAAGTGTCCGTATAAGACTTTGCAATCCTTCGTATCATGTGATTTGACCTCATGATAGGAACACCATTTACTCGGCTCGACGGCGTTCGAGCTTGTTGGTTCGGGGGAACTAGACTTTGGCTGGCTGGTATCTCGATCCCAATGATTCCACCCCTTCTCTCGCGCCATTGCGGCGGAACCCGATGGTTCGCCGTCGTCTATAGCATTCATGTAGCCCTTCTTCTGGTTAGGCTTGCCACTTGTGGAATGTTGGCGCGGTTCTTGACGAGCGTCGTTCGTCCGGGCGGGAGTCTGTTTCCCTGCTGCTTCTTTAGCCGCCTTGGCCCTAGTATCCTCCTCCATTCGAATGAAGTTATTGGATCGAGCGATGGCATCCGGTACTGATCTCGTCTGGTGTCGGTAAAGATCAGCCCGAAATGGTGACTTAATGTGGAGGGTGTTCATCAACGACTCCACAGCTATATGGTCTGGTACGTCGACTTTCGAGACAATGGATTTGAACTTTTCCATAAAATCTCTCAAGCTCTGCCCGTTTGCGTGGTTGAGATTCCAAAGATCTGTGGCGGTGGCTTCTTGTCGAGTGAACATGATGTAATTTTTGAGGAAATCCGTCGAGAGGTCGTGAAAACTATCAACGGAGTTCTCCTGAAGACCGGTGAACCAGTTAAGAGCGATGCCTTCTTGGGTTTCGACGAAAAATTGACAAAAGCCGGCGTATTTTTCCTCGACAGCGAGGTTCGCGCGTCGCATCGCGATATTGAAGGATGTGACGTGAGCAGAAGGGTCGGATACACCGTCGAAGGTTGGAAGACAAAGCTTTTCCATCTTTCGGAGGCGGACCTTCGTTATCTTTTCGGTGAATGGTGTCCGGAGAGATTCTGCTAGGACTCGCTCGATCTAAGGGGCGGACGTGGTGACATGATGAATCTTGGAGTTTATATCCAGCGCCGACTGTTTCAGCGCGGCGAGCTCGTTTATCGTCTGCGCATTAAGACCTACGGGGGTTTGGGCCACGTCATCATCGGCGACATCTTGGTTGGCAGTCTGCTTTGGTGCTGCACCAGCCGCTCTCTCTGTGTTAAACAGATGTTTTCGGTACTGCACCGTCGAAGCTTCCACGTTCGCAGCGAGGGAGGCTAAGATCTTTGCGAGCGCTGCGATTTGGTCGGTCGCCGCTTTCTGGGCCGCATCTTGCTGCGCAAGGCGCGCCATGATAGTTTCTATTGAAGCGGGTTGGTGTGGTGTCGGAGTCACAGGGAAATACGCCGGCGTTACTTCAGCGGCTTCACGATCTTCTCCAGAGGAAGAGCCGTCGTTACTTGTCGCCATCTTATCAACGTTACTTTGCTAAAGGCCCCACGGTGGGCGCCAACTGTTTGATCGGAAAACGGTACGGAATGAGAGAACGTTCAGATTTTAGATGTGGGCTTAAGCAAAGACGTCTTATTAACGGTCGGAAGAGTGTTTCGTCGGTTACAAGGAAAGGAGATGCGTGAAAAGAAAGGTACCGGAGCCTTAAAGGCTTTACCGGAGAGATACGACAAGGCGAGATAACAAAGGTAAAACCCTAATCTAGCCGCCCAGTGTGTATCAGTGATTTCGGATCCCCCTTACGTTGACTTTCCTTCCCTGTTTATAGCTGACCTCACGCTCTTCCGTGACCTAGTTTGTGTCGTCTATGTGGGCTTTAACTCGCTGGGCCGAGAAGCCCACACTGTCTCGTGGAGTCGTTTCCTCGGGGCGTTTAGTCGAGAAGCCCATCAAAAGTTCTCTCACATTACGCCGAGAGATCGACCCTTCAAGCCGCCGTGCCAAACCGATACTCCGCTTCATGTGGACCGGGCCGTCTGTTCTTCGGGCCTTGAGGGTTGGTCAAATTTACCATCTACACCAACATCTCTTAACTTCATGACATTTTCATCTTTGTAGCTCTTAACAAGACAAAGAAATCTGTGTGTCTCAATAAGAGATGTTGAAGTATCGGTAAAATCAGCAGCAAAATCAGATTTCAATAACATTATTAACCATCTACTGTAACCTTATGTGAACAATGATAATGGGATACAAATTATTCAGTTTAATAGCATAAAACTTGGGTGTCTTAATTTCCCTCTCCCAAAAGGCTGTATGTGCGGTTTTTTCTTCACACCACATATATTAATCAGAAGGCTCCTCTAAGTAGGAGAAACAAAGTTTATATTATAGAGACTAGCTTTTGCCAACAAGTCAGTAGAAACAATAGAAACTCTCGAAATAAACAAAAAAAAAGAGCAAGCGATAAAGGAAGAAGATAGATGCTCAGTGTCCTGGTAGATTCCATAAAAATCCACTGAAGGAAGTAGGGCTGGGCAAATAAACCGAACCCGATCCGATAAAAATGAATCCGAACCGATTCGAATCCGACATAAATACCGAATGGATCTTGTTTTTTGGTATTTTGGGTTATGAGTATTATCCGAACCAAACCCGAACCTAAATGGATATCTGATGGAATCCGAAACATTTAAAATCACAAAAAAAAACTTCTCTCAAATATGATCTTAATTCTTAATATGTATCCAAAATACTTTAAGGTATTATTGAATTTCTAAAATAATTATCTATTACACGAAGGTTAATGGTGGAATGTGGCGGTTGAAGCCTCAAGTTTATAGATTTTGGTTTTGTTTTCATTGAATAATGTTTCTCATTTCATGAGAACTTATTTTTTGTTTTATGATTTCATTTATCTGGCTTTCTTTCTATCACTAAGTATGTTTATCTTTCGCTTGATTGTGAATGATCACGTTTGATGTTTTTTCTTATTTTTGAATCGATTTTAGTTATGTTTTGGCTATTAAAATATGTACAAATCATGTATTTTAAATCGGAAGAACCAATTTCATTTATGTTTTAGTTGCAAAATAGGTACAAATCATGTATTTTAAAACCGAAGAACCGATTGGGACCCGAACCCGAAAGTACAATGGGCTATACCGGTTATTTGGAGATTTACTAACCCCGACCCGAATCCGATAGAACCCCAACCGGTCTCGAACCGAACTTTTATATAACCCAAATGAAGCTGATTTTGATAAACCCGAAAAACTAAAACCCGAATGGATAAAACCGAAATCCGATTGGGACCCCGAATGCCCATGCCTAGAAGGAAGCTTCAAGTTGATTACTGCTAGGAATGGCAATTTGAACCGCGAACCGCGGGTCAGCCCATAGAAGACCCATACGGGGCATGTTTGGGCCGAGATATTCTAGGCCCATTTTGGAGTGTGCCTCGCAGGACAAGGCTCTTGCGGTTTGGGCCATTGCGGGATGGGGCAGAGAAAAACTTATGGGATAGTGAAGACCCGCGTGCTTTTGTTTCTTCTACAGTTTCACCTGAAAAGAAAACGAGAGCAAGCGATGAAGGCGATTCAACTGCAATCTTCACCAACATCCCTTGTTGAGCTCTGGTGACCGCAGTTCAATGTATGGCATTACGGAAAATAGAGCATTACAGAAATAATTTTATGGAATAATGTGGTATTTTGTTTGTAGTTTAATATTTAATTATGTATTTAGAATTATATTTATATTTTAATGTAAGATTTTGTTAATTAATATTGTTGTAATATTTTTATATATGTGTTAGTTATATATAATTTTTTGTGGATTTATATTAACTATGATAAATATAAGGACCATAGTGTAAAATATAAACAATTTTTAAGTTGAGTTTGAAGTTTTGGTTTTGGAAAATAACATCTTGAAACTTTAAATATAGAATTTTGAAAACTTGAAAATATAATTTTTTTTTGCAGATGTTTCTAAATGAGGTTTAAAAGTCTTACAATAGAAGGTTTCAATATACGTGATGAAAAAAAGAAGACGCTGAACTGGAAGATAAGCACCAAAAAAAAATATATATATATATAGGGAAATCGGCCAAAAAAACACTGAACTTTGCGGGAATTGCCAAAAGAAACCTGGACATATGGGCTAGCCAATAAAATCCTGAACTTTTGTTGACTTTTCGGGTTTATTAAGAAACTTACGATTGACTGACCAGATAAACACACCGTTAACCGAGTTAACTGATAATTAAGCGGACGTTAATTTTGGGTGTTAAAGTATACGACGTCGTTTCATCACTTTGTCTGATTAAAGACAAACGACGTCGTTTATATAGCTGTGTTATTAAAAATATGTGTTTCCTACGGCTCGAACTCGTGTACTCGGGTTTAATGGTAGGGGTTTTTGCCACTGAGCTAGTGGACTTTGCAATGGATATACGAACACAGTTTCTTTTATTCTCTTTGAATCCGAGTTAAATGAATCAAAAAGAGACGACGGTTTTCTCCTCCGATTGGTATAAACCCTAAATGGGCGAAATCATGAATCCAGTTCGCGATTCTCTTCGATCTCGTCCTTAAGAATCTCGATTCTCATCTCTCCTTCTTCGAGTATCGCATGATGAGTTCGGGTTGTGAGGATTCGTCTGTGAATACGATGGGAATTCGTGGTATCCCGGAGCAATGCGGTTGTGGTCGAAGAACTGGGATATACACATCAAAAACGAAGGTCAATCCAGGAAGAACTTTCTTTAGATGCCCAACGTTTCAAAATGTAAGTGTTTAATTTGATTGTGTTTAAGATAAGAACATAAGATTCAATGGCTAGGTAGTAAGTGAGAAATTGTTTGAATATAAAGATTGTGTTCATGATTTGTGTCTAGGATCACTTGTATAAATGGGTAGATGAAGCTGTCTACGAAGAGGTTCAAGATGCATTGCCAAAAGTTGAATGCTTTGCATCAGATGTTATGAAAATTAAAATGGAGATCGAAAGCATGAAAACCGTGGAGGAAGACTTGAAAGAAGATGTCAGGAAGGCGAGCAATGAACTTAAGAAGCTGAATGTGATCATGAAAGTGGGTTTTTCGGTGGTTTGTTTAGGCGTTGTGATATGTCTTGTGTTGATCATGTTTGACAAAGCAGATGGGTTGTCTATGAATAGCTACTAAGAGACTGTTTATGTAAGGCTATGTTTATGTAAGAATCATGGTTCATGTAAGGCTATGTTTTAAGACAATGTTTCAGTAATGTTTATGTTTTACTTCTTGATTGTTTATAGAAGGACAAATGCACCATTGAACAGACCATCAAGATAAACAACATGATGAAAACACAAAGATAATAACCAAGACTATCTTCATTGAGAGTTTCAAATTAAAACAGCAGGAAAAGAAGAAAGAAAAAGGTAGTTCTTGTTCCAAAAGCATTCAGACAGAGACACCATCATAAACAACAGACAACGAAAGCATTCAGAAAGAGACCATCATAAACAACACACAAGCATCTAAAACAACCATCTTCCCCACGATGCTGTCTGTGATGCTTCAGCTTGTGAGGATTGACCTTCTGAAGATTGAGGAACTTCCCATGGTGATGCTTGAGCTTGTGAGGATTGATTTTGTGAGGTTTGAGCTTCTGAGGATTGAGCTTGTGACTCGCCAAAGTGTAGTCCCTGCAACATATAAATGAATTGTTAGACACATTACCGAGAGCTAAAAAACAATGAGATAGAAACTAAGACCCTAACCTGATATTTCCTTGGTCTGCCTCTTGGTTTTTTAGGTGGGCTCTCAACAAAAGCCTTCCGACATGTATTCTTGTAGTGCCCTTCTTCTTTGCAATTAGAGCATGTCATTACCCTGTTCGCACGACTCAGCTTGGTAGTAGACACTGTCTCATTGGTTCCCTTCTTTCGATCATGGTTTTTAGGCCTACCAGGCTTGCCATTTCGATTAGGTGGTGGAATCACACCTAATCTATTGGTCCGAGGCCACTCTATCATCCCATTTACAGGTCTGATCCCAAAACTGTAGGTTTCACGCCACTTAGAGGTTGTGTAGAAAGGAGCAACAAATTCAGAGAGTTTTCTTCCCACGCCAAGGATGACCTTAGCAGCATGGATGCATGGAATACCATTCATTTGCCAGCTTCGACATGCACAAGTCTCATTCTCCAAATTCACCACATATGACTGGTCTCTATCTTCCACCTCAGTCTCTGGCCCAATTGCCCAACGCAGACTACATTCTTTTGACTTCTTCTCAACCCTGTCTAACTCTTTATGTGTCTTCGGGGTGAACCTAGTCTTCCTGTCCTTAGCCATCTTAGACCTATTGTAGTTCCTAGTCATACATTGACGCCTTATCTCCTCTAACATGTCTAGCAGAGGTTTCTTCCTAGGCTCCCTGATGGTCTTGTTGAAGGACTCACACAAGTTGTTCAGATTATCATTGCAGTAGGAGCCTATCTTGAAGAAAGCTCTAGACCAAGTCTCTGGCTTTGTCTTTATCAGAGATGCATGTGCGCCAGGATCAAAATGCTCCTCATGGGTCTTCCTCCTTTCTTTCATCACCTTCGTCTTGGCCTTAATGCATGAGTTTTCTAAAACTTCCATCTTATACTCCCTCAATATCTCAGATTGTATCTCCTTTGCCGTGAGCTTAGGATTCAGCCTTAACCTCTCAGCAAATAGACTTGCAATTGCTGACCTCTTAAGTATCTTCGAATACCCTGTCCTCTCACACTTATGGTCATTGACGTATGTCTTTACCATCAACTTCTGTTTCCTCCTATCATACGAACAGTAGACCATCCAGGGACAAGGAGCCTCATCATCTCTCATCTCAGCGGCACATTTTGCACCCATCTTCAAGCTACTGGATCTGTAGTACTTGATGTTGTATCTGGTTTTCAGGGTATACCTCAGACAAGCATGTTTGAAGTCCTCAGCATCTGAAAATGTCTTGCCTAGCTGAAGGAGCTCCTCTGGATCAGTGTCTTCTCTGTAAGCTTGCGCAGGTCTCATCTCCTCTTCATTCTCATCATCTGATGACAGAGGATCAGGGATTTTATCATCATCCCATGCATCATCATCGCCTTCGTCTTCATCAACCTCACAGTCATCATTTTTTGCTTTATCACCAAAATAAAGACTCAAATCTGTACAACCAACTTCCTCAATGCCAGCAATACCGTTCTCATCTTCCCTACCATCATCACCTATATCCCCAAATTCCTCAATCTGGAGAAATTCTTCTCTGTCATCACCATCATCACCTAGACTCCTCTCCGAGTTTACCTTCTGCTTCTTCGATTGTCTAGGAGACACAGGCGACCCGCCAGATGAAGTTCCCCGCCTTGTCTTCTTCGCAACTGTTGATGCCAACATCTCAGTCTCTGGCCATTCTTCTCTGTCATCACCAGAAGGAGCCACATTTACCTTCTGCTTCTTCGAAACTCTAGGAGACAGAGTTGAACCACGCCTCGTGGCCTTCACCGGAGATGACGCAGGCGACCCATATGAAGTTCCCCTCCTCGTGGTCTTCTCCGGAGATGACGCAGGCGACCCATATGAAGTTCCCCGCCTAGTCTTCGACGCCTTCGACACCTCTGTAGATGCCAACATCGATATCCCTTCAACGCTTTTACGAATCCTCGATCTCTCCAGCGATGGCAAACTCACAGAAGCATCGCGTTCTCCACCCTTCTTCGACTCTTGAACCGCTTCGTCACTCCCGTAATCGAAATTCCTCATCGCTCCGAAAATCATTACCTCCTTTCCATTCCTTGTGAACTTCGTCTTTACCATCTCTACAAGAGAAATCCCCAAATCGATTTGAGAAATTAGGGTTACGTTCAAACACGGGTTTCATTTTGTTTGATTGCAATCAAACACATCTTTTGATCAATAAAAATAAACATGTGTGATAACCTTCCGAAAAGTCCACTAGCTCAGTGGCAATACCCCCTTACGACCACGAGTGCACGGGTTCGAGTCCAGGCAGCAACAACAATTTTAATTAAGCAAAACGACGTCGTCTTGAGATTTTGTGTTTAACAAAACAACTGAATGAAACGACGTAGTTTCACTAAACGGCAATAATTAACGGTGAGTTAACACTGTCTTAACTGTCGGTTAACGGTGTGTTAATTTGGTTAGTCAACCGTAAGTTTGTGAATTAACTAAAAACGTCAACAAAAAATCGGGGTTTTATTGGTCAGGTTCGAGTACAGGTTTCTTTTGGCAATTCCCGCAAAGTTCAGTGTTTTTTTTGCCGATTTCTCTATATATATATATATATATATATATTTTTGTAAAACTACCAAAGATCTATTATTATAAAGTACAGTTTACTTTTTCCTGGGCCCTCCACGTCGTCTGCCACATCAGAAAGTCGGTTTCTGTCGAGGCTACACGTGTCTCACCCTAAAACACAGCACTTCGTCATCTGGATCACGTCTAGGCTTTAAACTTAAAGCGTATGTTTAGTGGTATGGGCTTTAGATCAAACAGTTTCTTCGGCCGGTAATCCTTATGTGTAGCCCTAATCTATTTTCACGATGTTGTGTGTGTTCTTCGTTCTTCATTGTTCGACGGTGACGGTGATTCTTGCCCTTCCTCACGAATCTGAAATTGAGAGCGTTATTGTTTTTACGTGTTTATCCCCATTAATTCAGATGCCCACTACGAGTTATTCAATGAGTCTTTTAGATCTGAAAGGCGGTGTGATTTCGGTATAAATAGATGTGAGTATACTCCCCGATGGATTTGACATAGCTCAATGTGCTCAGAACTTCAAGCTTTCTGACTCCTCTTTACCGATTCGGTTCAATGATTCAACCAATTTTGACGAGTTAACCGAACCGGTCTCTCCGTTACCTGAAGAAAGATTCCGGATCCGTAACCAAACCGATCTGGTTGGATTATCTAACACGTCACAAAGCTTCCAAGTACGGACATAAGTTTGTATATATAGATGGTCTTATTATGTATCTGGGATTTATGTTCTATATATTGGTATCGGTTTATCCAAGTAACATACTAATATCGATCTCAATTTCAGTATCACTCTTTCTGTTTGATAGGAATGTGCTCAGAAATTTTAGGAAAGATGAACACAAAGAAAGATGGTAAAACGGTAAAAGAGGCTCACGAAAAGCTCAAGGTTAATAATATATTTACATTCATGTTTCCTCACTATTTCCTATGTTTTCCATATTTCACATTTTTACATCCATGTTTCCTCACTATTTCCTATGTTTTCCATATTTCACATTTTTACCGATTTAGTGTACCGTAAATGTTACTTTGAGAACAGAAGGAAAATGAAATGTGATTTGTTACTTTTAGTGCTTATGTCCTCTGTTTTTTTTATGGGCACAGCCGTAGGCCTGGGACGGATCGGGTATCCGGACAATTTTAAGGTATCCGGATCCGGATCCTTATTCGGCGGATCCATAATTTTACTATCTTTATCCGGATTCGGGGTTTTCGGATATCCGGGTGTCAGATATCCTTCTAAAAATTGTAATATCCGGCGGATATCCGGATCTGGATTTGGATACTTAAAATAAATAAATAATAATATTAATATATATAAAATATTAACAATAATTTAAAATATATATATATATATATATATATATAATGTTTTTAATTATTTTATGCATAATGTTACAAAATTTACATAAAATTTATATATACTATTATAAAAAGAAAAACATATTAAATAAATTTAATTTTTATATATAGATATTACTATTTTTGAAATAGTTATTAATAAAAATTACGGATCCGGATATCCGGACTAAACAATTAAGATATCCGAGATCCAGATTTTTGGATCGGATCCGGATCGAATCCGGATCTCGGATAAAAGTCTCAGGCCTGGGTACAGGGAACTGATGCATATTGTTTTTGTTCAATATTTGGAGGTTAAGGTATAGCTTCTTTCTCGGTATTGTACTAATATATTCTTTAGAATATAAACACCCATTTACTCAGCATTATATTGTTCCTTTTTAAAGTGGGTTCTCTTTTTTTAATGGTGGTTTTGATAAGTTCATGCTATTTATACAGGGTAATAGGATAAGCTCCAATGGAATAAAAGAAAACAATTCAAATTCTCTGAGTGGCTCCACTTCTGTGAATGTTGATTCAACAGCAAATACATCCAGCACATTGTCACCACTTTGTGAAGATGCTGATTCTGGTATATATAGTTATCGTTAGCTTTATGTCTGTTTAGGGACATAGTTCTATTTACAGGCTACCTTGCTTTACTAAAAGTTTTGCCTCTTCCCTTTCTAAGAAACCAAGATGGTTGGATTCATAGGAATAGAGTAAAAGAAAACGACTCCCAAAGATTAGTGGGTGTCCCAGCATTAGATGCTTCCTTTGAGAATCAATTGGCAAGATACCAGAACCTACCTTATAATCCTCTGTTGACTCAGACAAATCCTTCTAATGCTGGATTAATGTCCGTGGAAGGGCATCTCAGAAGCCCTCTTCAAAACCAAGTAAATTGGCAGGTATTGTATCTTAACTTATCTAATATAAAAGTAGATTATATGTGACAGAGGATCAGCATTGATTCACATAAGATTCTCCTCTCTCTGTAGATTCCAGTTCAGGACAGCTTGCCACTGCAAAAATGGCCCATGAACTACCATGGTACTGACATGGCCTTACATGAGAATTTCCGGACGTTTTCGAGTCTTGTCAGCAGTCAAAACCAGCAGCAGCCTATTGGGAGTAGTTTTCAAGCTCTGTTTTCAAGGACCTGGACCTCCAGACTCATACAGTTTTCCCATTGCTCTCTATCAACCGCTTCCATAATCTTATGGATCGATTTGTCTTGCTAGCGGTAACGTCCAAGCACACTACGTGCAAGGAATTCATGAATATTTTTGAAACGATAACGCAATCGATGGCATGTACCATTTACGATTATCGGCAGATGTTTATTATGCAGATGGTGTTTACTTATACCCATCATCATGTTGTGTAGAGGTGAGCAAGCTGTCGGTCGTGCCTACCTCAACATGCCTGGCTGGAGGGAGTCTCCAACTAAATTAGACGGATGCGGAAGGCGAATTAAAACTTCGCTTCATGGTATTGCTGTTGCGAGACTCCTGGTTTACACGACGACTTACCAAGAGACAAGAGCTGCTTAGTAATATTGGTCGAAGATGGAGCTATGCTTTTACTTTAGACAGATGCAGAAATTTAATATTTAACGTATTTAGACAGTCCATTGCCTATTAGATGGAAATTAGAAGACTTTTTATTCTAAGTTTCAACAACTAGAAGCTTATTTTATAGCAAAAAAAAAATTCGAATAGAGACATGTTAAAATAGGCAATTTGACCAAAAAAAAAGAGACATGTTAAAATTATCAATAAATTTAATTTTGAAACATACAAATAATTTACTAAACATTTATTATACATAGGATAATAAACATGTTCATCTTATAATATTTATAAAAATGTTACTAATTCTTAATGTGAAGAATAAAATTATCAAATTATCCAAACATTTATTAAAATATACAAATAATTTATTATACATAGGATAAAATAATCATAATGTTACTAACTCATCTTATAATATTTATAAATTATAAAATTTATATTAAATATTTACTCTAACTATTTAAACTATTTTTCAAATTATCATCCCGCCTGTATTTCTAATAATAAAGATAGACGGTTCTTCGCTGCCTTGGGGAGTTGAAGCTTTGGAGCCGACTCTTTAGCTGCAGGATCACCATCAATACACACACTAAAACGGAACTCAATAATGGGGATGTAGCTCAGATGGTAGAGTGCTCGCTTAGCATGCGTGAGGTACGGAGATAGATGAAAGATCAAACGGATACCAAAGTATAAGAACTGAAACACTTTTCAAGAACACAACTTGTTTTATTAAGAATCTTTTAGACAATCTTACAAGACCTGTCTAATCCGACTTAAACAACGTCAACACTGACTTGTTGCGGACCAATCCTTAATCTATCCAACCACTCAACTGGTGATCGAACTACACCAATTGTTACACCACGAGCCAGTGTAGAATAGCCTCTTGCACTGCTCTTTTCAATCTCTAAAACCCCAACTTAGAACTTCCTATCTAGTCACAGTTATATACTCTGTTACATAATATTCTCTTCTCCTAATATTATGCTAACAGCAGATCTTCTCAAGCTTATTACCACAGCAAAGATCTTCTAAGTCGATGTCTCCACGTCATCAACTCATAACCACTTTGAACCGGTATCTCACATACCGAATGAGCCATGTAGCACATGATCTGTTTTGCATTGAACCAGCTCCTTTCCTGGAGCTAACATTCTCCCCCTTTTTATCTGAATGTGACACGCTATGCTACCTGCAAAACCACTGTTGAACAGGAGATATGCTAGGGTTGAAAAATAGACCCAACAATCCATTCAAAACATGAATTCAATCCGGATAATAGTCTTTGATACAACCCTAGAATATTAGACAGACTGGAACACAACTTAAAACCACAATCGAGAAGTTCACCCTAAACACCAAAATACATCCAATAAGCTCATTGTCTCCCGATCAATTATGAGACAAATCAAACATATGAAAATTTGAGCCTATAGATGAATCGACTACATATAACGTTCCCTCAGTCACTTCCACCATCACTGTCTTCATTCTGCTGCTGATGTGGGTATTTTCCCCCTGCATAGATGCACATTAAGATAAAAATCACATTAGTACTGATGTAACATTAGTTATTCCAACTCCTCAAGACCATCTTACTCCTAAGACGCATTCTGATGGCCTTGAGACCGGCTATAGCATGCTCAATGTCTTCTTCAAGGTTAGGTGATCTAGACTCGGCTCCAGACCCTAAGCCTGCCTTCTTATCTTTGACCACTTTCTTTGGCATGCCAGTGAATTCCTCATCGTCAGAGTCCGGAGGAACGTTATGTTGGAAAAGCAACACCTGCTGAATTAGGTTGGGGAAGATGATTCTTCGAGTGCGTTCAGTTCTCGTGTTCTCAGCCATTGCCATGATCTGGTTGTAGACAAGCTTTCCGGAGTCGAACTTGCGGTCATGGTAGAGCATGTAGATGAATCGAAGACGTTCTAGGTTCATGGCTGTGTAGCTTGTGGTTGGAATCCAGTTAGCACAAACAAGTTTGTACAACACTTGATTTGTGGGAGTGAGAAACTTGGAGCTCATATCTTCCCAGCGCCGGATTCGCTTGTTTGTCAGAAACGTACACACTCGATCCATGTTATAGGTTGACCAGTCAGGATCCTCCTCACATGATGGAATGAGATACAGAGAGTTGATCAGGCTTGGAGAGAAGTTAATAAATGAGCCGTTAACATAGACTGCAACTCCATCTCCTCGGGGCTCGGCATCCACCAGATTTGCGATGAACTGTCTTATCACGCATGGTTTGAAGGGGTCAGAGTCAATGACCGTGTAAATCATCCCTGAGTCCACAATCACCTTCTTGACATCTTGAAGATTCTCTTTGTCTAAGGGGAGACGATACTGAACAAGAAACTTCCTGTTCTTCAGATCCCGATACCTTTCAGTCGCTTCCACCGTAGCAAAGCGAGAGTTGATTGGTGCCTTGGACGGTCGGAGAAGCGCAGGGTTGGCTTGAATCAGGATCTGAAACTCTTTGCGACTCTCCTCGTATCTTGGTCCTTTTGGAAGAAACTCGTCCGGTTGTTCATCTTGAGGATTGTCAGAGGCAGCGTCTTCCAGAGATGCGTCAGATTCGTCATCATCTGTGTTGTCCTCAGAGAGAGATTCAACCTCAGGTTCCGGGGGTGGCGGAGTAGCTGGCGTGGGACGGCGGAGACGTTTGCGAGAGGACTTCCGCTGACACGACGACGAATCTGGGTTGATCGGGGATGTCAGAGGACTTTGAGTCTCCAGTGATTGTTTCAATCGTGAGCTTCTCCGAGGTTGCATGTTGCTCGTTGGGATGAGAGCGAGCTTTGGGGTTTCACGGTTTGGAGTGTGGCACATCAGCTGAAAACCCTTAGTGGTTAAGTAACTTCACTTTCAGCTTGTTTTGGCCCATCACACTGACCCATTAGCTTGTTTCACAAATGACATTTAAGCCCAATATTCACTTTTACGCTAAGGAATCCTAATGCACTTATAAGCAAGACACATATGTAGAGAGTAATAAGAACTGGCTCTTGTGATCATCAAGACATGATTGTTGAGGATTTATCAAGTACAATATATATACAAACGTTCAATGTCCTATGGGAAAAGATACGGCTAGCTCAGATAGGTTCAGACACACTCAAGTCAAAAGTAAGCGATCAAAAAGCAATGATTCAACTCCAATCTGTAGCTTGCTCAGCCGAGTAGCTGACACAGATTAGTTCACTAGAAGTTTTGCTGAAGACTAGGTCAGTCGCTTAGCTTAGTCACATTTTAGTAGCACTTCACGCAGCATTGTGCTCCCATCTCTGCTTCTACAATGGGAACCTATAAGGTCTTTTTTTTTTTTTTTTTCAAAATCATAGTCTTAGTAGGGCAAAGAGCATCACAGATGCAGAGTGTTGTGGCACCCTGATCCAAGATGAATGTCACACTAATCTCTGATTTTGCCTAATCTGAACAGTGATCGTCTTAGATACAGAGTGTTGTGACACCCTGCTCCAGAACGAGTGTTCTTCCTTTTAGGCATTTCACACGGTTATTTTAGAATGTTGCACTTTGTCTGACGTTTCCGTGTTTCTTGACTCAATCCAGACAGTGATCAATGCTCAGAACAGAATGTTTTAGTATCTTGATCCAAGATGAGTGTCCTTCACCTTAGAGTCCCGTGACTAAGGTAGCTAAGAACAGCTCAGATTATGACTTCTAACAAATTGTTGATACAAGGTTTTGAGAGGGGTGACTATAAGTGAGCTTACTTCTACCTGAGCTTATCTACCCCCTAGAACATTATGGGTGATGTGATTATAGGTCGACAATTCCCAACACCTTTCTGAGTCCCAGAAAAGTGTTGAAGTCGAGAGGTTTAGTGAAGATATCTGCTAATTGTTTTTCAGATGAGACATGTTCAATGATCACAAGTTTCAGTTCTACCAACTCTCTCACAAAGTGGTGTCTGATGTCGACATGCTTTGTGCGAGAGTGTTGCACAGGATTCTTAGTCAAGTTAATGGCACTCATGTTGTCACAATGAACTAGCATAGGGTCGGAGACATACCAGTAGTCAACAAGCATTTGTCGCATCCACAGGAGTTGAGTGCAGCAGCTTCCTAAGGCTATGTATTCAGCCTCAGCTGTTGACAGAGAGACGCAGTTCTGTTTCTTGCTGTGCCATGAGACCATGTTGTTACCCAGAAAGAAGCAGCCTCCTGACGTGCTTCTTCTGTCATCTACACACCCTGCCCAGTCAGCATCACAATACCCTGCCAGATTAAAGTTAGTTTCAAAGGTATAGTGCAGACCAAAGTTCAGGGTTCCTTTCACATATTTGATCACTCGTTTTACAGCATTCATGTGTGATTCCTTCGGAGAGGCTTGATAGCGTGCACAGATCCCTACGCTCAGGCATAAGTCAGGACGACTAGCAGTAAGGTAAAGAAGACTACCGATCATAGCTCTGTACAGCTTTTCATCAACTTTTCTGCCGTCCTCGTCACGTGAGAGCTTGGTGGTCGTGCTCATAGGTGTCCTTGCAGTCTTGAAGGTTACCATGCCAAACCTTTTAATCAGACTTTTCGCGTAGGTGCTTTGAGTCACTAATATTCCATCGTCCATTTGCTTGATTTGTAGACCAAGAAAGTATGTTAACTCACCTACCATGCTCATCTCGAATTCCTTAGTCATGGTTTTCACAAACTCCTTGACAAGGTACTTGGATGTGCTCCCAAATATGATGTCATCAACGTAGACTTGGATCACCAAGATATGCGAGTCTATTTCCTGGATGAACAACGTCTTGTCAACACCTCCTCTCTTAAAACCTGTCTCGGTCAGGAATTGAGTTAGTCTCTCATACCATGCCCTCGGAGCTTGCTTCAGGCCATAGAGTGCTTTTTTTAGTTTGTACACATGATCCGGGAAGTGAGGATCCTCAAATCCTTTTGGCTGTGTTACGTACACTTCTTCCTGGAGCACTCCATTTAGGAACGCGCTTTTAACATCCATTTGATACAGCTTGATCCTCAGTTTGCAGGCAATGCCGAACAATAGACGTATGACCTCGAGTCGTGCCACAGGGGCGAAAGTCTCATCAAAATCAATTCCTTCAATCTGAGAGTAGCCCTGTGCTACTAGCCTTGACTTGTTTCTGACAACATTCCCATTCTCATCAGTTTTTTTTTTGTGTAGCCATTTAGTACCAATCACATTCGCATCTGTTGGCCTTGGTACTAAGTCCCAGACTTGAAGTCTGATGAACTGATCCATTTCCTCATGCATTGATGTGGTCCAAAATTCATCATCCAATGCTTCTTGAATGTTCCTTGGTTCAATTTGTGAGATGAAGTAGTCTGTTCTCGCCATCTCTACCAGAAAGCATGCGAGTTTGACCATCCCCTTGAAGTCAATTTGTTTCTTGCGAGTTACTCTATCATCGAGTACTCCTCCAATGACATCATCTGGAGAGTGATTTTTGTGAACCGTAACTGAGGAAGGTAGGATCTGGTCGTCAATCTCAGGGGTTTCGTCGGGAGTTGTTGCAGTAGTGGGATTGATGTCACTTGCTGCATCAGGTGTGACACATACATTTCTTTGAGCTGCATCAGTCTGATAAAATCCCATTCGATCATCAAAAACCACGTTGACTTTGTCGTCAATCAGCTTAGTCCTCGAATTGTAAACACGAAAGGCTGAGCTGTTTGTAGAGTACCCAAGAAACATTCCCACGTCACTCTTGGCATCGAACTTGCCTAGGTTGTCTTTGTCATTCAAGATGTAACACAAGCATCCAAAGACATGACAGAAGCTCAAGTTGGGAGTCTTTCCCTTGAAGATTTCATACGGTGTTGTCTTCGTCTTTGGTTTCACGTACACTCTATTGATGATATAGCACGCTGTGTTAACAGCTTCAGCCCAGAATCCATATGGAACGTTGTTTCCAGCGAGCATAGCTCTTGCCATTTCTTGAAGGGTTCGATTTTTTCGTTCTACAATCCTATTTTGTTGAGGAGTCCTTGGTGCAGCATACTGGTGTTTAATGCCTTGACTCTGGCAGAATGTGTCAAAGTCCTTGTTCTGAAACTCACCTCCATGATCACTTCGAATTTGTACTATGCCACCCTTCTCTTGTTTGAGTTGTATCGCCAGAATTCGAAAGCTCTCAACAGCGTCTGACTTGTGTTTCAGGAACCTAACCCAAGTGAACCTGGAAAAATCATCAACAAGTACAAAGATGTATTGCTTTCCAGCAACACTGTTAGGAGTTATTGGACCCATAAGATCCATATGGATGAGCTCACAAACTTGTTTAGAGTTAATCTGAGATACCTGCTTGTGTTGAACCTTGATTTGTTTACCTTTGCAGCAAGCTCCACATATGTTGTCTGAGATATCTTCGAGCATTGGCACTCCTCTTACTACCTCTGCGCGTACCAATCTGGATAGGCCATTAGTGTTCATGTTTCCTAGTTTCTTGTGCCAGAGATCACTTTGAGACTCTTTAGCTGACATGCATTGGTTTGAAGGTTTCCACATGTAGCAGTTGTTTTCTGATCGAAACCCCACCAAGACTATGGTTCCCTCATCGTTAACTGCACGACACTCCTTCTTATCAAAGATGACTTGAAGTCCTTCATCGCAGAGCTGACTCACACTAATGAGGTTGGCTTTCAGTCCATCCACAAAGTACACGTTTATGAGTTTAGGTAAGTCTGCTCTGTTAGTGTTTCCAACACCTCGGATTTTTCCATAGCCACCATCACCAAATGTGACCTTTCCTCCTTTGATGTATTCCACTTTGTCCGAGCAATTCAGTGTTCCGGTCATGTGCCTTGAGCAACCACTATCAAAGTACCATGGAACTTCAGTAGTCACGGAGTTGTCAGTGGAGGTATAAGCGACTCCAGCCACTGTGGGTCTTGAGTTGAACACGCATGAGAGTTCTTCGCTACTGTCTTCATCATTGGAGAGTGACATATCACAGTCTGAATGTGACATTGATTCTTCTTCAGTTGAGACCCAGTCTTGCATGAATGCTAAGTTGCACATGATGGCTTTGCCTTCCCTTTGAGTACTGACTGGTGCTTCGGCACCTTCTTCTACAGAGTTGATTTTAAGGGGAACTCTGTTTCCATAGTTTGGATAAAGATCGGTCTTGGCTATCCACACACATCCTACTCTGGTTGGTTCAAGGAAACATTTGTTCAGAGACCATGCCTGTTGATGTTGACGTCTGCGAAAGTAGCAGTTTGTAACCTTGTGTCCTGGTTTGCAACAAAACAGACATCCATTCTGTCGAGGAGTTACCTTTCTCTGAGTTTGATCTCTTCCATCAGCTTTGGATGGTGCAACTACCTGATGATCAGTTGGTGCAGAATGCTGTGAACTCTTCAAAAATTTGATGCCTTTTGTGTGATCATCAGTCTGTGATGTAGTTCCTTGATATCCGAGGCCTCGGTTGATTGCAGGGGACTGCCCTTGGTTCAGAATGCGGTCCAGAGTGTTGGAGCCTGTATTGAGCACTCTCAACTTCTTGTAGTTGTCACTGAGTTCTCGTTGCAGTAACCGACTCTTCTCCATTTCCTCACTCAGTAAGTGTTGAGTTTGATCGTATCTGATTTCCAGATTCTTCAGATTGTAAGCTTGATTTGAGATAGTTTTCTCAAGGGCAGACAGGTCGTTCTTCTTCTCTTCGACTAATTCAGTCGAGTTCTGATTGACTTTTGTTTCAGGTTGTTCCAGCTCCAGAATGTTTACTTGAGCCTTTAACATAGCTCTGTCCTTAATCAGTTGTAAATTCTCTAAACTCAGTTCAGTGAATTTGTCAAATAAAACTTGATATTCTATTTTGATGTCTGTAGGTACCTCGTCCACATCTTGTTCAGTATCTGACTCCGAATCTGAACTTGAGATGGTTTCAGGTTTGTCGTCCTTGCTGACTAATGCTACAAAGTTTAGGAGCAATTCATCGTTATCCTCATCACTTTCTGACTCGGTGTCGCTGAAACAGATAAGGGACTTGTCCTTTTTAAGGTTGTTAGGGCATTCACTTCTGGTGTGACCATATCCTTTGCACTCAATGCATTTTAACTCCTTTCTCTTTGTCAGAGGACATTCATTGCGATAGTGACCATAACCTTCACATTCATGGCATTGTAGGTCCTTCCTGCGATTCCCTCGACCTGAATCATTCCTTGAATTCTGGTTGGAGGTTCGTTCACTGTCTCTGTTCTGGAATCTGTTGTTTGACCGGCTTTGTCCTTTTTCAACCCTCTTAATCATCTTGTTGAAATTCTTAGTCATGAGGACCATGTTGTCCTCAATTCGCTTGACTCGATCGACTTCTTGTGTGTCAGCTGAAAATGCAATTCCCTTCTGGTTTTTAGGACTTTCTTCCACTCGCTCAAGATCATGTATCTTCAGAATCTCTGCTAGTTGATCGAACTTCATCTCGTCAGTGTTGACAGCAATCTTCAGGACGGCTTTATAGGCTTCAAATCGAGCTGGAAGACATCTCAGAAGTTTCTTCACAAGTTTCTTTTCATTGTACTTCTTGCCAAGCACAAATGCTTCATTAGATATGGAGCTTATCTTTGAAATGAAGCTTCCAATTGATTCATCATCCTCCATCCGTAGGTTTTCAAATTTTGAGGCTAGATGATCAATCCTGGTACGTCTAACGCTAGTGTTACCTTCAAAATGATTGATCAGAGTATCCCATGCTTCCTTAGCAGATTCACAACCTAGAATTATCTTGAATTGATCAAGATCTACAGCGGAGAAGATTGTGGTGAGGGTTTTAGAGTTAAATTTTGAGGCAGCTTTATCAGAGTCTGTCCATCTCTCCTTGGGTAAGGGTTCTTTAGACTTATCATCCATGATCATGGTAGGTGCTGACCATCCTTGCTCGACTGCAGTCCAAGCATCTTCGTCAATGCCTCTGATGATGTGTCGCATCCTAGCTTTCCAGTGTCCAAAGTTTCCCTCATCTAGCATGATCGGTTTTTGCAATGCAACCAGTTCTTTCATGGTTTCCATGATGATCGCATGATCTCAACCTGTGAGTAGACTACTTGAGTCCACAGAGGAGACCCGCTCTGATACCAAATGAAAGATCAAACGGATACCAAAGTATAAGAACTGAAACACTTTTCAAGAACACAACTTGTTTTATTAAGAATCTTTTAGACAATCTTACAAGACCTGTCTAATCCGACTTAAACAACGTCAACACTGACTTGTTGCGGACCAATCCTTAATCTATCCAACCACTCAACTGGTGATCGAACTACACCAATTGTTACACCACGAGCCAGTGTAGAATAGCCTCTTGCACTGCTCTTTTCAATCTCTAAAACCCCAACCTAGAACTCCTATCTAGTCACAGTTATATACTCTGTTACATAATATTCTCTTCTCCTAATATTACGCTAACATCAGATCTTTTCAAGCTTATCACCACAGTAAAGATCTTCTAAGTCGATGTCTCCACGTCATCAACTCATAACCACTTTAAACCGGTATCTCACATACCGAATGAGCCATGTAGCACATGCTCTGTTTTGCATTGAACCAGCTCCTTTCCTGGAGCTAACAATAGATGCCGTATCTCCACTCAATTATTATTTTCTCACCATTTTTTTTATCATCCACTCTTCTAAATTTATCGCAGTCAAAATGAATTCTGTGAAACTGAATCTGATTGATGCTTTGATTCTTCTTATTTCTTACAATTTACCCATGGCAATTTACCAACACATCGCACACAAAGACAGCTCATGCAACAAGCTACGTTGACAATAACACATATCTCTGTTAGGGTCCCATTGAAACTTATCTTCACTTCTGTGTCTTGTCTTAAACTGGTTCAATAATACAGGAATCTTTCTTCTACCTCCTCTCACACCTTCAGCTATACATCCCCTCCATGAACATCAAAAAATAAAACCTTTAAATCCTAAAAACACACAATAATGACAGAAACAACAAGAAAAAACGACATACCAGCTTCGGTCTCAACGACATCAGGAGTGAAAGGACTCGTTGACGCCAAAATAACAGAAGTCCCCCGGAGTTTCCATTAACCGTCTTCTACTTTGTCTAGCAACACACCTTCTGATATCTCCGGCTTAAAACTCACCGTCCCGATCATCGATCTTGGAGGGATTAACAACACTTCAGCAAGAAACGACATTGTTTCAAAGATCAAAGACGCAGCTGAGAATTGGGGTTTTTTCCAAGTGATCAACCATGGTGTTCCTTTAACTCTTCTTGAAGATATCAAACAAGGAGTTCGGAGATTTCACGAGGAAGATCCTGAACTTTCCCTCTGATTCCAACAAGAAGTTTATTTACAGTAACAGCTTTGATGATCCTTATAAATCAACTCCTTTGAACTGGAGAGACTCTTTCACTTGTTTCCTCGCTCCAGATCCTCCAAACCCAGAGGAGATCCCTGTAACTTGCAGGTCAAGCTTTTAATCAAATTGTGATTTCGTTTATGATTCCTATGTTTTATGTTTAAATGATGATATGATATTAGGGATGCTGTGATGGGTTACTCGAAGCATGTAATGGAGCTAGGAACGTTACTCTTCCAACTTCTCTCAGAAGCTTTAGGTTTGGACTCTGAGGTACTTAAGAGCATGGATTGTCTCAAGGGTTTGTTTATGCTCTGCCATTACTACCCACCTTGCCCACAACCTGACCTAACTTTGGGAATAAATAGACACACCGATAACTCTTTCCTTACGCTTCTTCTTCAAGACCAAATTGGTGGTCTCCAAGTTCTCCATAAAGATTATTGGGTCGATGTAACTCCTCTTCATGGGGCTATTGTTGTCAACATGGGTGATTTCATGCAGGCAAGTCCCTCAGTCACTGCATTCTGCTAAAAGAACGAGGAGAATATTTTATTACATTTTTTTTTTTTTGCAGTTGATAACGAATGATAAGTTCTCGAGCGTGGAACATAGGGTACGTGCGAACATAGATGGACCACGGATTTCAGTTGCGTGCTTCTTTAGTTCGAGTCTGTTTCCAAATGACACGGTTTATGAACCGATCAAAGAGCTTTTGTCTGATGAAAGCCCTGCAAAGTACAGAGGTATCACCATACCAGAGTATACTGCAGGTTACCTTGCCAGCGGCTTCGATGGGAAATCACATTTGTCTAAATATAGGATATGAAAAAGAGAGAGACTTGTCCTATTAATGATGAAAATATATTTGTGTGTGCTTTTGCACCTGCGACAATGTAACAAGGAGAAGATGTTTTAAGTAAAACGATTCACACTTGATTTATTTATTTTGTTCTACATCCCTTTGTGTTTTTGATTTATAAAATTAGCTTAAATGAGTAAAGCTTTGTGTGTTTCAGTTTATATTTAAGAGATCTCTAGCTATTGTGATACATAATAGGGTGGAACTATGCGACCAAAGAACGTCACCGTTGGAAATGCAGATTGGACGACAGAAGTTATATTAAATGCCATGTGCTTAGTTAAGAGTTCTTAAACTAGTTAGGTTTTGGGGTTATTTGTTTCCTAAATTTAGTTGATCGACCAGACCTGAAGTGGTATCATCTTCAGTTCTAGGAGCAAACACAAGTGCCGGATGACTTCATGATTTTGCGCATGTATTATAAAGTGAGAAGACCAGAACTAAGATGTGTGACAAGACATTTCAGCATGTGTGATTTTCATCTAACTCAGCACACAAGGGTTTAACTTTGGTTATAAAAACAATATCTGTACATGAGCAATGTGGTGAATGGACTTCAGTGTCTTATTGATCAAATATCCAAAACCACATCTCATATGCTTCGTGATGATTAGTTATTAAATGTGTATTCGTTCCTATTACGTTACTTCATAATGAAGAGCCTTAACCACCACCCCAAATCAGGATCTTACCTTATTTTAGAACCACAACAACAGACAATTTGATGTTTACAAAAATGCAAATGAGGAGACTAAAATCCTCTCAAACCATGATCCTGGGGGTAGACACTTTAGACTCTTCTTTGACTGCGACACCTGGAAGAATAACATAGATAAAACCAGTTAGTGAATGCAAATCTAATCTGAATAAAGCTACACACTAGTTTGTACTCGCACCCCCAGAACATTCACAAATGTGTATCTACTAGATATCCAAATTTATACATAAACCAATTATAGATGAATGATCTCAAAACCGGTAAGCTCTATTTGTCTCAGGGTTGTTAAAATGCAGGGCTTTTTTGTTAATCAAAGCAGGTGAAATGAAAAGGGTTCTTTTGCTTTTTTACTGGTGAAAGATAGACAAAATTGACTCTAGTTGTTAGGAAAGAAAAAGAGTAATGACCAGATTGGGTGGTGACTTCGCCATAGATGGCCTTAAGAGTGGACAGAGGAACAACCGCGGAAGTAGCAGCAGAGGCGGCTTCAGCAAAGAGCTGTTGTTTCCACTCCCACATTTGAACTTTCATTTCCTTGTTAGACTTGGAGAGCGAATCTTTCTGCTCCTGCAAGGCCTCGACATACTTTTGCTGTTTATCAGATCTCACCCCCAGAACCACAAACGACACTCCGAGACACGTGTTTATTACAGCGTTGCTGTTCATTGCTTCCGAGACCAGCATTGCGATCTTGTTCGCCATTCCTTCCTGAGTATACACATTACAAATTGTAAAATCAAGAATATCAAACTTAGCATAATCACATACTTAAGTTATTCATCAAGGAACAAACAGAGGAGCAATCGGAATTGAACAAACAAATGGTAAATTGTAAAATCAAGAATATCAAACTTAGCATAATCACATACTTAAGTTATTCACAGGACAAGTAAAACGTAGATCATGTTTGCAAATAAACACAAGCAGCAAAAACCAAATTCGATACATTTAACATTGAAAGCTTAAAGACAAAATAACAATGATTCTCAATAATAACTGAAACGCCCAGAAACGAATATGATTTCAACTACCTATCGAAATAAGCAAACGGCAAACCTAATCAAAGATGGAGACTTGAGAGTTGAGATTAAGCACGACAAGAGCAACAATTGTATGGAAATTCAGTCAATCATATGTATAAGAATTGGTAACATAAATCAGCAGATTAAAGAAATTTAGCGAAGAATGTTCTCACTCTCTTCTCCTTCTTCAAACCCACTAGAGATCACAACTCACGATTATTCCCCAAATCCACAATACCACCCCTCCTAATTCACGATTCTCTGCAAAACCCACAGCCCTGAATTCATTTCCTTGATTTCTCGCTGAGTCGAAAACGTGTAAACCCTACTAAACGAGACGGCCTAACCGGCGTCGTTTTACTTCTCAGAATTGTCGAAGGAAATAATGAAACATGAATACACAGAGCACAAAAAACATATATAAATAATTCAAAACACAAAAAAAAAATAATGTTTCTACTTGTAGTACTTTGTTTATTGTTTAGACCTAATATTTCATTACTGTGTCGAGTTATATATTTTTCTTGTTTAATGTGTGTTGGATCAGATAGTTATATTAAAAAAATATTGGATTTATTTATCAGCAAGGGTGTTCAATATAGCAAAACCAATTAATACCGAACCGAACTGAAAAAGAAAATGGTTTGGATTTGATAAAACCGTATGAACCGAATGTATGTTATTTTAAAGAAATCGCAATATATATAAATATGATTCGTTATATAAACTTATCAAACCGAGTCAACCGAATAAACCAATTAATTAAAATATAGTAGTATAGTTATTTTTAAATTATATAATATAATTGATAATATATACATACTCTATTTTATTGATATTATCCTAATATTTAAGATATGTTAATTTGAATAAATTTTTTATCAGGGATAATTTGAAAATATCCTATTGATGAATTAAATTTTGAAAAATGCATTTAGTTTTTTCTTTTTTGAAAACTACATTTTCTTGTATGTAACAAGATTTTTTTGTCCTAATGTTGATTAGAAATTACAGATTCTAGTAATTAATTTAAAATTTTGATTATATCAAAATTATCATAAGTTTATAATTCTCGATTATTCTCTATTATTATTTTTTATAAGAACTTATTGTCATCTTTGTTGCTATTTTTTTTAAGTTGTTGCTATTTCCTGTTTTTGTGGTAGAAAAGAATTGATTAAATCTCTTTATTTTAGCAATTCATCCTTTTTCACATTATAAAAACTCATATATTTTCCGGTTTGGTTCTTATAAATTAATGATAAAAAAAAATTAGCAATTCATCCTTTTTCACATTATAAAAACAGACAATTTAAATACTTTAAAAATAGTAAAATAGGTCAAATTATATGTAAAAGTTCCTTTGTACTCCAAGTGAACAAAGTTCACAGAATATCATTTTTTTTTCTGGATGATACACTTAACACTCTTTGACTTATTAAAATAACTAGAGCTTTTATATTTTTTTCATTTCCAATTTTTTTTAAAATATCAGTTTGTTTTATATTATCTTACAAAAAAACATAAAATAAGACAATAAAAATATGACAATAGTTTGAACTAATTTCTTTGTGGTTTATTGGACATCATTATGTAAGAATTTTAGTGGATGTACATGCCAAATACATAATAAATTTAGTTCATTTGAATGCAAATAAAAATACATTTATCAGATATTCAAAATTTTAATTGCAAAACAAAAAAATAATCAAATAATAAATAATATGTTTGTAGAATAACAGTAGTGTTAAATTATTGATATGCATGTAAAAGAAGAAAAAGGGGTTGGACATTTGAAGATGGTTGATTCATGTAAATTAAGTTTTTCTATTAATTTATTATAAGTAGTCTAACTCTATTAATTTGTTTCATTCATTTTAAAACTAAAAACAATTATTCTCAAAAATAAAATTTAATGTTTTTCACTTTTGTGTGATAATTTATGTAAGACAAAGTTATTTATATAGATTATACATAAACAACATATATTTTACTTATCATCTTCTATAAATATTTTACATATATATATATATATATATATATATATATATATATATTTATATAGTTTACATATTCATAACTTCTATAGAAATTCCTTGTAATAAATAGTCTTGCATGTTATTTCTTATATAATCTTTTTTTTTTGCTTCCCTAAAGAATCATATATAATGTTTATATTAACAGAAAACATATTTTTGTTTTATTTTTATTGTTGATAATAAGTAATATAGATAAAATAATTAATATGTGTCTATAAAAAATTACTTTATACATGTTGTAATTCATTTTTTACTTATATATATATAATAATAACTTGTATTTTTATTTACTTAATTTACATCATTTTAACTTGGGCAATTGTCCAAAAGAACACCTTTCAAGTTTATGTCACAAAAATGACGCCAGGAAATGAAAGTCACAAAAATGACATTCATTAAAGGGCAAAATGTCACTACTACCCTTGTGTTATAAGAATAAAAAAAAAACAAAATTCATTTTCTTCACTCGCGACTCTTCGAACCGTGTCGTCTCTGGCTCGGGAATCTTCAAACCCTCATCGGCACTGTCGTCTCCGGCTTGCGAATCATCGTCTCCGGCTCGGGAATCATCGTCTCCGGCTCGGGAATCATCTTCTCCGGCTCGCGAATCATCTTCTCCGGCTCGCGAATCATCGTCTCCGGCTCGGGAATCATCGTCTCCGGCTCGGGAATCATCTTCTCCGGCTCGCGAATCATCGTCTCCGGCTCGGGAATCATCGTCTCCGGCTCGCTAATCATCTTCTCCGGCTCGCTAATCATCTTCTCCTGCTATCTAATCATCAGCGTCACACTCTCTACTCTCAAAATCGGACAAAAATCACTATGTAACTTTTTAAAATTAGGGTTTTTGAATTAAAATTTGTGAAGCTTGCGTTTTGATTTTGATTTGTTTGTTACTCTTTCTTATTAACCAGCGAAGCAAATGAAAGACTTTTGAATTGTGGGAACACAAAGTTGTTGGAGCATAATTCATCTCTTTGAGGTATGTTGCAGATTCAACCTTCTGTGTGTTTGTACAAATTTATAAAATAAAAGTTTGTTGTCTCTTGCTGCATCTATTGAATGTTTTTAGAAGATTTCCAGAAAGCATTTGTTGCTGCATCTATTGAATGTTGAATATTGAAACTCGTATGGTAACACATTTTGAAACTTTTTTGCTTGGAGTCTTGTTTTGATTAGGAATGTTGATATTTTTGATAGGGTCTTGAATTTGCTTATGAGTCTTTTGTTGCTTGTGAAACTGTCTAGTGTTTATAATAATTTCAGGAAGCATTTGTTTTTGATAGGGTCTTGAATTTGCTTATGAGTCTTTTGTTGCTTGTGAAACTGTCTAGTGTTTATAATAATTTCAGGAAGCATTTATTGTGTTATTTCAGGAAAACCTTCCAGAAAAGTTTGAAATTTTTTTTTCCTTGTTTACGCAGGATAGAAACAAGATGGGAGATTCAGTACCTCTAAAACTAGCACTGCCAGAGCTGAAGTATCCTATTGGTTCACAGCCAAAGCAAAAGTCAGCAATCAACCAATATTCCGGCTCAGAGTATATCTCCATTGTTGACAGCATCCTAAAACCAGATGAGATGATAAGAGTCTGAGGATCATTTCTGGGACCTATAATGAAGCTCAGTGAGAGAGGATTGAAGTTATCAGCAAAGATGGTCTACGCCATTCTCACTAGAAGCATCGTTTCTGTCAAGGAGAATGAAGCCTGGTTCCATTTCGGTGCGCAGCCACTGAGGTTCTCTATAAGAGAATTTCATATGATGACAAGCTTGAAATGTAGTGGTGCATTAGAAGGACCACGAAGGGAACCCGATAGATTTAATTGGGAATTGCTAAAGGGGCGTAGTCATAAGTTAAGTGACGTGGTGGAACAGCTCAGAAACACAAGAGAAGATGCTTCTGAGGAGAGAGTATGCCTCGCAATGCTCATCCTGGTAGAGAGCATATTATTGCGGAAGAGCAAAGGAGGGAGTTTTCCTTTGGAATATGCAAAAAATGCACAGGATATGACATATCCATGGGGGAAAGAGGCTTACATTGTGCTCCTGAAGTCAATTCAAAACGCTGTCGCGAATCATTTGGAGAATAAATCCAAATTTGAGTTGCAAGGTTATCCTCTAGTATTCCTTCTTTGGATACTAGAGTCGATTCCTTTGCTAAGGAATAAGTTCAGTAAGTGTGTACCAACAGTTGAGGTTCCTGGGCCGACTTACTTGTGTGAAAAATACACTGACGTAGAGAATCCATCACTTGATAGGGTTTTACAGGTTGAAGCTGATACAAAGGTAAGCTTTTCCAAGTATATGTTTCTCAGTTTATTTGGCTTCTTCTTTTTAATATGTTTCTCATTGGTCTTTTAAAAATACTCTCAGCTGAAGGTCCATTGCATACTACCTTCTATTCCTCATGATCCAGAAGATGATATCTCCATTGAAGACAAATATAGTGACGAGCTGGAAACACTGAAAGATGTAACAAAGAAAGGGTACAAGCTTACAGCCGATGACTGGGAAAATAGGTGTGTAGACACATTTGAAACATTGGATGCTCTTATTCAAATGATGGCAAATAAGGAGACTGGCCAAGCTTCTACTCCGATTGATGAGGATTCAGTAAATGAAAAAGTGAACAGGATCATCGAGGTAATGGAGGAGAATCTGAAGAGCATGAAGGATCGAATGTCATTACTGGAAGAAGAAAACATGCATCTTAGAGCCCGTGTGTCAGAGTTGGAAGGAAACAACAATGTTTTTCCCACTAACGTGACACAACAGGTAAATTCTCAAAACATCTTCTTTTACATTTGCATTTTCAAGTATTTTTTGGAAGATCTTGTACATATTCTTGAATGCCTTCCTAATATTTGACAAACAGCGATCCAGTAGGACACCTTTATCTCCAATGTCTCACACGCAACCATCGAGTGAGACGCCTTTATCTCCAATGTCTCAACAGCCTAATTTGACACATGAGGTATGTAACAAATAAATATTGTTGAGTTTTGAAGTAATATTTGGAAGCTTTTGTACTTCTTGAATGCATTCCTGATTTTTGCAAGAGACAATGATTGAATCAGCTGCATCTCCAAAGTCTCAACAAAATGAGGTATATGCTCAAAAATTTTTAAGAAAATATTTGGAAATTCTTGTACAAAATCATGAATGCCTTCCTGATTTTTGCAGGATTACACGCAACCATCGAGTGAGACGCCTTTATCACCAATGTCTCAACAGCCTAATTTGACACATGAGGTATGTAACCAATAAATATTGTTGAGTTTTGAAGTAATATTTGGAAACTTTTGTACATATTCTTGAATGCATTCTTGATTTTTGCAGGAGACAATGAATGAATCAGATGATGACACTCCTGCCCTTGATACTCAAGTATTCTCTCCTAATCTGACAAAAAGAGGTATATGCTCAATGATATTGTTTTCACAGTTGGAGTTTACAAATTAGTTTTGGGTGATTTTTTTTACATATAAAGGCTTTTCTGATTTTTGACAGAAAGAAACAAGTGAGTCACCTGCTGAGAGGCCATCCAATCCTAATCAAGATGGAAAACCAGATGATGAGGTAATATTTATTCTAGAAATTATAGTTGAATGTATTCATGATGGCCTTTCCTGATTTTTTTTTGCAGATTGTGAGAGAGAAATTAACAAGGGAGTCACCTGCTGCTCAGAGTCAAGCTTCGCAGAAAGAAACAGTGGAAATGAATGAGACACCTTCTTCTCCAATAGCTCCAAAGAGTATTGAAACTCCCGTTTATACTCCAAGTCAGACTCAGCAGGTACATGGTCAAAAAAAAATCTTGGATTTTTAAGTTAATGTTTGGAAGCTTTAGAACGTACTCTGGATTGCCTTCGTGATAATTTTTACAGATTGAGAGAGAGCCATCGGATGACACGCCTGCCCTTGATAGTCAAGTTTTCACTCCTAATCTGACAAAAGAGGTATATGCTCAATGACAGTTGGAGTTTACAATTAGTTTTGGGTGATTTACATATATAGACCTTTCTAATTTTTGGCAGAGGGAAACACAAACCTCTACTGATGAGACGCCACCCAAAACTAATCAAGAAGAAGGAAAAACAAATGATGAGGTAATATTTACTCTAGAAATTATAATTGAATGTATTCATGATGGCCTTTCCTGATATTTTTTGCAGATTGTGATTGAGTCACCTGCTGCTCAGACTCAAGTTTCGCAGAAAGAAACACTGGAAATGAATGAGACACCTTCTTCTCCAATATCTCCAAAGAGTATTGAGGCTCAAGTTTTTACTCCAATTCAGAAACAGCAGGTAAATGCTCAAAAAATCTTGGAGATTTCAAGTAATGTTTGGAAGCTTTTGTACGTGTTTTTGATCCCCTTCCTGACTTTTTTTTTTGCAGACGGTAACAGAGGGAACGTATGAGGCTACACAGCCATTGACTGAGATCATTTCAGCAAACAATAAAAAGGTAAGCATAGAAATGTCTTTCATAAGTACAACTTGAATTTTAAATTGTAGAAACTTCTTCATAACTACCTCTTTTATTTTATTGTTATTACAGGAGGATATACATGTTGTGCATCACACACCTTCCTCTCCATTGTCTTCACTAATTGCACTAGTTATTGAGGAAAATAAGAATGCTTTGGTAAGAAGAAATATTTAAAATGTTTATGTAATATTTTTCTATTCAACTAACTCTTACCATTTACTTTTGTCTTATAGAGTGAGACAGAAACTGCGACCCAATATTTTTCTCTAAATGAGGGAGAGGAGACACAATCAAGCAGAAAGAATCAAGCAGAAGAAAATCTCAAGGATACTACAAAACATACAACTGAGCTAGTTTCCACAGATGTTTCAAAGACACACCCTCTTACACAGCCTCTTACTCAGCAAACACAGCACCTTCAGACAAGTGAGGGAGAGCAATCCGATGAGACACCATCAGAGCAGAATCAAGCAGAAGAAAATCTCAAGGATACTACAGAACCTACTACTGAGCTAGTTTCCACAGAGCCTACTACTGAACCTACTACTGAGCATGTTTCGAAGATACCGCCTATTACTCAGAAAACAGAGCATCTTCAGACAAGTGCTATAGATTTTTCAGAAACAAACGAGGTATGCATCGAGTATATTTGATCTTTAATTATTATTCTAACAATTTGAAACCGCTGATGTTACTGAATCTTCATTTTTCATAGGTTGAAGTAAGCAGGCTTCTAGCTCACTTTCAAATAGACGCAGAGGTTGAGATTTTGTCTACTGATGACGAAATATGGTATCCAGGAAAGGTTGTTGATCTTAAACTGTGTGAAGGACTAGAGGAGCTGACAGTTGAGTACACGACACTCTTCGCAGACCAACATAGACTTCAGAAACTTCAGGATACTATCACGGCTGACAAAATACGTCCTGCAACACCAACTAGTGACCAAAAATCCTTTGAGATGATGGATAAGGTAGAAGTCTTTTACAACAATGGCTGGAGCAGCGGACAAATTAGCATGGTACTTGGTGATAACACATACTCGGTGTGTCTCTATACTTCTATGGAAACTATTCTATTCAAACATTCAGATTTGCGAATTCATAGAGAGTGGAAAGATGGAGTCTGGAAGATGGCAGATAAGGTAAATCATAACTTTAATTATACTTCACGTGAATTGTTTGATATACATACATTTTAGTTTCAGGAATGGTTTCCAGAAATTCCGATTGCAACAAATTTGATAATATTTTGCTTGGTGTCTATTGTTTGATTAAAGGTGAAGCCTGATAAGAAAAGGAAAGATGCTACCTCATCACAAAATTCTGGAATGGATAATGTTTTCCTAAGAAGGAGCGAGAGGGTGCCTAAACGATCTAGAGACACAAAAACTCCATTCAAGTTTGACAGAAATCCGGCTTTAACTGTAATACCTGAGATTATACCTGCAGTTGATCCGTTTTCAACTCCTGCGGAACATAAGCTTTCAAGGCTTCAAAATTGGATGACATTAAAGCCCGGCATGCATGAAACGTAAGCATGTTTCTGTCCTTGTCTATATATTCTTATATTTATGTATAAAAGGTTTAGTAATTCCTTTGAATCTTTAATCGACTGCAGGTCCCTATCAATCAATGATAATAAGATAAGGAAATCTTTCTTTCAAAGCATGGAAAATGCAAAAAAGGACCTTAAGAAAGAGGTAATTTCTTCACATATGTTCTTGCCTTGAGCTTTTTTTTAAAAAAAAATTCAGGAAGGATTTGTTTAGTTTCATAAATTAGATAGTAACAAAATAGATAATGTTTGCATTTTTTTTTGCAGCACATTGATGGAGCCTTTGCAATGCTAAATTGCAGAAGAAATGAGAATGCTGCTTGGTTCCACAACTACAAGATTCCAAAGGCGTGCTTCCTACCTATGGAGTTCTTGCATTGCTTGCTCTCTCATGATTTGGCTTACAAGAAAGAAAAGGTCAAAGGTAAAAAGATTTTCAACGATTTATTTAAAGATATTGTAAGAGGGAAGGTATATCCAGAGAAGACATGGGGAGAAGATGTTGATGTTGTGTATGGGATTACTCTTGGAAAAAAAAGCAATGTCTGGATTGGGATGGAAATTCATTTGAAGAAGAAAAGAATCACAGTATATGATTGTTTTCAAAAGGAAAGCAACAGCATTGATATTCCTCAAGTGAAAAAGTTGGCAGGTATATATAAACAATTTGTATTTATGTATTCAACTGTTTCTTGGTTTGAAATATTCAACTGATTCTATCTTTATATTGATTTTTAAATATGACAGTGTTGATTTCTGATCTGCTGGTGGAATCTTCTGGTGATGAGGTAGATAAAGTGAAGATGATTCCATTTGAGGTTGAGCAGGCACAAGGTTTACCCAAGACAAAACATCCTTTCAACTGTGGGATATTTCTTGTCAAGATTCTGGAGTGCCAGTCATTGAAGATAGGAGACATGACAAAGATTAATGATGACAATGCATTGGAGCTAAGGAGAACCTTGTCTTGTGAGATCTTCAACCAATTTGTGGATGAGAGCTTTGGGAAATGAGAATGATGCATCAAAACATTTTTTGTTTTAGTTAAGACTCGGTTTTAGTTATGACTGTTTATTTTGTTATGTTGTTGGCATCTGGTTACATAAGAAAGATTGGAAGGATATCAAGTATTTTTTTTGGGTATCATATATCTTGGAAGGTTAAATAATGTTTCTGGATGGGTTTCCAGAAAAAATTGTAAGCTTAAAATTGTGATGTTTACAGACAAAAAAAAAAAAAAAATTAGATCCAAAAAGGATCGAACCCAGAGGGAGAGAGTTTGCGTATTTGGATAGTGTGGGATTTTAGCCACTGTTAATGGATTACATTTAATTGTATTTAACTCCAAACTATAACACAAAAAAAAATTAAAATTGATTTTGAATCCACCACTTATCGAACCCGGGGATAGAGAGACTTTTGTGTTATGAAATGCCTCGGTTTAACCGCTGGTCTGAAGTGAATCATCTGTTAAAGAATATTACATAAGCATACTGAAACCAATTAATATAGGATAGGTTTCCAAAACCAATACATTTCGATTGGAAAAAGACAAAACTCTTGCTGTCTCAACACTCTCGCCGTTTCAAACTTCTCGAATCTCACTCGTCTCCGCCTCTCGAATCTCTCTCTCATCTCCATATCTCTCGATCTCTGACGAAAACCCATCTCCAAAACTCTCTCTCTCTCTCGATCTTTTACGCGAGCTCTCTCTATTCTCCGAGAAAAACCATTTCTAGAGCTCTATCTCTTTAAGGTATGTTGCAGATTCAACCTTATGTGTGTTTTCTTTCTGAGAGATTGGTCTCCTGGTTTTTGCTTGTGTATAGACTTGCTCGTTTTAACCTAATGTGATTGGTAGAATTCTAGTTCATGTGAAAGCATGTGTATAGACTTCAGGAAGGATTTGTATTGTTTCAGGAAACCCTTCCTGCAGATTCAACCTTATGTGTGTTTTCTCCATATCTCTCGATCTCCGACGAAAACCCATCTCCAGAACTCTCTCTCTCTCGATCTTTTACGCGAGCTCTCTCTATTCTCCGAGAAAAACCATTTCTAGAGCTCTATCTCTTTAAGGTATGTTGCAGATTCAACCTTATGTGTGTTTTCTTTCTGAGAGATTTGTCTCCTGGTTTTTGCTTGTGTATAGACTTGCTCGTTTTAACCTAATATGATTGGTAGAATTCTAGTTCATGCGAAAGCATGTGTATAGACTTCAGGAAGGATTTGTATTGTTTCAGGAAACCCTTCCTGCAGATTCAACCTTATGTGTGTTTTCTTTCTGAGAGATTGGTCTCCTGGTTTTTGCTTGTGTATAGACTTGCTCGTTTTAACCTAATATGATTGGTAGAATTCTAGTTCATGTGAAAGCATGTGTATAGACTTCAGGAAGGCTTTGTATTGTTTCAGGAAACCCTTCCTGCAGATTCAACCTTATGTGTGTTTTCTTTCTGAGAGATTGGTCTCCTGGTTTTTGCTTGTGTATAGACTTGCTCGTTTTAACCTAATATGATTGGTAGAATTCTAGTTCATGTGAAAGCATGTGTATAGACTTCAGGAAGGATTTGTATTGTTTCAGGAAACCCTTCCTGCAGATTCAACCTTATGTGTGTTTTCTTTCTGAGAGATTGGTCTCCTGGTTTTTGCTTGTGTATAGACTTGCTCGTTTTAACCTAATATGATTGGTAGAATTCTAGTTCATGTGAAAGCATGTGTATAGACTTCAGGAAGGATTTGTATTGTTTCAGGAAACCCTTCCTGCAGATTCAACCTTATGTGTGTTTTCTTTCTGAGAGATTGGTCTCCTAGTTTTTGCTTGTGTATAGACTTGCTCATTTTAACCTAATATGATTGGTAGAATTCTAGTTCATGTGAAAGCATGTGTATAGACTTCAGGAAGGATTTGTATTGTTTCAGGAAACCCTTCCTGCAGATTCAACCTTATGTGTGTTTTCTTTCTGAGAGATTGGTCTCCTGGTTTTTGCTTGTGTATTGACTTGCTCGTTTTAACCTAATATGATTGGTAGAATCCTAGTTCATGTGAAAGCATGTGTATAGACTTCAGGAAGGATTTGTATTGTTTCAGGAAACCCTTCCTGAAACAAGATGGGAGATCCATTACCATTAAGACTAGCACTGCCTGAGCTGAGATATCCGATTGGATCAGAGCCAGAGAAGACGATATCGATAAACCAACACTCGATAGTTGCTTATATCAAAACTGTTAAGGAAATTCTAGGAAATGATGAGTTCAACAGAATAAGAGGGACGTTTTTGGGACCGGTGATCAAGCTTGGAGAGAGGTCTTTGAAATTATCAGCTAAGATAGTGCACGCAGTTCTCACCAAAAGCATCAAGACAGTGAAGAGATACGAATCCTTGTTCCATTTTGGTGCTCAGCCAATGAGGTTCTCTATAAAAGAATTCCACATGGTGACTGGTTTGAAATGTAGTGGTGAAGCAAGAGAACCACGAGAGGAAACCGAGAGATTTAAGTGGGACTTCCTAAAAGGGCGTACTCATACAGTAAAGGACGTGGAGAAGTAGCTCAGAAACACAAGAGAAGATGCTTCTGATGAGAGATTCTGCCTTGCAATGCTCCTCCTGATTGAGAGCATACTACTACAGAAGAGCCTTCTCGACGGTGGCACAACTTTTACTTTGGATTATGTGAAAATAGCGCAGGATATGGATGTCTTGATGACATACCCATGGGGGAGAACAGCTTATAATTTGCTGTTAAAATCACTTCAGAGAGCTGTCGACAAAAGCCTCGACAAAAACAATTATGATTTGCAAGGATTCCCTATGGCATTTCTTATATGGATACTTGAGTCAGTACCTTTGCTACAGTATGCATTCAGTCAAGTGGTTCCTATTCTGAGCGTTCAACCGTCTACCCCAATATTTTTGTGTGAGAAGTACCTTCAAATAGCTTCTCCACAGCTGATAGATGTTCTCCTAATTGAAATCAAAGATCATGTAAAGTTTTTACATTATTTTTTTCTTGTTTCTGTGTTGCCTTATGATTCTCCATTTAAAAGCTAATTATTTTTATGGTTTCAGCTTAAGGTCATATGCATCCTACCTCCTATTCCTAATGATCCAGAAGCTGATGTTTGCATGGAAGACGAAGCTAATAAAGATCTGGATGACATGGCCGATTTATCCAAGAGAGGTTATAAGTTTAAAATTAGAGATTGGCGAAACATGTCAGTAGACCTATACGGTGCTAATGAACAAATAAGAAGAGCATCTTTACTGTTTGGGAATGGAGGGATGAGTCAAGCTTCTTCTTCGTATCAGGAGGAGTCTTTGGAATCAAAGATCAACAGAATCAGCGAGATGGTGGGAGATAATTTAAGGATCATGAACGATTGTTTGTGTTTGATTGAAAAAGACAGGAAACAGATTAAAGAACGTGTGACAAAACTAGAGAAACTACAAAGAGTTACTTCATATGAAACTCCAAACAATGAGGTAACTTTTTTTCGGAAATTAAAATTAATGTTTATCTAGTTCTTGATTCAGTTTTTTTTTTTTTTGAGTTGTCAAGTAATTTTGGAAGATGTTATACATATTTAGGATTGCCTTCCTAATTTTTGTTCTACTTGCACAGACTGACACAACTCCATTTCATGAGACGGCTTCTAGACAAGGTGAAGCCAATACAGATCAAGCAGATGAACAACTTAACAATGAGGCAAGTATAATTTTGAAAACTGTTGGTATTTATAAAATTATGAATTTGGTTGTACTTCAATTAATTTTTGGAAGTTCTTGTACGTGTTCATAATCACATTCCTGACTTCAGGATACACGAGAGCCTATGAATGAGATCACGAAAGAGACACCTGGTTCTCCAATAGCTCAACAGAATATTGAGACTCCAGTCCTTACTCCAATTCAGACGCAACAGGTACATTCTTTAAAAAAATGGACTTTTCAAGTAATTTTTGGAAGCCCTTGTACGTGTTCATGAAACCATTCCTGAATTCAGGAGACTCACGAGCTTATGAATGAGAACATTTCACCAAACATTCAGGAGACTCACGAGCAAAATAAGGTATTACTTTTATTTTAAAACCTTTAATAAATATAAAGCAACTATCAAAATGACTGGATATCCTTGAATCTAAACCATCACAGGATGTAGAAAGCAGAGTTCAAAATACCTTTGAGATCAGAGCAAATGTGGAGATTTCATCACAAGATGACAATACTTGTCATAAATGGTATCCAGGAAATGTGTTGGCAACATATTTGGTTGATGGGGTTGAGATGGTGAAAGTTGAGTACTCCGCACCGTCTCTGGACGAAAAGAAGAGGAAAAGGAGTGTTGAGACACGTGTATCAATTGATAGAATACGTCCTCAACCACCACCTGAGAGACCTGGAGCGAAGAAAAGTTATGAGCTAATGGATGACTTAGAGGTGTTCGACAATGGTGTCTGGTGCGCTGGAAAAGTTAAAGTCATTTTGTTTGATGGCACGTGTTTTGTCTCTTTGAACAATTCTACTGAACAAATTCACTTCAACGATTCTGAGATGCGAAAACCAAGAAAATGGGTAGATGGTGTTTGGAAGATGACAGAAAAGGTAAAACAAATGCCTTGGATAACTTGAATTGAAAAATAATGTCATTTGTTTAATATCTCGTTATTGTTTTTCAGATAGAAGAAGAGCAGACGCAGAGTGTGAATCCAAGTGAAGGAGATGGTGATAAAAGGTATGAAATATTTATACATCATACTAGGAATTAAGATATAAATGTATCTGAATTTTTGTCATTCAAAAAGGGGAAGGCGAAGGCTGTCGCTTGTAAGAAGAAGAAGAAAGCAAATGCTCAGCCAGTAGATTTGCTTCCTTTTCTACAGCGAGAAGAGAAGAGGCCAATACGACCTAGAAACCCTCCTATGCCTGTAACACCTGAGGTAATCCTTCCAATTGATCCATTTGTGACACCTGAATTTCCTCGGTTTTCAAGGCTTGCACACTGGATGGATCTACGGGGCATATATCGTGTGTAAGCAAATTTTTGCCCTTGCATAAATATTCCTAATTTATTTTGTCAAAGTTTCGATTGATACTAGTTAATTTTATCAACTACAGACCGTTTTATATCAATGGAAGAGAAATTGAAAAAGAGTTCTTTCAAAAAATGGACGATGCAGAAAAGAATCTCAACAAAGAGGTAATCAACACTCTGTTCTGTCTTCTATTTATTTAATGTTAATAATTAATGTGGTTCAAGATGATGCAATGTGATTAGGAAAAGGATATGATTGAGTTTTGTATTTACAAACTCTGTTTCGATTCTTATTGAGTGGTAATAATGCTTTGTGGATATTTGATTGTGTCATATGTTTAGGAAGAGGTTGAGTTTAGCTATGTTAGATGTCCATGTTATAGCAGTTCTATATGAAGTTTCTAACTATATTGTTACATTGGCAGCACATAAATGTTGCATTTGAAATGCTAAATTGTAAGAGGGTTGAGCAAGGTGCTTGGTTCCGCAACAACAATCTTCCAGCAGCATGCTTTGTACCAGTCAGATTCTTAGAAGTGGTTGGGTACACTTATGAATCTGTCAGGAAGCCACATAAGAAAAAAACAAACGTTATTGGAGGGCTGTGTAGGCGAACTTGTGAAAGGTTTAATACATCCAAAGAAGGTATGGCTGGAAGATGTTTATGTTATATATGGTGTCATTGAAGATAAGTTGAGCTATCACTATATTGGGATAGAGATACAATTGATTGATAACATAATCACACTCTTCCATTGTGGTCTTCCAAAAGCAAATATCAAACGTGCTCTTAATCAAATCCAAGAACTGACAGGTAAAAACTCTTTGTGATTTATTAATTTTATCATTCAGTGTAGAAAAATCAGTTTTATTTATATTGTTACATTGATTATGGATAGGATTGTGAAAGTATGCGTATCCTGAAAAAAGAATTTTAGCTAATTTAGAAAATAAAAGTTTGTCTCTTGCTGCTTGTGCTTGTGATGCATTTTTACATATTCATTTTGTTGTCTGTTGGTGATTAATTTATTGTATAACTAGGGGGGTGTCCGCGCTTCGCGCAGAATATTGTTTTATTGTTGTTAAAAGTATGATTTTTTGGATAATGTAATTATGTGATCACTTTTATTTGTTAAGAATGTTATTTGGTGTTTTTATTGTGTTATGTAGTAGTAATAGTGATATGTTAATATATTTTGTCTTTGTTTTTTTAATAATGTGTTTTGTCTGTATAGTATTTGTTAGCAGTGAAGTGAGCCTCTAATATAAAAATATATTGAATTTCAATAACTTTGCATTTATGCATTTGTTGATTCTAAGATTTACGGTTTCAGCGTCAAAATTTTCTTTTATTTTTTTTTATGTTTTTGAACATTATATCTTTCAAGATGTTTTTGTTTTTTTCCCATATTTTTACATTGAGCCTTCAACATCTATGTATCTTCTTTACGTTTCTGGTATGCGGTGTTTCTCATCATCACCAAAAAAGACTCACCTCATGCTCTTGTTCTTTATCGCCTTCTTCACCTTGAGATTTCTGGTATTTATTGTAGATCGGGTTTAGGAGTTCCCAGTTGTGCGGTTGTTTCTCGCATCATTTTAGGCTACTCCATGCAATATTGGATGCTCCTCTTCTTCCTTAGATTTTAGCTGATGTTAGGAACTGCATCTCTTTGGGTTGGGTCAGAATTTAGTCGTCTTTGAAGTTGTTTTCCTCGTCGTTGGCTTACCATTGTTACTCCCCTCTCGTCTTGGTTTTCAAGATATGGTTTTTGGTGATCTGACTTCTATAGCTCGAGGACGGCTCCACGATTTGATGATTTCGTTTTGTCTACCCTTCCAGCTATGTTCTTTCATCTCGTTGCAGCTTTCAACCCTGCTTGCGTCTCTGTGACTCTCTCTCTTTTTCGCCATGTTTGCCACTCTAGGTTTGGATAGTGTTCTCCTCCGAGTATGCTCTGTAGATTTGGAAGATTGTTTCTGGTCTCAAGTCTGGACTCATGTTTCTCGGGGGTTGGCTTCATTTCTCCCTCACTCATGTTGTTCTCTTCTTCCCTTAGTATAAATGTGTGATATTAGACTCTTGGAGCTTTAGTCCCTTCTATCCAGAATTTTGTGGTTCTTCCCCGGCATAGGCGTCTTGTTTGTGCTTGTTTAGTTTCTGAGATGCTTCTTACCTCTTAGCTGGTGGTTGTGCTTATCGTTTGTTATGTATGTCTCTTCCTGCTTCGTGGTGATTTTGGCCTTCTGTTGATTATTCTTACTCTAACCCGCTTTCTTGGTTCTTTGCATTGGTCCTTGATCACGCTCATTTGTGTTCGAGGGATTGCTTTATCTGAAGATTATATTTCTACATTTTACTGACTTTTGATTGTTCTGGCCAAGATACTCTATGATAAAGTGGGGTAAGTTAGTTTTCGTTCTTGATCGCCTTTGAGCTCTGGACCTTTATTGAGTTAGTGTTTCTTTGGCATTTTTTTTCTCTGGGATTATGGTGGTTTTATGTTTAAATTATGTGTTCTGCTTTAGTTTGGTTAATATTAAGATAAATATATAGTTGTAAATGAAATAATAGAAAATAGTAAAAAATAATAAAATAACGAAAGTTTATGTTATTTTTAGCTGCGAATAAATTAAATATTTAAAGTACATTTATATTTTTTACTTATTTCTTTATTCGTTTTGCAATTTTTTGAACAATAAAATAAATTAAAATATATTAGCAAAATTCAAATGATGATGGTTAGTGTGAGAAGGATTAGATAATGTATAATTAGAAAATAGTAAACCAAATTGCAATAATCTAAAAGAAGAAGGATCTAAAATGTAAAAAGACAAAAAGATGACACGTGGCAGCAAACCCCCCTGCCACTTGTCGGAAGAAGGGAAAAAGTCTACTTTATATATAAAGATTTTGGGTATTTATGACAGTGTTGATTAGTGCCATAAAGATGGAACTTCTTGGTGAAGAGGTTAATTTCGAAGATATCAGTCCATTTCAAGTTAAGTTTGCAGAAGGGCTTCCAAAGACAAAATTTCTATACAACTGTGGTATTTTTGTTGTGAGGATGCTGGAATGCAGGTCACTGGGATTGAAGAGCATGGCTAATATAAATGATGAAACTGCGATGGACTTACGAAGCAAGCTATGTTGTGAGATCTTCGACCAGTTTATGGATAAAGATTTCCAGGAAGGTCAAAGGAAGTGAAAATGTCATATTTGTTCTGTTTTTTACTCTGTTTTTCTACTTTGACGTTAATTATCCCTAACGTTTAAGTTTAAGTTTGTAATGAATTATCCCTAACGTTTTTTTCATTTAGATTGTTATTGAAATTTTTTTAGGATGTCTTGATGAATTGTCAAATGCTTATTGTACTTTTAGGATGAGTTTCCAGAAAAAGAGTGAGAAAGCAAAATGCACCATAGCCTAGCAAATTCCTTTAAAGTTTACAAAAAAAATGAAAAAGAATGTGATCCGATGTCAATTGAACTCGTTAACTTTTGAATATTTAATTAAAAATAGAAAAAAATGTGAGTATACACAACGGGGATCGAACACGGCTTATTGTGTGATAAGGGTACACTAAGAGTAGAAGGGCTTGCCACTAGGCTATGGTGGATATTCGATAACAGTGTAAATGTGAATTTATTTAATCACCGACGATAGATTTATATAATCTGGATATCATTTTAGGTATTCAGGATAGCTTTCCAAAAACAAATTCCTTTAATGTTTACAAAAAAAAATAAAAAAGAATGTGATCCGATTTGGATTGAACTCGTGAACTCTCGAAAGATGAATAAAAGTGTGCTAGGTTTAGGTGAATCATCTGATATATGTGTCCACATAAATGAATTTAACCGCATTTTATGTCAAATTCAGGATGGCTTTCCAGAAACGAATATGAAACCGAGATTAGCCAGATATAAGACCACTAATCCTCTACATTTTAATCAGTGTTTTTGTTTTGTTTTGACTGAAACACAACACAAAAGAAGATGATAACATGAGATTACTCATAATGTGGTTTCTTAAAATAAATCATAATGTGGTTTCTTAAAACAAATCATAATGTGGTTTCTTAAAACATAAGCTTTAAAACATAAAAAAAGAGAAGATCATAACATGAGATTACTCATCCAACAACCACTTTTCCTCAAGCTTACACCAATCAGGAACTTTGACCTTCACATCAGCAAGCATTCCATTCGCTTCCATGAGTTCTTCTTTGAGTTTTTCCAACTCAGCAGTGAAGTCAAATTTTCCTTTAGCCTTAATAATCTCTTCAAACAACTCGATTTGGGAAGCAATGGAATTTGCTTTGCTGGCTGCCTGATGCCATTCAATTTCAGATAGCCTTGTGTTCGTTGGACAAACGAAGAAGAGCCCTATAACGTTCCACAGTTTCCGCCTTTCCTTTGTTGAAACCATCGGAAGCATCAGATCCGTAAACCTCCTTTATGGGACGCTTCATCATCTTCTTTGACCCTTCCATTGAAACTTGATGAATGAGAAAAGAAAAAACACAGAAGAAATGAAAGTCAGTAAAAGAGAGATCTGATATCTTCCCGTGTATATATAGAACGAAAAGTAACCCTTCGATTACTATAAAATGGTTTAGAAAGCAACCTTTCGATTATTGAACGGTTACTGAGATAAATGATGTCTATTTTAGAAAGGAACCGTTAAAAAAAATCTGATTCCAAGGGGATTCGAACCCAGGTCGAGACAAGTGTATAAGTTTCGAAAGATAGGTGGTTTAGCCGCTAGGCCAAGGAGAATCATCTGGTAGATTTTCCCACATAAACATATTTAACCGTACAAATTGTGATTAGCAAAATTTGGAGAAAAAAAAATAAAAATATACACATCTCCCAGGATTCGAACCTGAAATGTCTGGGAGGAAAGGCGGAATAAGGTATACCACTAGACCAAGTGTGTTTCAATCGTTAGGTGAAGTAAGTAACAGTTAACCGTACAAATTGTGATTAGCAAAATTTGGAGAAAAAAAAATAAAAATATACACATCTCCCAGGATTCGAACCTGAAATGTCTGGGAGGAAAGGCGGAATAAGGTATACCACTAGACCAAGTGTGTTTCAATCGTTAGGTGAAGTAAGTAACAGTTAACCGTACAAATTGTGATTAGCAAAATTTGGAGAAAAAAAAATAAAAATATACACATCTCCCAGGATTCGAACCTGAAATGTCTGGGAGGAAAGGCGGAATAAGGTATACCACTAGACCAAGTGTGTTTCAATCGTTAGGTGAAGTAAGTAACAGAATATATTTCTTTTATCTGTAATAATTTAAAAAAAAAATCTGATTCCAAGGGGTACCAAAACTAGGTTGGGACAAGTGTTTCAGATTTGGAAAGATAGGTGGTGTAGCCGCTAGGCTGAGGTGAATCATCTGATATAAGTGTCCACATAGATCAATTTAACCGCAAACAATATATTATAAACTTTGGAAAGAAACTCTGAGTTTCAGGATGGGATTCCAGAATAGTTGAATATTACTGTATTTTTTTATAGCAAAGAAGTTTAAACTAAGAATTGAAATGAGATCAAAAGATAATGTTGTATATTACAAAATTTGGAAGAAATCATACTTATTCGGGATAGGGTTCCAAAAGAAAAAATGTATATGGTCTGGTGCATATCATGTAACCATCAAATAGCCAACATCAAAATAATAATCAATAAAAATGTAGAACTTCATCCTATAGGCCTCTCGCATGTGCTCTTGTTGTGCCCTCCTGTGCCACATCTGCTGCACTTGTGGGACTGAGATTTAGATCCAGGAACCCCAAACTCGCCAACGGATCTCTTTCTCTTTGTAGGAGGGCGTCCACTTTTCTTTTTGGTAGCTGGAGGTGGGCAAGACAGTTCATCAATATTCTCTGGATAGGTGGACGTTGACAACTCTCCACCAGGATGTATGCTTTCAGCATAAGCTTTAGCCCAGGTTTCTGTCAAGTGAGAAGCATCAACAAAAAGGTTTTCATCTCTCTTGATATGCTTAGCAGCAGCGATGGCATGGATGCAGGGGATCTTGTCAATGTCGAAAACATTATATGTGCAATGCCGCTTCTCCAAGTCAACAACAAACTTCATTGTTTCATTCTTCACCTCAAACTCGCTTCGATCAACTTGATACACATTCAACAACATTGCGGCCCCTAACCTAGATACCAATTTCTGCACAACTTTTGGAGTAACTAGGTGCTTATGTTTCGCAGCCGCTTCGCGTCGCTCAAAAAACCAAGTGGTCATCGTCAATCTGATAGTTTCAAGGAGAGAGATAATGGGCAACTCACGAGGCATCCTCAACATAGAATTGAGAGACTCTGCAATGTTGGTAGTCATGATATTATACCTGTTCGCAGGCGCATAGCTTCGTGCCCACTTCCTAAAATCAGAATCTTCCAGATACTTAGCCAATTCAGGACATTTATCCTTTATGTCCTTGAAGATTAACCAGAACTCGTGACACGTATAGGCATCAGCAGCGCTTTCCACCAGAGGTAGCAAACCAATCTTCACATATGTAGGAGTGATGTTGCGGAGCAGATGGATCCTGCAAATTCCATGGTGAGATAAGGGATATACATCCTCCAACGCTGAAGAAATGGAGTTAGCCCTGTCTGATACAAAAACAAGATCCGAAGCGTCCGGGATCTTCTGGCTCAAACCTCTAAAGAACCATTTCCAAGAGGCGCCATTTTCTGCGTCAACCACTGCAAAGGCGAGAGGATATAGATGATAATTCCCATCTTGAGCACAAGCTGCCAATAAAGTCCCATTGAATTTTCCCTTCAGAAATGTACCATCTACTGCAATAACTCTCCTCATCAATGAGAATCCCCTTATCGAAGGACCAAAAGCCACAAATGCATACTTGAACTTTCCTGCAGCATCCACATGTTGATAAGTCAAGGAACCAGGGTTTGTTTCTGTGATTTTATACAACCACCTAGACAAATTGTAATAGCTGTCTTCAGGAGTCCCTCTAACCAAAATCTAAGCTTCTTCTCTCACTCTCCAAGCTTGTTTGTAATTGATGTGAACACCATGCAGCATCCTGACCTGTTCAATGATCTGTTTCGGTTTGAGACCTTCCTTTTTTTCTCCATAATTGCTGCAAATCAAAGAACCCAACAACTTTGCAGATGCTTGTCTGTGGTTGGCTTTCCTGTGTGTTGTATCGCATGTATGCTCATGAACATACTTTTTAACAACGAAAAAATCTGAAAGAGGTAGCTTGGTAGCACGCATCCTCCACGTGTAATTTTCATCAACACAACTCAAAAGCACTCTTGACTTGTTAGAAGAGACAGTCTTGTACTCAAACTTCCACTCTAAAGCCCATTTCTTCATCCTCAACATCAACTCTCTCTTTGTCTTAAAATAGCTATTCACCTTAATATCGCCAACTCCTCTCGTGGTTGGTGAAAGTCCAATATGGACAGGGCTAAAATCCGGAAGAGCATTCAGAGGAACTGTAGAAACACCTTCATATAGAAGACTCTGCAAAAGTCGTGTAGTTCTGTAAGGCATAATACTTGATTATGAAGCATATCATGCAAACACAAACAGAAAAAGGGAATTAGGGACAATGTACCTGTTTTTCTCTCTGCACAGTAGAAAGAATCATTGGATTGGCATTCAATGGAACAGGAGAAGCAAATGTATCAGAAGCTTGAGTGTTACAGCTAGATGGATCAGTACTAACCTGCAAAAGTCCAATATGGACAGGACTAAAATCCGGAAGAGCATTCAGAGGAACTGTAGAAACACCTTCATATAGAAGACTCTGCAAAAGTCAAGTAGTTCTGTAAGGCATAATACTTGATTATGAAGCATATCATGCAAACACAAACAGAAAAAGGGAATTAGGGACAATGTACCTGTTTTTCTCTCTGCACAGTAGAAAGAATCATTGGATTGGCATTCAATGGAACAGGAGAAGCAAATGTATCAGAAGCTTGAGTGTTACAGCTAGCTGGATCAGTACTAACCTGCAAAAGTCGAGTAGTTCTGTAAGGCATAATACTTGATTATGAAGCATATCATGCAAACACAAACAGAAAAAGGGAATTAGGGACAATGTACCTGTTTTTCTCTCTGCACAGTAGAAAGAATCACTGGATTGGCATTCAATGGAACAGTAGAAGCAAATGTATCAGAAGCTTGAGTGTTACAGCTAGCTGGATCAGTACTAACCTGCAAAAGTCGAGTAGTTCTGTAAGGCATAATACTTGATTAGGAAGCATATCCTGAAAAGTCTAAGGAAAAAAAAAATCATACAAACCTTAACACACAAACGACAGGTTCCATCAAATGCTCTAGTCTTGGAAATGAAAGTTCTGAGCTGGCGAGTATTACCTATCGAGAGTGGAAGGAAACTTTCAATAATACATTTCATATCCAATGAAATACCATAACTCAAACTGATTTCTTCCTCTTTAACAGTAAAATCTTCAGAGACAATCTTCATCAAATCTTCATACAGTAGATCTTCTTCTATGGAAATGATTAATGCATTCCTCTTCAAATCAACAAGAAACTCCCACTGGAGATATTTTTTTGAGATCCATTGTCCACAGATGCACAAAACTTCCATTGTTCTACAAAATCAACTTCAATTCATCAACAAATGAATAATATATAACAAAAACTAGATAATGTATAACAAAATGAAATGATTCAAACCTTAATCAAATCAGACACACGAGAGAGAGAATGAGATTAATAGACGTAGAAACGACAGATCAATTGAGAAACGACGACGACGACGATAAATAAACGGAGAGACGACGACGACGGATCAACGGAGAGGCGAAGACGACGACGGAGAGACGACGACGATGACGACGACGGAGAGACGACGACGATGACGACGATGGAGAGACGACGACGATGACGACGACGGAGAGACGACGACGATGACGACGAGGGAGAGACGACGACGACGAAAGACAGCGATGAGGAGAAGAAGAAGCGATGAAACGAGGACGGCGACAATTGATTTCAAATTTTTCTTTTTAATTACTTAAAGAAGAGGGCATAAGGGTAAATTACCCCTTTAGTTAAACCTATTTTTGTGATTTCTGATCCTGAGTGCTAGTTTGGGGAGGAAAACTTTGTTTGGTGTTCTTTGTGTCATTTTCTCTTTTAACTTTGTAAGAATTTTAGCAAATATGGTTCAATAAATTTGTTTGATAAACTATGTATAAGCACTGATTTGTATATGTTTTTTTGATATGCGGTATTTGTTTGATCTGTATTTTTTATCTGTCTCACCATTTGAAGCCATATTTGCATGGATTTAGAAAGCTCAAAAAAACAAAACCAAATATTTGTGACAGATATATAATTATAATTTTTATGATCATTATTAATTAATTAGTTATATATTTATAATATTTTATTTTGACATATATAATTTTTTAGAGCTTTTAGTGTTTTAAGATTTTTGTTTTGGTTTGTTGACCTCCTATTTTCTTAAGGATTTAATCTATTTATCATGTGAACTCCGTTAAATGATTTTATCTGTTAGTTTAAAAAAAAAAATAAGTCTATTTAAAATAATGAAATTTCGAAAAAAAAATATATATATATATATATATATATATATATTATTTTTCATATTTATTAGTGTTTCTATAATTTATTAATAGAAATGACATGTTAATTTAACAATTTGATTGGTTGAATTATTTGTTTAAGTGGATAGAATAAAAGCTTTTGGTTTTGACAGTTCTTGTGAGGGATTTTAGATCAATGAAGAGGCAAATCAATATTTTGAAGAATATTTTTATAATCTCATGCTTCTCACTTTGAGAGAGACTCTTCATTTGAAAAAAAAAACTTATGTTGTTACATTATCTTTATTTGTGTAAATATTATCTATATATATTTCTACTATAATACATGTCCATAAATAATTTACAAATTATTAGAATTCAAATTTGATGTGTACTAATATCCAAATATATATGAAATAGTCTGCAAAAACTAATAAAAAGCTAACTAAATCTTTGTAATTATGTAATTATCTTTTCATCTTGTTTAGTTGGATTCTCATAAAAAAAATTGTTACACTTAGAAAATGTTTCAAAGTTTTTTGTGTTGTTGTTTTGTCTATATTGCAAAATTTCTTGAATTGATATTTTAAATTATTTAAATGATTGCATATTTAAATAAGATTTTGTTATTAAAACTTTAGAGAAATATATTTTTTGAGTTGTTTTGTCAAATGTAAATCTTAAATAGGAATTGAAATAATATATTAAACTTACCTTTACTAACTAACACACGTACTTAAAAATATTTTGGTTGCATAATTTAGAGCTACCAAATTTTAGTTCTCTATCTTATATTTTTTTGTCACGAATTCAGTAATCAGTGTTTCTGAATACTTCTCAATGTTTTCATAGACTTTCAAGGAATATATTAATCAGAAACAAAGTATGAAAATTAGGACTCAAAAGTTGAAATCATATTATTGTAATTGTAGATAAGAGTTTGAATCTCCAAACCCATAGATATTATTATCAAGCTTAACAATTAGTTTGATATAAAGAGTCTCTCTCAAAGTGAGAAGCATGAGATTATAAAAATACTCTTCAAAATATTGATTTGCCTCTTCATTGATCTAAAATCCCTCACAAGAACTGTCAAGACCAAAAGAACATAAAGAGAGATTACGGGCCCTGACACGAGCTGCAGCCATAACACGGGCCCTCACATGCATCCCTTACTTGAGTTTGACTTGCTTCACGACTCCGAGGCGGTGAACCCCCAAACAAAAATCGCCTCACGCTTTAGTGAAGCCTTACCATGCTTTTTTAAACACAATTCTCTTTCAATTTGGCTACCTGCTTTTTTCTTCTACATTTTAAGTTTGTACGTTAAGAAAACAACAAACTTAAAATGTCAAAGAAAAAAACAGTAACTTCTAATCTTCATTCAATGATGATGTAATCAATTAAATAATGCAAGGATAATGCAAAACATTCCAGCTACTGGTTCTAACGTCTGATCCGACCCACTCTGTCAATGGCTTACGAAACATACCTCTCATCTGATCCATTGCTTCGCCTTGTTGTCCTCTCGCTCCTTCCGGTATGCATCAGGTTTCGTATAGTGGAGATCAGGGAATGATACCTGAGGTGATCCGCCCCTTAGTTTATGATAGTCTCTTTTGCATCTAGTAATTATCTCAGCCTCCGAGTAGCTAACTCCCTACTTCTCTCCAAGTTCTTGTATAAAAACATAAATTAGATAGTTAGGTGAAATTGTAAAGAGTTCCATGAATCTGGAACACAAACTCTTTGCCAGCTAGCTCTTCAAGACAGCTTGGTAGGTCCTCTTCTCCAGCGGGGGTTCGTTAGCTTTGTTTTTGCTTTTACACACTAATTACTTTTGATCAAAAAAACATACTGATCACTTATTTTGGACTTGGTTGACGTTTTCATTTTCTACGTAGTCCTTGTATTTATGGCCCAGTTTTATTAAAATGTGTTTTTTTTTTTTTTTGATGTTGGGTTATTATCTATTATTGACTTGTGTTTTTTCCATTTGGATACCGTGTCCACTCCTTCCTCTCGCATTTCTCTTTGCTTTTCCATTTCTTCGTTTTCCTCCATCGTTCTGAATACCTATTTATCTGCGCATTGACATCAAGGCCAAAGGTCTTATAGAGTACTTTTTTTGACAAACCACTTCACATTTTTGAAGTTGCTTCGTCCTCTCTAAATCCATATCTGTCAAAATAATAAGATGATAAACTCTATAGGTGAAACCGTGAATCTGAAAGATGTTAAAACAAAGGTTCATGATAGAAAAATATTCAACAAATCAAAATAAACTATCAACTTACAAAGAGAAAAACCCCGAAGGAAAACCGTGAAGAGACAACTAAAAACAGAAAGCAGGTTTCCTGCAGCACTTGAACCATAAAGCTTTGGGTATGTATAAGCCAACCCATAGTCCTCAAACTGATCCTTGTCAATCACACCACAGAAAATTCATTTTTTAATGAGAAGTTTTTATACGTTGAAATCATGTTTTCATGACTGCATTTGAAGAAGTAATCCTATTCAACACTGCATTTGTGACATTCAGAGGAGCATAAACAGAAAATTGGTTTGATTAGATTACCAATAAATTCTTAACAGAACAAAAATAAGCTATAGTATTATGATTACCTGGTTTCCAAAATAGCAGGACACTCAACAGCTCTGCGCTGGAAGCAGATTGTATGACTTACATAACTGAAAAGAAGGAGACTGGATTCTGCTTTGTCCAAAAACGTGTCCTGAGAAAAATGATGACAATATGATCATGGAAAAAGTAAAATGCAAGGGTGTGAAGAAATGCCTTGGATGCAGAACCTGGATTAAAGCTTGAAGTGGATCTTCATTAGAAGGCCTGACATATTGATTCTTGACATTGACAATACAGCAGGCTCCAACTCGTGAAATCTCATCTTGGGAAAAATGCACATTTATATCATCATCGTCAAAATCTGCATTGTATGTAGTTGAACCAAAGTCATTTTCAAGTAAGTCAAGAGACAAAAGAAAATGCATGTGGAAGATGAACCAAGATACGTAAAAGCAACTATGTATTTAAAGAAGACGTAAAGCATAAAACTACATATAAGACAGCAATGGTTATTAGTAGGATCAGTGTATATGTGTCTATAGCCGTAGCGTTCAATGAGAAACCAAAATGATGAAAACGACCTCCAAGGAGGCGAAAGTAAAGAGTCTCAAATAAGGTGGAAAAATCAGTTACCAAAAAAAAAAAATGTAGGAGAAGTTCACTGAGTCATAAATGACAGAAGCGGTGGCCATGGAACTTTCTTCAGCAAAATTATGAACTAACTCGGCAGCTCATGAACATTTTGAATTCTTCACCTAAAGAAACAATCAGCTACAAGACAAGACATTTACACCGTTAATGAAAACAAATGTTCTCAAGATGTGACTTCAAGACAACACAAAGGCTTTTCCAAGAACATTCTCAGAAGTCAGAAACAATTACATTAACTATCAATGCAGGTAGTCAAACCAATATCAAAAACTCAAAAAGCATAGACTTGTTACACACTACTAACCTCTCCCATCTCAGCTTTGCTTCCTGGTTTAGCCTTTATTCTCCCCACCATTTGATTCAACATTGTATCATATTGTGGGTCTCGTTCTTCCAAAACACTATCATCGTTCGTTGTTCTCCGAGCTTCTTCATCCAACAGATATTCCCAAGATTCACGATTGAATCATATTTCATAAAAAGGTGAAAACTTTCAATCACTCAAAGGCTAAGATGAACAGAAACACCATTAACGCGGCGGTAGACAGTGATTTGGTGGCGGTGAGCTCTTCCTATGGAAGCCGGTCGACAGTGACTCTTGATGCAAATCTCTCAAATTCTTTGACTTTGCCAATGGCTCGACGCAGTTGCGGACCAATTGAAAGACCAACTCTTCAGAGAATACTGGAAGCAGCTACGGTTGTGTTCTTCATATGTTTCAAGGAGGACTAAGATTGGTATTTTGAAACCTGAGTTACAAACTTGGTAGATAGGACACAAATAAACGAAAGCTCGATAGTAAGATTTATTTGTATTTAGTAGAGATGGAGGTGATGGAAAAAAAGAAGCCAAAGGAGAAACCTTGATCATGGGTTTGCTGATGATTTGCATGTGCGCTTGCTTATGAATCGAGAGGAAGTGATGATTCTAATGACCGGCTCCGGAATCTTGGATCGAGCTCTTGCGCTAATCGACTCTGCAGTCGCCGTTCCGGCCTAATTTCCGATAAGACTGTCGCTGTGAGAGAGAGAGAGAGAGAGAAAGAAAGGTTATCAGTGCCATTGAGAACATCCAAAATCATATAATAATCAATTTGAGGATGAGGAAACGGAGAAGACGAAGAAAAAGGTCTATCGACGATGGGTGAATTTTGGAGGTTCCGTGAGTTTTTGGGCGGAGCAGAGAATGGGAATAAGAGTTTATATGACCTCACAAATAAAAGGATTCTGAACGTTAGCATGTCTTCCGATTGATGGATTAAAGAGGAGGTTTAATGAGAAAGCGTAATGGATCTGACGTTATTAAACAGAATAGAAGATATGAATTGTCATAGGTTCTCCAGTTAGAACGAAGAAGATGACGAATTGCTAACGACAAAATTGATTTTTTTTAAGTAAAATTTGGGCCTCAGTAAATACATAAATTGACGTGGCCATTAAAAGCTTTCTGATTTACTGATTTTTTTAATCGACTTGGTATAGCTGAGAGTTGATGTTATTCTTCTTTTAGTATTGTGAGGTTCGGAATGTTTTTTTGTTTTTTTGGTAGATAAAAGGTTAGCAATTTGTTTGGATTGTTTAATGTGTGTATATCATAGATGAAAAGAACAAAAAAATCCTTAGAATAGGAGATCATTTATTTGGTAAAGTGGTACAATTTTTATATTTACATCATACAAGTAGTTACAAAAAAAGTGGTTACAAAAACTACTATTAATTTATACGATTTCATTTGACTGTCGTATAGATAACTACGTCATGTCAGTGAATCACAGTTAATTACGTCATATAAGTGAATCGGTTTTAAGTGTTCTTGCACTGTTCTGGATGGTCCAACTCCAATTGTCGTGACCCTCAAATGTCCGACTTAATATCCAAATTATAGTGTCGAACAGAACCGTTAAACACGTATTTTCTCTTTTAAAATAAAACTAGATTTCGTGCGGGTATTAATTTTCATATTTATATATATTTTACATAATTAGAATATATTTTTTAAGTTATTTATATATTTAATGATTTATATATAATTATTTTAAATATAACAATTTGATAGTTTTCATGCTGTAACTTAATTGATTATTTCAAATCATCACATATATTTGACATTTTTTATTATATATATTTTAAAATTATTTTTTATTCAATTATTATGATCATGATGCGTAATTCAAAGCGCTAGATTTTCTTTATTAATATTTTTTATGTTTATTCATTTAAGATAATAACTATATATATATAAAAGTTTAAGATAAGTTAATTTTATACATGAATTATCTAATTTACTAATGTCAACCCGTTCTACCAACAGATTATATTTCTAGCATAAATTTTTAATGTTTGTGAAAGTAAAATATATTAATTTATCAGTTTAAAATAATTTTATCATATTTAGTTAAATACAATGTTTTATTTTAAAATGATACATATAACTATAAAATAGTTAAATTAGTTAAATATAATGTTTATAAAAGATAACTGAGTATATATATATATATATATATATATATATATATATATATATATATGTATAATAACATTAATTTCATTACTAATTACAAAATTAGTGAAAATATTTATATACAATTTTTAATAATTAAGATATTGTTATAATGTTTTTCAACACATTTGTTAAGAAATTAAATATATATATTTATATTTTAAATTAAAAGATATCAAATTATATTATGATTTAAGTAGTTAAGAGATTATATAATAGCATTTAAGAAATACATTTAATAAAAAAATTAAATGATGATCCAAATAAAAATATCACACATGAATCAATGTGAGTTTGTTAACCAATCCAGGTTTTTAGGAGTCGATGTTATATTAGGAATGATATATTATTAATCCTTATTATTAATAACAAATGAATGATAACTGATTTCCAGTGAGAGTCCATTTAAAAAAAAAATCACACATAAATCAAAGTTTTGACTTCTGTTTTAATATATAAAACTAGGTGATTTTTCCGTGCTCATGCATGTGTATAAATATTTATACGATAAATATACTATAATGGTTGATTGATATTTACTTTTAATTTTAAAATAATTTATAATTTATATGTATAATTTATATTAATAATATTATATTACTTTAATTAGACATGATTTTTGATATGTTATATCTAGCCGATTTTGTTGTTTTCACAGTCGATTTAGTTATCATTTGAGCATATTGGATTGCATCTATTTATCTTAATTCAACTATAACGTTTTTTATTCTAAATATATTAAAGTTTTGATTAATTTTCTTATTTGTATTTAGGTTGGTTGTTGTTTTATATACATAAATGTATTTTAGTAAGATTATGTATAACTTAAAATATATTGTGCTTAGAATGAAATAAAAAACAAGCGAAATTGTATGATTCCAAATTACATAAATTAATATAATGATAATAATCTGAAGTCTCATGCATATATAGAAATTTTACAAAAGAACTAAATCGTAACAGTTGGTTAATATTTTATTTTAAATTATTAATATATTTTGAGTTATCTATACTTATATTTATAAAATAAATATATTATTATGAAATTATATATATTCTTATTGTAGTTAAATCTATGGTTTTAGATATAAGTTGGGTTAGTCGAGTCACTCATGTTGTGAGTATATTGAGTTACATATATTCTTTCAAATTAAGACTGACATGTATTTATTTTTTATTATTATTAAGTCAAATAAAAGTGGTATTATTTATCGCTTAAATGTACATGTATTTTCATAATATTTACCAAATTATATGTTGATATTTAAAAAATATTAGAAAATAAAACCATGATCAACAGGAAGTTACATACATAAATAACTGATAAATTTTTGAAAGATTATGAACACATATTAATATTATAATAATTAAAATATTTTATAAATTCTAGATAATTTTTTGCCTTAGATTTATTGAATGATAACATGAAATTTATTTTAAATAAACTTAAAATGAGAATTGAGGTTTGGTTGAGTATTTTGATTATGGTTATATTAAGTTCCACAAACATAAAAATAAAATAGCAAACTAAATATTAAGAAAATAAATATTTTTAACAATAATAATATATATACCTTGCTAAAGTATATACTGTTAATATTTTTTGTATTGTTTAAATTTATGTTTTAAAAGAAAAAATATTTCTTTTTTTAATATCAAGATTATCTGAGTGAGCTTTTTCTTTGAAATCACATTACATACAAAAATATTTTTTTTCATCTAAGAAAATATAGATATAAAGAATGTAATTTCTTGAACAAAAAAATAAGTATTTTATTACTTCAAAAGTATATTTATGTTATTTAAAAATATGTTTTGAATGGAATATTACTATTTTGTGAACTTTCCTTTTCAATGAAATCATATTATATATAATATATTTTCGTTTTAAAATTTTCTTTTTAAACTTTGTAAATGCTTCTTTTTTGATATGTTATTTGGAAATTTTTTAAAAGGAAACTAGATTAAAAATCAATAATAGTATTTAAATGTAAAATTTTTATTCATTAAGGGTACCTCGGTAACTAACCGTCTTAAGAATTAACGTGAGATCGATACGTGAAAAAGTGACTTCTCAAATAATATTATAGAGATATCATAGTAATACAAACATTAAACTTGGACAATTTAGTGATTCCACTTATGAATTAGTGCAATTTTCAAAAAAAAAAAAAGGAGTGGTGTAGTTTTCAAAATAGAACTTTTTATAAACTTAACAAATCTCTTGATTCTTAAAATCAATCAACTCTACCTAAATTCATCTCCCACTAGTAATTCCTTACTACTTTTTTTTTTGTAACTGAATTCCTTACTACTATGTAGTTAGAGTTTCTAGATAAACAAAATCACGTTATAATAATAATCAGTTACTAGAGATTATTGTCCACATTGTTAGTCAAATTAACAACATTCTCTCAACTTTCACCGGACTAGATATGCGGCAAAATTAAGTACCAAATCAGTTGACTAAATCAAATTTTTTTTTGAGAATATCGTTTTACCATATTTGCAAGTCCTTTGTTTTCAGAGTAAGGTAAAAATATAAATGGTAATACAGTCCTCCTTCTCTCTCCTAAGACGCCTATAATCAATCTACTCTATTAAAAGAGAATCATTCTGAAAAAATCTACTTATACAAGTTGTTTGGACTCTTTCATTAGATTACTAATATTTTGGTCTTACCTTAAATTTATACTAACAATATGTTACCATATATTTCTCTAACAATAATTTAATCACAACTTATTATTTATTAGACCCACATTTTTAATACACGTTGATATCAGATCCTAACCACATCTATATTTTATTTGGTAGACCTTATAATACACGAAAATATGGAAATGCTCCTGCAATGTCAAATGTTTGCCTAAAGTGTTTTTAATGATTCTCTTTAACTATGGACAATGGACAATGGAGAATGCAACATATATGATGTCAATACTCTTATTCAAATTTGACTTATTCACATAAAAACCATTAGTGTTATAGAGCACATAGACTATTATTACTTTTGATACATGTCACAAGGTCCACAACTAACTCAAGATTCATTTTGGACTATAAGAATTAAATCAATATTTTTGTCCACTTTGTATTTTTGTAGGCTACATTAATAGATAACTGAACACTGTTTTCATTATTATTTTTATCTCACCATCTTCTTAAGTTTTAAATAAAAACTAAATCCAATACCAAAAACACCTAAACCCTATATAGATTATATGTAATCTCAAAACTATAATTTTTTTAACTTAATAAATCTATATATTGTCAGATTCATGAAATATTATATGATATAATTAATGGTTCTCACAAATTATTAAATTCTTCCAAATGAATTTTAATTTAAAATAAAATATATAAATAAATGCAAAAACATATATTTTCGTGACTATTAGGTTTTTTACAATTAATCTACCAAATTAATTTTGTATCATGTTGATATGGTTCTCGCAAAACATTTTAAAATTTAGACGAGATGTACACATTTATTCTTCTGTCTAGCAACTTACCAAACGTACCTATTTACTGTTAATAAATATATCCTACCAACATTAAGAATATAAATATTCAAATTTATATCAATCATAAATGCTATATATTAGAATAGATTTTGAAGATATTTTAGCTAAGAAAAATATTCTGAATTGTATCACCTTATTGATACTCATACATTCATTTTTTACGTAATTAAATTTACTAAAATTATATATATATATATATATATATATATTCCCTTAAAATTATATACATGGTTAAACTGTTGTCCATATCGCTGATTATATAAGTTTTTTCTTGACAACACATACTTATATTGTTATACAGTATCTTATAATCTAAAATATGAATATAATTTATTACAGTTTTGTAAGAATTAATGTGAGTTCTATATTCTGGTTTTCAACGTGTGTAAACGGTTGTACATGATATATATATATATATATATATATATATATATATATATATATATATATATATATATATATATATATATATATATATATCATTTGTGATCTATTTTAAAATAATTATACATACATCATAACACATATTCATATATTTATAATATACTTTACTTTTAAAATATAAAATTTCAAAATATTAAAGATGAAATAATAAATTTTGATTTATAGTTTAAAAATATTGTAAGTCAGAATATTTATAAATAAAATTAATGTATTTTGTTTGATAAAAATAAATTGTTAACAGTTACCTAAAATAGGTTAAACAAAGAGACTCATAATACGAGTCAATTTATATGGGATTTTATCGGATCAACCAATATTGGATAGTGGGTCAATGATAGATTTTTACGTTTTCACCGAGTTTTATCAGATTTTTATATATAAGGTTTTAACAAAATTCATACCAGATTATATATGAATCACATGATTTACTTCTGAGACTGTAGGTTTGGGTCACGTATGAAAACACTGCTAAAACTATTAAAAATTCTACAATTATATACTATTAGATTAGCTCAAAATCTGCCAAGTAAAATTTTTGTCTCATCAACTCAACAAATATAACTCTTACAAAAAACACACAAAATGTAATGATGACGTTGTAACATATAACTCTTACAAAAAACACACAAAATGCAATGATGACGTTGTAACATAAGAATGTACATATAAATTCTAAAATAAAATATTTTATAAATTTTATAATTTTGTAACTTAATAATATACTTTGAAACATCAAAACTAAAATAATAATTCATATCAAACATTATTATTACTTGGAAAAAAAATCCGCGCTTTTGAAGCGCGGATCAAAATCTAGTACTAATTTAAATTAAGATGATGACCCATTGATATATGTTGTGTCCAACTATTTAATCATTTTATTTAAGAAACCACTTATTATACAAACTGCCATTTTATAACTAAGAATTAATAATATTGATTTTTGTAACTTCCTTCCTCCTTGGTTCCAATATTCTTGTAGCCCACTTCTATCGAATACATACAAATAATACTCGATGATTTTTTTTTTTTTAACGTCATAATACTCGATGATTACATAATGGATTTGAGCGCGTGATAATAAAATACTACTATATGGTCGACTAATATTTACATAACAAACGCTAATTAAGGAAATTCTTAACGTTTAGTGCGACAATATGCCACTTTCATTCATATTAATGATTGATACACTTTTATTGATATACAGTATAACCTCTTTAAATTAATACTCTATAAATTAATATACACTAAAAATCTCTACAAAATAATATAATTTTATAATTTCAAATCGAGTTTTTGGTTCAATTAGTATATCGATAAATTAATATCTCTATAAATTAATAAAAAAATATAGTTTTGGTGTAGTCCCAACGTTATTAATTTATAGAGGTTTCATGTATATACTAAACAAAAAGATATTTAAATCTAGTTCACACACTCGGTTTTAAGGGTAACCGTTTCAATATACTAAACCAAAAAAAAATAGAAATCTGTCCATTAGAATTTTCAACAAATGTGTTAATATTTTTCCGCTTCTTTGGTGTAAAAACAAATCAGTTCATGGTTCAGAAAAACTAACAAGTTCATTATATTTATTTTATCATTATATAAGGGCTTGCCGGTTCAGTGTAAATATATAAAGATTTTGAGTATTCAAAAATATTTTAAATATTATTATAAAATTAAATTTTAAATCTAAAATAAATAGAAATATAAATTTATATAGACTATTAATAACAAAAATAAATTAATACTGTTATTTACTATTAATTTAATATAAATTTTTGGAGTTTTGTCAGATCAACCAGTATCAGATCGCGGGTTGGTAGCGGTTTTTAGTTTCTTTTTTTTGGTTTTATCTGATTAACAGATATATTCTATTAAATCAGAATCATGACCAATTGATAAATTATTGGTCCAATAATTTTTTCCCACGTGGCCTACTTAAAAAATAACCAGATATATTCCAATAATATAATCAGTTATCTTTCTTCATGCAGATCCATTCGCATAAGAAGTTACCTCTTCTTTTAAAGGATACATATATGACAACAAATCTAGAATTCAAATATATTTTTTATTTATTTTTTTATTCATATTTGTTACCTAATAATAATTCACAAGTTTATAGTTATGCAACATCACAAATTCAATACAATTATCAAAATCTCTTACTAATAATAAAAAAATCACAAAAATATAATTATAAAGAAAAAGACAATATGACCACAAAAAAACATAAATATGAAAATTAAATTTCAAAATAAAATTGTAAAACAAAAAATATAACCGCCCTCAGAATCTAGTTCTACTATAAAACACACACCCACATAAAAAAAAAACAGTAGGCCTTTTCAAGTCCTTAATCTGATTGTGTATTATATTTCTACATCTCCCCTAAAGTGTAAGTATTTTAATTCAGACAACCTGTATATCCAGAACTGAACTTATTGTTTTAACTGTCTACGTTTATTGATTGCATATAAGGGTCGCCATCTTGAACGGAATGGGGAAACCATCTCCAACTCACCATCTAGATTCTGGAGGTAACCCAAATCCTTATTTAACTAACCAGTAGAATGTTTTTACATATTATGTTCACTTTTTCTATTACAAAATTTTCTATTTTATTGATCCACGTTGTTTGCAAGTTTTACGTAAACAAGAATGAGTAAAGGGGCAAGTTTGAATTAAAAATGAGCAATTTCTATTGATCCACGTTGTTTGGAAGTTTACAAATTTATTCAATTTATTTTATATATACAGTGTATATAATTATCTCCATTTCTAAATCAGTAAATGTATACAGAATGATGATGCTTTTTTTAAACAGGATGATGAGTTAGGGTATGATCGGTTTTTCCGCTACCACCCGTAAACGCAGCTTTTGCGGTTGGTAGCGATTATTGGCGTTCTGCAACAATCGCTCAAATCGCTCCAAATCGCTTCCAACCGCTCCAAACTGCTCTAAACCTCATAAATTCAAAAGCTGGTTACAGCTAGCGTTTCCGGTTGGAGAGGAGAAAATTTTTTTCTTTTTTTTTATTTTTGGCAACTTTTTTTTTTGGCAACAAACTAACACACAGGAGAAATTTTTTTTCTTTTTTTAAAAACAATATAAATACAAAAATAAAAATATTCAATAAAATTTTTAAATTAGAATTATAAAAATACTAAAATATATCTATTATATTTTAATTAATATTATAAAATTTTAAAATACAAATATTTTCTATAATTTTTAAAAAATTTAAAATATAACTTTCTAAATATAATTTTTATATTTATTATAATATTATGATTTTGATATTTTTATAATTATATAAATGTAAATATTGTTAATTTATTATTTAACTGCTGTTGTATTTGGTAGTTAGCCAGTCATAAGTTTCCCGTAAACGTACAAATTTCTAACCGCAGAACCAGTCGTACAAATCTCTTAAAACCGCTAGAAACCGCAATCACCCACATCCGCAAACTTCCGCAACCACAAACGCTACTTTTGAACCAGTCAGACCCTTAATTAAAGATGATCACAACTAAACCTTAATTACAATTCAAATATCATTACATTTTATGTTATTTATTTAGGTTTACAGTAAAAAATCATCATATACGGTTTCAACTTTTTTTAAGTAGTACAAACTTTTTCGAATAAACCGAACCCGAAACTCCAAACCAAATTCGATCCGATAAAAATGAATTCAAATCAATCCGAACCTGACATAAATACCGAATGGATCCTGTTTTATGGTATTTCGGGTTATGGATATTATCTGAGCCGAACCCAAACCTAAATGGATATCCGATAGAACCCGAAACATTCAAAATCCCGAAAAGAACTTGTACCAAATATGATCTGAGTTCCTAATATGTATCCAAAATACACTAAGATATTATTGAACATCTAAAATAATTATCAATTATGTGAAGGTTGATGGTTGAAGGTGGTGGTTGAAACTTGAAGTTTTTAAATTTTGGTTTTGTTTTTATTAAATAATATTTTTCATTCCATGAGAACTTTGTTTTCGTTTTATGCTTTCATTTCTTTGTTTTTTTCTATCAATAATTATGCTTACCTTTCGTTTGATTTTGAAGGATCACGTTTGATGTTCCTTTTTTTATTTTTGAATCGATTTTACTTATGTTTTGGCTACAAAAGTATGTACAAATCAGGTAATTTAAAATCGAAGAAACGATTTTACTTATGTTTTGGTTTAAAAAATATGTAAAAATCAGGTACTTTTAAAACGAAGAACCAACTGGGACACAAATCCGAAAGTACATCGGGTTCTACCGGTTCTTTTGAAGATTTACTAACTCCGACCCGAATCTGATAGAACCCGAACCGATCCCGAACCGAACATTCATATAACCCGAATGAGACTGATTTTGATAAACCCGAAAATCCGAGACCAGATTGGACAAAACCGAAACACGATTGGGTCCCCGAATGTCCAGGCCTAATGTTTTGAATTCATTTATATTAACATATTTAAGAAATTATAACCCAAAAAACACGAAAATAGTTATACATAATGGTCTGAATATTGTCAGCCACACCCCTCACTTCGAGTTATTAGCATTACTATTTAATTGGTGACCACAAAAACCATTACTATTTTATTCTTTCTAAATTAACTTGCTCATACAAAAAGGTTTATTCAATACATATATTTACTTTAAAATATATCAAGTTTTTATATAAATTATTTGAGCTCTGCAATATATATATATATATATATATATATTAACTATGTCCTGGGCAAACCATCTTTAAAATCTTTCAAATTCAATATTAACATTCTCTTCCCATCGAAAATACATATAGGAGGACGATCAAATAAAATAGCATAACCGGTATTTCTTTGGTGTTACAAAAAAAACAGGTATTCCTTTGGTACTATTTATAAACAAAAATTTGTGAAATTTAATTGGTATTTTTGTGAAATTCATTTGGGGTTTCAGGAAAATACCAATTAAATTAAACAAATAATAATTGATCAACAATGGGCAGATGTCCTCGGGCAGATACGCATGATGCAAGACATAAAACCACACAATCCAGAAACCACATCAAAACTCATAATTGGTATATTGCTAAACAGGTAATTTTAACCAGAAATAAAAATTGGTTTTGGTCAAATCAACATCTAATTATACATGGGATTCCATTTTAAGTCTACAATGGTTAAGCTCATGAGGTGGGACAAACAAGCAGCATATTTTAGGTCCCTACAAACCAAGAAAAATAGGAAATTTCAAGTTGTTATTGTCACAAGCATCATCTCAAGACCATCTAAATCTCAAGACCATCTCAAGACCATTTAATTATTGTTCATACAAATAATTAATAAAATCACTATTGTAGGAAAACTACAACTCACTTCATCACTAGCAACAAGATTTTACTTTGACATCTCAATCAAGTACGTCAAACACTTCAAAAGAAGAATAAAAAATCAACCAAATAATGAACTCAGAGGCAACTTCTCCTATTCAACGAAACAAAAACATCAAGACAAATCAAAGCTATAAAAAAACGCTATCCAACCTCTTTTTGTTCCTTTGTTCGTATCCCAACAAGTTTGTTAGTGCAGTGACGACTGAGTTTTAGAAGCTAAAGAAAAACAATTCCTCAAGGTGTCCATGTACCAGTCGTGAAGTACTACATGAAGTCGTGAAGTACTACATGGAGTCGTTCAAGAAGTGAAGTGAAGCTGTGTAGCTGATTTAAAGACTGGAATTGGAGCTGACTTAGAGCTGAAGTAAAGACTACTTGGAAGCTAAGCAAGCTATGATTTACCTTGGAGAAAAGGTAAATCATCAAGGGAAGATTTCCAAAAGACTTTGAAGAAGATTTGGAAATATTCTATAAAGGAAGATATGGTAATATCTCTTTCTTGGCAAGTTGGCTAGGGCAAGCCACGAAATCTACAAGTATAAATAGAGAAAGATGTGCCTAAGATTAGGTACCGCCCAAGAAAAGGCCGTAAGCATAAGGGCTTTGGTGTTGAATTAGAGTAGACACAAAGCATAAGGGCTAGGGGTCATGAAGGAGTCAGAGGGGTTCTTGGGTTAGTTTGATCTAGGAACGTGTTAGGCTGGTGTCTCAGTCTGAGTGTGCATGTTAGTCAACTTGGAAGAGAGCTAGTAACGCACTTTATCTATGTAAAGATAAACCTTCATTATATCCTGCTGTAGTACTTTGTGAAATAAAAAAGAGCATTGTACTTGTATGTATTACTCTCTGTAACAGAACCGTCTTGCACCTTCAAAGTTATTGTATTATGCCTTCGGATATAATAAGTGCACCCAAATCTATCTTCATCAATTCATTCACAAATTTTATCTCCCCAACTATAAAAAAAGTTCTACAACATCCAATCAAATCTTAATTAAACTTAGCAAATAAATTTTAACTATTTTCAGAGATTTCCATCCTCAAATTAATATATCTAAAAGCATTTTTGCACGTAGCGCGTACAAAGATTCTAAATCATATAAAAATTGCTTAGATTTAGATATTCTAGTGAACGAAAAGTACGTATTTTGGATATTTCTGATATTTTAGAATTTCCCCTATTTTAGATATTTATTTCTGACCTTTTGGTAATTTTGAATATATCTGCCTTTTGTTCAAAAGTTCTTTATCAAAAGGGGATGGAGGGACAAATGTTGGACCTGATTTGGGTTAACCAATAACAAATTAATATATTTAAAAGCATTTTTGCGTGTAATGGGGACAAAGATTTTAATTAACATAAAAATTGCTTAGATTTAGATATTCTAGTGAACGAAAAGTAGGTTATTTTGATATTTCTGATATTTTAGAATTTTCCCTATTTTGGATATTTATTTCTGATTTTTTGGTAATTTTTGGATATCTTCGCCCTTTTTCAAAAATTCTTTATCAAAAAAGGATGGGAAGACAAATGTTAGACATGATTTAGGTTAACAAGTAACAAAACCGCAATCAAAACAAATAATAGTGCTGGGCCCGATAAAATCAAGAAAGCCAGCCAATATCAAGAGAAAAGCGAGATTGATATGGCCAAGAGAGGTCTCCGAGAAGATCTCGGAGAAGATGCATCTATAAGAGAATAAGGGAGTAAGAACAAAACACACACGAAAAATCCTAGGGACCATACACCAAACACTTTGACCTTGACCTCAAAATATCACTCTTATTCTAGATACTTTTGCTTAGATCTTGTTTCATAAACAGTTGTAACCCGATCTCTTTCTATCATTCATATTCATTCGAATCTTATCAATAAAAGTCTATTTTTTCAACCAGAAACTGATTACATCGTTGTGTTCTGAGGATATTATGTCCACGTTATTTTCTTCCATAATCGATACAAACAATCACTACCAAATACCCAGTGTAAGTTTTAAGATCCACAATCACGCAGTACATACACAAAATTAAATTGGGGGCACTTTTGTTGCTTAAGGCCTCCATCCCCACTCCATAATTTACTCCAAAAATGGAGTGGAAAATGGAGTATGAACAAAAAATAAAAGATTATTCCATTTTGTGGAGTAATCTTCTATTTTTTGTTTATACTCCATTTTCCACTCCATTTTTGGAATAAATTATGGAGTATGGATTGAAATCGGTCTTATTCATTAGACTGAGAACATTTTAATCAAATTAACGAGAACATTCAAAAGAAAATTAAAAACAGTAGGGGGCACATGACCCCGTTACCGTAGGCGTAGATCCATCCTTCAATCACTGCACTCTTGTATACACCAGGCTGCATAAACATCCATCCAGGTGGAGAGTTGTAGTTTTTATAACTTTTTCTAATATTATTCTTGGATTCAAATTCATCTTGAATTCAATTAAAAATATTTTGGATTCAAGAATTTCTTACGGTCAGATCAAAATAAACATGAAACTAAATATTTGAGTTATTTTTGGTTTCAAATATTCATTAGTGAACTAATTTAAATTTAGATGCTTCATGAGATGTAGTTTATTGGGGACATACTTGTGATCCGTCAACGTAGTATTCCACCCCTGTAACCTTGATGGTTGTATTAATAAAATCAGATGCCAAAAAGATGTTTTCATGAAAATTAGGAAAAATTCCTTAAAAATACACGGACTAATTTTCATTTCCTAATAAAATAGACGAACTTTTTTGGATCCCCGTTTAATACACGAACTAATTTTTGTTGCCTATTAAATACACAAACGTTTGAAATTCGCAGATTTCACACATTATTGAACACTAACGCCGTCGTCAATTCCATTAAATATAGTTAACGCCGTCTAAAATAATGTGTGAAATCTGCGAATTTCAAAAGTTTGTGTATTTAATAGGCAACAAAAATTAGTTTGTGTATTAAACGGGGATCCAAAAAAGTTTGTGTATTTTATTAGCAAATAAAAATTAGTCCGTGTATTTTTAAAAAAAAATTCCTGAAAATTATTAGAGTCTGAATGGTGACATCTTGATAATATAAGAAAAGTCAAATGATAATATGGTACGATACAACAATGGTTCATGATTTATGCGGTATAAATGCGATCCTTATGTAAAACATATAGAAGCTGTTTGATTAGCAAAAAAAACATTTAAAGTACATAATTGCAAATTTATCCTGGTTCCCTCATTCTCCAGCGTAACGATGGTCCGGTTAGGTTTAAACAATTCTATCGGTGCGAATTGTTTCTTAATTTCGCCTATTCAGTGTACTTTTCTGGGTCCACAATAAGCGTATCAAAACCTAACTGTTGGATTAAATCTATGGCTCAGAACTCTCAACGTGCATATAAAAAAGAAAGAATTACACCGTAAGACAGTTTCAAGTTTTTAATAACACTATAGGGCAGTTTATGCTACTCAGAAACTTTCTCTTTCCCCAATACACATTTCATTTATTTTAGTAATTGAAATCTAACTAAAGCCCAACTAAACAATAAAATATTAGTTTTATATTATTTTATATTCTTCTCTCTTTCTTCTTTGTCTTCTTCCTTCTAAGCTTTCTATTTGTTTTTAAATTAGAATCTGATTCTTCAGATTGTTTTTTCAAAAGAACTTACATATAATTATGATCTATGTTGTTTAATCTATATTTTAAGATAGGTCAAGGCATATTTCCGATGATAATGTAACTGTGACATATATGATAACGACATCAGTGGCAGAAACTTAATCAACTTTGGTGTAGTGATGAAGGAGACATAGACGATGGTGGAAACGTTTGTAGACGATGCAGAAAACCCATCATCCACCATGTATTGTACCAGACTATAAAGATATTCATGCACCAGGACCACCATCGTTCCTTCACATGGGACACCGCCAAGAGATTAGAGTTCCTTCACCACATTCGTGTTTTAGCTCCTTATTCGTCGGGATTTATTTTTCTTGTGACATTTTTTTCATCTCTGACGCGCCTTCAACTATCACGAAAGCTTGGGAACAACTATGGATAATTTTTAGTTTTTTTGCAAGTCTGATCCCAAGTTTTTCATCATTTCGATTTTGATCACAAACTCTTTAAACACACATTTTGCTTTAAAAATTTGAATCTGAACTTCTAAATTTGCATTTTTATCCAATGCGATATGAAAATAAACAAATGCATGCAATATATACACCTAAACGAAACCTAATATGATCAAAATGAACTATAACAAGATACTCAAAATCATTTGAATCATCAGATATCATAACTTGTGTAGTCTATAAAAGAACCAGTGTACATGTGTTTTTTTTATAAAAACAGATTTGTACATGCGGACATTGATAATGAAGGTCATCTTATCTCACTATGTTCAAAGATAATGAAGAAAACAAATCACGAAATCATGGGGTACTGCTCTAGGTTGGAAGGCCTACATGTTTAGTGTTCATGTACATAAGAGTTGTGAAATTATCTAATATGCATATATTATTGTACAAGTTAAATAGTGTACATATGAATTATTGTACATGTGGATAATGAAATATTTGTTAGATGGTATAGTGTACACAACAAATGGCTTTTAAAATTACAGTTTTATTTCTTTCGTATATTATTGTACAGTTAAATAGTGTACATATCAATTATTGTACATGTGGATAATGAAATATTTGTTACATGGTATAGTGTACACAACAAATGACTTTTAAAATTACAGTTTTATTTCTTTTGTACATTCTGTAAAACTTGAACAGAATGTTTGTGTTATTTTTACAGGTTTCATTTCTTTTGTACATTTATGATTTAAATTATTAAAATTATCAACATTGTTCTCTTTGTCTTTTATCATAGTGTATATGTCCATAAGCATATTTGCCTTATAGGGTACTGCTCTAGGTTGGAAGATCTACATGTTTAATGTTTATGTACATAAGAGTAGTGAAATTATCTAATATGCGTATATTATTGTACAAGTTAAATAGTGTGCATATGAATTATTGTACATGTGGATAATGAAATATTTGTTACATAGTATAGTGTACACAACAAATGACTTTTAAATTATAGTTTTATTTCTTTTGTATATTCTGTAAAACCTGAGCAGTATCTTTGTGTTATTTTTACAGGTTTCATTTCTTTTGTACATTTATGATTTAAATTATTTAAATTATCAACATTATTTCTTTGTCTTTTATCATAGTGTACATGTCTATAAGCACATTTGCCTTATAGTGTCCATCTGCACATTTGCCTCATAGTGTACGTGTGCGTTTGTGATGTATTTCTGCATTTGTGAAACATAACTTGTTTGGTCCACAAGTGAACTAATGTACATGAAAGCTTTTGGGAATTTATGTACACGTGGACAACGAAAATTATGTATACATCTTTGATAATTATGTTACACGTTTGAATTTTTTTTTGTACACATGTACCTCACATTTTTTAATGTGTACGTGTACACCCACAGAAGGGTAATATTGTAATTTTGTATATCTTCTTCTTCATCAACACTTCTCTTTCTACATAGCTTGCAGCCCTTTTTGTTTTCAAACATAAATCACCATTTTTTGGACGATTTGCTTTGATTCAACCTCGTTTCTTTATTATTATCATTCAAATTTGATAGATCCTTGATATAACATCGGATTTTAGACTCAAATCACTATAACATAGATGATTTTGAACTGAGTTTGTAGGCCAAAAAAGAGTCTACAATCAAATGGAAGATGACAAAAGTGAATCTTGGTTGAGAGGAAGATAAACCATTATATGAGAAAGTTAACCCAAAAAAATCAAAAAAGCAAACAAAAAAAGTTCACAACTTTTTACGTTTTTTTGTGGGTTTCAAATTTTAAGAAATTTAATACAAAAGCAAAAAAAAAAAAAATTTGTGGTTACATTTAGTTAGGGGCACAGATAATAAAAAACTAACTAAATATATAAGAATGACAAAAAAATGGTTTATGGCTACAATTTTTAAGGTTAACTATGTCTTTAACCATAAAAAAAACTATGGAAGTAGCACAAACTGCTTTTTTGTCTAATAAAAACTCAAAAACTGCTTTGCAATTTAAAAAACTCTATAAAACATCTAACCGTTCTGGTGGGTCCTTAGAATCTGGGGATACGATATTTAACTTTGACTTAGGAGACTTTCCTCTGAATCCGTTCATCAATTCTACCCACATCGAATCTACCATGAGAGAAACAGTGGCGTGGAGGTACATTAACAGAGATGTTGTGCCGTTTGCTTCCATGATTGTAGTGGAGTGTGTCACCGTTGGATCGACCACACTGTACAAGGCTGCTGCTTTGAGAGGATTGAGCTTCTATGTTTTTGTGTTCTACTCTTATGTTGTTTCGACACTTGTCCTTCTTCCTCTTTCCCTCATCTACCGAAGGTACTTGATCTCCTCACTTACTCTTTATTTATCACCAGTTTAATTAAGCCTAATGTTACATGTGCAGGTCAACAAGGTTACCTTCAGCCAAATCTCCCGTCTTCTTCAAGATTTTCTTGCTTGCGCTTCTCGGGTTCATGTCGATGATAGCTGGCTGTAAAGGAGTAGAATATAGTTCTCCTACTCTTGCCTCTGCTATCAGCACCCTCACGCCAGCTTTTACGTTCACCCTCGCCATTGTTTTCAGGTTCCACACTTCTTAACAGTACAAAGGCTCATGTCTTTACATTTTATGGTAACAAAACTCTGTTACCTTCAGTAGTCCAAAGCACGATCTTGTAGTTGATTAAATAAACCATAGGGAAGGTTAGGTAACTATCATCTGATTATTTGGTTCTGCTTCCTTGTAAAGGATGGAACGAGTAAGGTTAAGGAGCTCTGCGAGTCAGGCTAAAATCATTGGCACAGTAGTCTCTATGTCTGGTGCACTGGTTGTTGTTCTTTATAAAGGACCTAAACTTCTAGCTGCATCGCATTACCACCATTTGACTTTATCTGAGTCAAGCTGGATACTTGGAGGCATATCACTCGCTGCACAGTATTTGCTTATTTCAGTCTGGTTGATTATTCAGGTACAGAAACAGTTCATGAAATAAAAGACTTTGGTACTTGTTGGTGACACATTGCTAAAACTCGGTAGCTCATATATGGTTTTCAGACTAGGATCATGGAGGTATACCCTCAAGAGATAACAGTAGTCTTCCTGTACAGCTTATGCGGAACACAAATCTCAGCACCTGTATGCATGTTTGCTGAAAAAAACTTGACTTCCTTTCTGCTTAAACCTGATGTCTCCCTCGTTTCAATTATGTACACGGTGAGAATTCAAACCTTGTATCTTGCTTCAACTAGTGACTTTATTAAAAAAGTTCTGTTTTTAGGGTGCCTTGGTTTCATCATTGGGCACAGTTATACACACGTGGGGTCTGCATTTGAAGGGTCCAGTCTACATATCCTTGTTCAAGCCGTTGTCTATTGTCATTGCGGTTGGAATGTCTGCTATATTCCTCGGTGATGCAATTCACCTTGGAAGGTACCGTTATCTTTCACCTTCTTCCTTCATAACACCTCTCAAAGATTTGATCTAAGAGAAGTTATACATAAACAAGTCATACTTATCCTCTATATGTATAAATGGTAATGTAAATTTCGCAATATATATTTTCTGTGTGCAGTGTCATCGGATCAGTGGTTTTGAGCTTGGGATTCTACACTGTGATTTGGGGCAAAGCAAGAGAGGATGCATCCAAACCTGTGACTAGTTCTGAGCATTACTCACCTTTGCTGCTTGCACGCACCGTAGCTGATGAATCCTAATCATCATTAAGGATGTGACTGATGCAAGTGTAATCTTTTTATATAAAGATTTGACTTAAACCAGAAATGGCCTTCGTTGCAATCATATACTGTGATTTTAACCTGCTTCAGAGTTCAGATAGTGACCTTGTCTTAGCTCAGATGTTATTAACTGTGACTTTTTACCTCAACATGAGCAAGAAAGTAAATGGTAGAATGATACTGTAGTCATTTTTAATAGCAAAAGAAAAAAATATATTAGAGAATTAAGAAGCCTATAAATATTATCATTCTTAACCGGTGGATCAACTCTATGCTTGAGGAATTGAAGATCAATGATGACTTAGGTTAATTACTACTTTTGATTTAGGTTAATTACTACTTTTGATGAGGATTGTAGAATTTGGGGTTTATTTCTGAGAATGGTGAGGATGATGCTGATGAAGGTGGTACAGAAAAGACTGCTTCTATATTGTCTATTGATAATAATGCCCTTTTAGCAGTAATCTTGGTGGAGTTAACCACCAGCACCACTGTTGCTTCTAAAGTTGGAGAGTTGAGAGTTTCTGCGATATCAAATCTATTATGAGAAGGGCTGATGAGGACATTCATCATGAACCGGATCTAACTGAACCAGAGATTCAATACATGCTTGATCAACCAATGTTCCAGTACCAGTTGTGTTCAAAGGACTTATGACCAGACATAGAACTATAAGGTATTTCAGCATAAGTTTAATAAGATCATGATACTTGCTTTAGTCATGGGCAGGTTGTTGCAAAAAAAAAAGAGTCATGGGCAGGTTAAACCACCTGATGGACAAGCTGCTGAACCAAATAACAATACAAGTTGTCTAGAGAATGATGGACCAACCGAGAATACTAATCTATCAAGAGAAAATTTATGGCCATTCATTCTGGATCAAGTCCACAGGATGACAGGAACTTGCTGGTCATCAACATAGAAGATCAGCCCATTTAGCAAGAGCACAAGAGTCAATCAAACCGACCAAAGGTTAACAAAGTAAGCATTTCTCTAACGGTTTAATTGTTTGTTTTGCAGCTCTTATTTCCTTTTCTTTAAGTATCTCAGAGTTTTCTAGTTAAGGCTTACAGCCTAATAGGTTTTCATTTCAATCTTAAAGCTTTATACATTTTCTGCAAAGTCCTTAGAAGTCAACGGCTGCATCGTACATCTATATACGTCTCCTATATGCAGTTTGCATCATTTAAGCAATCAATAAACATAAAATTTATCTTTCAAACCGATCCAACCATACCCAAACCGACCTAAACCAGACCAAATTATATGTCCCAACCATTTGGTTAGAGGTTTTATCAAATGGTTGGTCTGGTTCGAAACGAAACACTATAATAAAACAGCGGCATAGTGAGGGAAAAAATCGTCGGTATGTCGTCGGAATAAGGCTATTCCGACGACATACCGGCGAAAAAAGTCGTCGGAAATAACTCCTCGAAAATTAATTTTTCCTCGGAAATCCCTCGGAAATTTCCGACGGAATTCCGAGGAACTGAATTTCCGAGGAAACTCCGAGGACCACTAGATCGTCGGAAAGTTCCTCGGAATATACCGAGGGAGGACTTCCTCGGTATATTCCGAGGAAATTTCCGATGGTCCAATCCTTGGAAGTTCCGACGAAATCTTCCTCGGAATTTGCATTGGGAATTTCCGAGGAACGTAGTCCCTCGGAAAATTCCGAGGAACATTCCCTCGGATTTTTTTTTAAAATTCCGACAACTTATTCCGAGGAAAAGGTCGTCGGAAATTTCTGAGGGTGCTTTTCCTCGGAATTTCGAAAAAAATATTTTTTTTTTAAACATAATTTTTTTAAAAAAATTAAAATTTGTGAAATTTAAATTCGAAAATATAAAATTAAAATTAAAACTGAAAACATATTAGATAATTCAAAGTTCTACAAATAAAAATAAAACATTACGAGTTTTTGGTAAAAAAAAAAAAACTACGGGTCTTGAATGTTCGGGAACACCTCGTTCGGGTACATCCTCTTCATCATCTCCATCATCTGCTCGTTCAGCCTCTTCTGTGTCTCATAGCCCGCCTGTTGAGATGCCATCTGGGTCTCCAACGCAGATATCCGATCATCCTTGTCCTTCAGCTGAGCCGTAAGAACTTCTGGATCAACATATGGCGGTGGTGCAGAAGAAGGAGCAGCCGACCGGGAGCGACGACCCAAACCGACCAAACGTCCCTTCTTCTTTGGAACCGACTGAAATATAAATAGCCAAATTTAAATAATATAAATTGATGATAAAATAAAAATCAAGGAATAAATAAATTGAACTTTAAAAAAAAGAACTTACCGATTCAACGATTTCGTTGATTCGAAACCGGGACAAGTTGGTCGAAGCCGTCGAAGCGTCATCCTCGGTTTGAAGCTGAGACACTTCGTCTACCACCTGAGTTTGGACCAGGTCGACCACGTCCTTCACAAGACCGTCATCAATCTGGCCGGTCTTCTTGTTGGTATACGCCCTCCTCATTAGGGCGAGATCATCAACCGGCTCGCCATCATTTTTTCCGCCTTGAAAAAAAACATAAATTAAAGAAACATTAGAAATTAGAAGAAATGCACAATAAATTAAAATTCTAAAACTCAAATAATTGAAGAAAAAGCGGTTGAACTTACCATGCGATCTCCCAGAGTGGTAATAGATTGAGCACCCAAGTTATGCTTGTAGATGCTCTTCCCTTTACGGTCGCTCCTGCGGTTGGTGGAGTTGGTGGAAGAAGTTTCTTTCGTCTCTTCCTTATCCCAATGCGTACACAACTCCTTCCAGACCGTGTCGTTCATCGACTTTGGGACCTTTTAATAAAAAAAAAGAAAATAGTTTAATAAATAAAAAAATAGTTTAATAAATTAAAAAATTGTTTAATAAATTAAATCGAACCTTATTGATTTCCCACTTCTTCTTCCACTCGTGGATGTGCTTCCCATAGTTGTCCATAACTTTATGGACGAAGTGGTGATAGATAAAGAGCGTCTCATCGGAATTCCAATTGAACTCTTGCTGAAAAAAAAAACACAATTAGTAGAAAATTTATATTAAAGATTAAAAATATAAGTAAAAAATTAGAATACTTACCGCAAACTGACGAAACCACAGATGCTGCTTGTCGGTAGGGAAGTGAGTGAAAGTCGGATGTCCCCTGTCGAGGGCCGAGTACATCATACGGTTGATCCATGCGCTGATCCCGTTCCCGGATCGGTTGAACCTAATAAAAAGAACAAACGGTTAATAATGAATCCAAATTTAAAGAAAAGAAAATATGTTTAATTACCATGTTTGACCCCGTCCATGTGGATACGGAGTGAGATAGGGAAGATGGTCACGACCGGGCTGTTGAACCAACTCCGCAACACTCATCACTCCCGGAGGACCCGGAGGAGCAGGAGCGGATGCAGCAGCGGGAGCGAGAGGAGCAGGAGCGGGTGCAGCAGAGGGAGATGTATGGTAGGAGCTGTGGGGCGAAGGGGAATCCTGAAAATGGCTGGAATCCCGAGACTGGCTCCCCGTACCACCACGACGCTGTCGAGGCCGGGTCTGATCATCATGAGACCTGTAAATTTTTAAAAATATATTTAATAAATATAGAAATATATAAATTAATTTTTTTTAAAAAAAATCCCAAATAATAGTTTTTAATCACAAAAAAAGATTTATAGATATCAAAAATGTTTAATAAATATATAAAAATAGTTCTAATAAACAAAAAATAGTTTTAATAAATAAAAAATAGTTTAATAATTACAAAAATAGTTTTAATAATATTAAAAATGTTTAATAAATATAGAAATTTATATAATATATATATATATATATATATATATTATTTTTTTAAAAACAAATCCCAAATAATAGTTTTTAATCACAAAAAAAGTTTTATAGATATTAAAAATGTTTAATAAATATATAAAAATAGTTCTAATAAAGAAAAAATAGTTTTAATAAATACAAAATAGTTTAATAATTACAAAAAATAGTTTTAATGATATATATATATATATATATATATATATTTTTTAAAATCCCAAATAATAGTTTTTAATCACAAAATAAGTTTTATAGATATTAAAAATGTTTTGTAAAATCCAAAAAATCAAATTTATATACAAAAAACATTTTGTAAAATCCAAAAAATCGAATTTATATACAAAAATCATTTTGTAAAATACAAAAATCGATTTTATATACAAAAATCGATTTTATAAAAACAAAAAAAATAAAAAAAATTATAAAATTTTTTTAAATCAATTCAACAAAACAAATTATTCAACCAAATCACAATTCTAAACCTATTATACAACCAAATCACAATCCTAACCAATCACCCTAACAAAAATCTATCAAAACTACACAAAAACCTAACAAATATAACCTAAGAGAGTGGGATAGGGTCCTTACATGATTTGTGTAAGAGAAGGGGGAGATTGCCGGAGATATCGCCGGATTTCAGTGGGAAATCGCCGGAGGAGTCGCGCAGAGGAAGAAGAGAGAAATGGGGAAGAAGAAGCGGCTCGTGGTCAAAAACCTAGGGTCCGACGAATACTATCCGTCGGAATTCCGTCGGAATTCTAATTTCAATTTTCGCGAAATATTTGCCCGGTTAAATGAAAATATTCCGAGGAAATTCCGACGGATAGTAAAATATCCGTCGGAATTCCGTCGGAATATTCCGAGGAAATACCGAGGAACTAGTGTTTGGGGTTTCAAAACATCAATTTTTTTTGTCGTATTTCATTTCTTATACAATTGTAATGCATACCATTGAGGATTCTTTGTATAGATGAGCATAAACCATGAAATAACAAATTTCAAAACGAATTGAAAGTATTCCCTTTACCGTTCATTAAAGTGTATAAGTGTTTCTCTTATGTTGTGGGGATTTCGTTCATACAATCGGAAAAGTGTTTATTATAGGGTAAGGAACAAATTTTTGACTTCATAATCAGTCTAAGACACTTGATAAGGGTTATATAAGTGTTATTCAAACTGCAAAACGTTATTTTCGGTTTAAAACCCCTATTTCCTTGGAATTTCCTCGGAATATTCCGAGGGAATTCCGAGGAAACCCTTATCTTCCTTGGAATTCTGTCGGAATATTCCGAGAAAATACCGAGGAACTAGTGTTTGGGGTTTCAAAACATCATTTTTTTTTTGCCGTATTTCATTTCTTATACAATTGTAATGCATACCTTTGAGGTTTCTTTGTATAGATGAGCATAAACCATGAATAAAAAATTTCAAAACGAATTGAAAGTATTCCCTTTACCGTTCATTAAAGTGTATAAGTGTTTCTCTTATGTTGTGAGGATTTCGTTCATACAATCGAAAAAGTGTTTATTATAGGGTAAGGAACAAATTTTTGACTTCATAATCAGTCTAAGTCACTTAATAAGGGTTATATAAGTGTTATTCAAACCGCAAAACGTTGTTTTCGGTTTAAAACCCCTATTTCCTCGGAATTTCCTCTTAATATTCCGAGTGAATTTCGAGGAAACCCTTATCTTCCTCGGAATTCCGTCGGAATATTCCGAGGAAATACCGAGGAACTAGTGTTTGGGGTTTCAAAACATCAATTTTTTTTGCCGTATTTCATTTCTTATACAATTGTAATGCATACCATTGAGGATTCTTTGTATAGATGAGCATAAACCATGAAATAACAAATTTCAAAACGAATTGAAAGTATTCCCTTTACCGTTCATTAAAGTGTATAAGTGTTTCTCTTATGTTGTGGGGATTTCGTTCATACAATCGGAAAAGTGTTTATTATAGGGTAAGGAACAAATTTTTGACTTCATAATCAGTCTAAGACCCTTAATAAGGGTTATATAAGTGTTATATAAGTGTTATTCAAACCGCAAAACGTTGCTTTCGGTTTAAAACCTCTATTTCCTCGGAATTTCCTCGGAATATTCCGAGGAAATTCTGAGGAAAAACAAATTCCTCGGTATTTCTTTAAAAAAAAAAAAATCAATGGTAGTCTGTTTCCGAGTCGTCATCACCAGATGAATCTGAATTTGGATCTTGGTGAAACTCTCCAATCACTGGTTCATCCTCTAAGTGAACGACGGCTTCCTCTCCGAAGTCGGTTAAATCGACTACAAGGCCAACTGCAGCTAAATCTTCTGCTGCATTTAAGTTGCCAGATGTGCTTGGTTGTAGTGGGTCTTCCAGCTCAGAACTTCCCTGAACTCGGCCTCTCGGGTTGAGTCTTGTAACAGTAACCCATGGATCATCTCTGTTCCTTACCCGGGGGTACTTGATATAACAAACCTGTAACATTTAGAAAATTATTAGTAAAATTATAAATTAATACACATGATGATGAATCATTCTGAATAATTAACATTTAATTACCTGATCGAACCTGAGAAGCAAGAATGAAAGAATCATAATATTGCAGCTTTCGCCTCGAATTTACTGATGTAACACCAAATGCATCTGTTCTCAAACCTCGATCTGGAGTGTTGTCGTGCCAATCACAATAGAAAACAATACAGCGCAATCCAACAATGCTCAAATACTTGATTTCCAAAATCTCATGTATGTGTCCGTAGTATACATCATCTCCTGATGCTGAACAAACGCCAACATCATAAGTCGTACTCGAACGTCTCCTCTTCTGAGTTGTGAATGCATATCCTCGAGTACAAAATCTCGGATATGACTTCACAATTAAGTTTGGTCCAACGACCATCTCACGTATCCAATCGTCAAATGTTTCACCTCTGGCCAAACCAGCAGACACCTATTAATAGCACATATATATATATATTATATCAATAAATGTGAATTAGTATAAATATGTGATAAAATATATTTTAATTTGTTTAAAGCACTCACATTAGTAAACATCCATCCAGTAAATTCTCTCTGTTTCATTTCTTCTAGTTCGTCCTCTGTGGCGTATCTATACTCGAACCGCTTTTCTGTAATGAAAACCCTGTATATGATGACAATAATGTAAATAATTAAGATTTAAATTTCAACTTGTTAAAATAAAAATTTGTAAGCTAATTTATTTATCTCTCATATTGAAGAACGTCTTCGCAGTTGATGAGCAAATATGTTTGCAAATGACTGCACTCCTGCTCAGTAAGTCGACGGTCCTTTGGTTTTCCGCTAAGTCGTCCAACGTCTGTGAAAATGTCTGGAACCGTAACATGATATGTTGCCCGTTCGCCTCTATCATCATGCCGAGCAGGTCTTCTCCTTTTGGTCTGAACTTCTGTTGGAAAGTAGTACTCGGCAAAGTTTGAAGTTTCTTGATTGATCATCTGTGCGACTATAGAACCTTCCACCCTACTTAAATTTTTCACCATCTTCTTCAAATGGAACATATACCGCTCATACAGATACATCCATCTATACTGCACAGGACCACTAAGTTCCAATTCTCTTGCCAGGTGAATAACAAGATGCTCCATAACATCAAAAAATGAGGGAGGAAATATCTTCTCAAGGTTGCACTGAATCACGGCTATGTTAGTCTTCAAATTTTCAATACCTTCAAGAGTCACTGATCTCGTGCATAAATCGCGGAAGAAACCACTTATCCCTGCAATTGCTTCATGAACATTTCGTGGTAATAGTTCCTTGAAGGCGAACGGAAGGAGGCGCTGCATCATTACATGGCAATCGTGGCTTTTCAAGCCAGTAAACTTTCCTTCCTTTCTGTCGATACAGTTACGCAAATTTGATGCGTAACCGTCTGGAAATTCCACATCGTTTGAAATCCAATCAAAGAACGCATCTTTTCCCTCTGCATCAAGTCGGTATATGGGAAAAGGAGCCCTACCATTCTCATCAACATGAAGTTCTGAACGAGCACATATATCGACTAAATCCAGTCTTGACTTCAAATTATCCTTTGTTTTACCTTGAACATTAAGGATCGTGTTCATGAGATTGTCAAAAAAGTTCTTCTCAATATGCATGACATCTAAATTATGCCTTAGCAGATGACCCTCCCAGTATGGCAGATCCCAGAAAATACTTTTTTGTGCCAGTTATGTAGTTCTCCAACAGCATCTACCGGAAAACGCTCATGTCCACCGACGTCTGGCGTCCTTTCTGCAGCCAAAATCTCTTAGTTGTATCTTCAAATCTTTCCCACAAATTTTCGGAGGTGGACTGTCAAACACCCTCTTGTTCTTCGTAAACAAATTCCTACTCCTACGATATGGATGATCAGGTGGTAGGAATATCCTGTGACAGTCAAACCAACACGTTTTCCTTCCGTGTTTTAGTTGGAAAGCATCAGTGTTATCTTGACAATATGGACATGATAGCCTTCCATGCGTTGTCCATCCAGACAACATACCATATGCTGGAAAATCACTTATTGTCCACATTAGTACTGCCCGCATTTGAAAGTTTTCTTTACACGAAACATCGTATGTTTCAGCACCTTGAGCCCATAGTTGTTGTAAATCATATATTAGTGGCTGAAGAAACACATAAGGTGATCTCTTAGGATGCTCTGGTCCGGGAACGAGAATCGAGAGAAACAAAAACTCTCGTCGCAAGCACAAGTTTGGGGGTAGGTTGTATGGTGTAAGAATGACGGGCCATAGAGAATACTGTCTTCCACTCTTGCCAAACGGACTAAAACCATCAGTACATAATCCAAGGTAGACATTTCTTCTCTCATACACAAAGTCGTGATACTTTGATTGGAAATGCTTCCACGCTTTTGCATCTGAAGGATGTCTGATCTCACCATCTGTTGAGTGCTCCGCATGCCATCTCATTGGTTGCGCTGTGCGTTCAGACAAATACAACCTCTGTAACCTTTCCGTCAAAGGCAAATACCACATCCTTTTATATGGCACTGGAACTCTTCCACTCGTATCTTTATAACGAGGCTTTCCACAAAATTTGCATGTAACCCGCTGTTCATCCGCCCTCCAATAAATCATGCAGTTGTCGCTGCATACATCTATTACCTGATACGATAAACCAAGACCAGCTACGAGTTTCTGAACCTCGTAGTATGAACCAGGAGCTACATTATCCTCGGGTAGAATACCTTTTACAAAATCAGCAATCGCATCCACACAGTCTTCAGCCAAATTATAATATGTTTTAATGCCCATCAATCTTGTAGCAGATGATAAAGCTGAATGACCATCTCTGCAACCTTCGTACAATGGTTGCTTTCCAGCATCCAACATATCATAAAATCTCCTAGCTTGTGCATTGGGTAAATCTTCCCCTCTAAAATGATCATTTACCATCTGCTCAGTACCTACACCATAATCTACATCCGTTCTAATTGGTTCTTCTAATCTAACCGCTGGCTGAGGTTCGCTAGTACTACCATGTTCATAATCAGTTTCCCCATGATGATACCAAATTTTGTAACTTCGTGTAAACCCACTCAAATATAGATGAGTCCAAACATCCCACTCTTTAATAACCTTTCTATTTTTACAATTAGAGCAAGGACATCTTAACATACCTGTTTTTGCTTCCGGTTGTCGTTGAACTAACCCCATGAATTCGGTTATACCTCGTTGGTATTCTTCCGTAAGCAATCTCGTGTTCGGATCCAAATGAGGTCGATCGATCCAAGAACGAAAATAATTTGAAGAAGACATGTTTTTTTATGAATCAAATTCGTGTGTAAAGAGAGTAAGAGGGAGGATGAAGATATGGAGTGAATGAAGAGGAAGAAGGGTGCTTATATTTATAGTTGAAATCCTCCCGACAGACCGAGGAAATTCCGATGGAATTTCGACGGAAACGGCTAGTTCGTCGGAATTTCCTCGGAATTTTTTAAAATCCCCCAACGGCTCTCTAACGGCTATAATATATCCTCGGAATTCATCGGTTTTTTCCGAGGAATACATTTTTCCTCGGTATTCCATAAGAATATTCCGACGGATTTGTATTTCCTCGGAATTCCGTCGGTATATTCCGAGGAAATTCCGAGGAAACACAAATTTTGTGTTTCCTCGGAATTTCCTCGAAAATTCCTCGGGATATTCCGAGTATTTCATTTTCCGTCGGAATGTCCGTCAGAATACCGTTGTTTTGTTGTAGTGAAATGTTTATTTAATTAGATTAACTAAATATATTAATAATATTAAGATTTAAATTATTTAACCATTTAACCTATATAATTAAACATATTTTTATACATTTCACTTTTAAATGAATAGAAACGACACAACTAATAAAAAATAAAATAATATGGAACTTATAACGATCATCAAAACCGAAAAACTAAATATGATATTTATATTATATTTGAATATAATAATATAAAATTATTGGGTTACATCTTTTATAATTTTATTGAAATGTTTAGATTTATGTTTAAATATGAAAAATTATTAATTAATGTCAAATGATTATTTTTATCTTTTACAAATTATATTTTGTAACCGAATTAGAATAAAACTAAATACCAACTCAACTGAAATGAACAAACACAAACAAAATCGGGCAAAATCGAACCAAACAGAAACTAAGCCAAAGTAGACTAAAAAAACCAAACACAAACCAAACTAATTTCGGTTTATTTTGGTTACAATTTTCTTACAATTTTTTAGGCCCAAACAAACCAAACCGAATCCAAAGTGAACTGAAACCAAATTTAAACCAAAATGTCCTTCCCTAATATATATAAATATAATACTAATAAATTCAGTAGTACACAGAGTTTGAATTGTATGTAGTATTGACCGACCAAAAATCTCAAAAATAAATCAATGGTAATGTAATGACAAAAGCAAGACCAAAAGTCAATGGTAGGTCTACTTTTAAGTCCGCCCATACCATAACTTTCTCATCTTGTTTACATTTTAGATTCTCATGATCCTTTAAGTGTCCACTTCCTGCGACCACTGGTCGTCTCTTTCCTATATTACTTTTAATTTTTACTTGCTGTTTTTTTGGATCATACGCATATTTATAGATTTGCTAAACAATCTAGCTACTAATATTTAGTCCGATAATATACCCTTTTTATTAAATGAGAAACATTTTTAGAAAACAACCTTACTTTCTTATGTTATTAATAAGTTTGACATTTATGCTTAGGTGTCATTACGGACATCTTATAGTAACAACTCATCAATTACTAGGAATATTACAAATCATGACATCGACTAATCCCCTATATGTTAATCTTGGAACATTATAATATGTTTTTGTATCTACGTGTCATCACTTGGATGATCTTAGAATCTTTAAAAAAATTAAGTTCGTTCATATAAATATATATATTATTTTTTTAAATTAACTATCAAATTGATTAATAATGTACAAAATAATATTATTTCTTTACTTAAATAAAAGCTACATAATTACCTAATATGATTAACATATATATGACAAATAATGATTATGAATAATACATATTTGATAACAATTTTTGTATCATATCTTTTTTTTGTTTAATTTAATATTATTAAAAGAAATTAAACAATCACATAAAGCATATAATAAAAAAATTATATATTTTCTTATATGTTATATTTTGAATTTTTTTAAATGGCTATAAATTACTAAAAAATGTAAATATCCCACATTGAAAATTTTGTGATTAATAATTTAATCTTTTTTTTTTGTTCAATCAAGATACAAATGATCATAAATCGTATGAATATGAAGTCTCATCAATAGATATTTATATTATATATATATATATATATATATTAATATCATTCAAGTTAAATTATATACTATATAAAATATGTTAATTTTGAAATTTGCAGTGAAAAATTATTGAGATCTTAATATTATAATTTTGAAATTTGTATTGAAAAATTCCACATTACAAGTTTTGTGATTAACAGTTTAAATTTTTGTTACACTAAATATACAAAATGTTAATAATATCATACGATTAGGAAGTGTCAATGATAAATATTTATATTAAAATATACTATATATATATATATATATCTATGTTAATATCACTAAAGTTTAATTATATACCATATAAAGTGAATAAAATGATTGTTTTGATTTATTTACCAAAAACACGATTGTAAATTAACAAAAGGTATTTAATTTATGTGTTTACTCTAATGTATATACTTTTATGTGTACAAATTATTTTTTAAATAGGTTGTTTCTAATATGTTATTTGATCCTGACAATCACAGAAATTACACTTCTCGAAGTAATTTTTAATATTGGAAGCACTATATATATATATATATATATATATATATATATATATATATATTATTTCATTCAGATTAAATAATTTAGTCTTGATTTTTATTCCTAAAACGCTTTTAATGAAATATCATGACAAGATTCCAATCACTTCTTTTTGAGTTTTGTTCGAAGAATGAGAGATTTGATCATTCATCTAATATTTGTTTCTCCTCAATTCCCTATCTAGCTATTATAATTGTAAGAATGAGAGATTTGAGATATTTATTATAAGTTTTTTGGTTTATCATTTAATAAATCAAATAGTTCTTAGTTTATACATAGTTTACATATACTAGAATGGTAAAGTATTATATATATATTTTTATCGGTATACTCTTAAGTAACTAAACCTCCAAAGTGTAGGTTAATAAAATATGTAATGTGTTTTTTTTATTCTAGAATTATATGATTTTTAGACCGAAGTGATGAATATATACTAGACATATATTTATATTTCGAGTCTGCATTTATATTCTATATCATCTGTGAATAGAGTTTGCCGGTGAGTTTCTTCAAAAAATTGATTATTAGATATGTATCTGGAGTGAAACTAATTTTTACGGATGTCCATCTTTTTCTAGACGCAAATGCATTCAGCAACTCGATCAATTTAAACCCTACAAACGCAAAAGAATAAGGATTTTTCCTCTTAAAGGAATCACTTTCTGGTAGGCCTGGGCATTTCGGGTATCGGTTCGGTTCGGTTTGGGTATTTCGGGTTTCGGGTAGTTCGGATAGGGGCTAGAGGATCCATTTAGTACTTGACATATTTTCGGTTCGGTTCGGTTTGGATAGTTTTGGGTTCGGTTCGGTTCGGATAGTAAATGTAGGAACTGGAAAATATCCGGAAAAAGTTCGGTTCTCATTTGGATCCGGTTCGGGTTCGGATAGTTCGGGTAGTTCGGATAATTTGGATAAAATATCGGTTATTTAGGGTAAAATATCAAATAATTAAGATGATTTACATAAAAATTTTGGATATTTTGGATTACTTTGGATATTTCAGATAAAACTATCCGGATACTTTTGGATACTTTCGGATAGTTCGGATACTTTATAATAATTTAGTTATCATCAACTATTTTCAGATACTTTTAATAGAATTTTAAATTTAAAATATATATTTAATGATGTTATATGTATATATAATTAATATTTTTATATATTCGGGTAACCGTTCGGTTCTCGGTTCGGTTCCGGTTCGGTTCGGTTATTTCGGATATAAAAATATAGGAACCGTTCGGGTATTTGAGGGTACTGGTCCGGTTCCGGTTTCGGGTATTTCGGTTCGGTTCCGGTTCGGTTCTTCGGTTCCGGTTATTTTGCCCAGACCTACTTTCTGGATAACAAAACTTTTCGAGCCATTTAATTGAAAAATAAAAAGCTCTAGTAATATTTTATAAGATAGTATTGGTTTAGAAAAATGCACGATTATATTAGTTCATAGTGGCTTAAAGCAGATTCTAGTACTAAGCTAAAATTCAACGCAAATAAAAAAATTGTTGACTTTGGAATATGATGTAGCATCTTTATTATGAAATTAATGTAACACCAAAAGTATGTTCATATTCGTTCATTGGCAAAATGAGATTTGAGTTTTTCAAACTTAAAAAAGTCCAATAATTTCACAATACAACTCATTTACTCTTTTGACCTCTAAAATCCAAAACCAGGCCTGTATTTTTCACCTACCTCACCGACCAAACAATAAAAATAAAAAGCAAATGTTAGGAAGAAACAAGAAAACAAAGAACCAAAGTGTTCCATTAGGGTTCAAAATAAAGAGGCAATATGGAAGAACTTCTACAACGTCTACTACTCCCAAAAGAGAAGAAGGATCTCTTCATTTTGTTACTACTAACGTTGCCGCTACTACTGCTACACTCTCCTCCTTCTCCGACCACCGGAATTTCCTGGTTTTTCCGGATAATCGCCTCTTGAACAGCCAAATACAGCTGTCTATCTGCAGACGAATCCATCGAGATCGATCTTCTGATGGGTTGAACACTACCAAACTGCTCATCTTTGTCTCTTCTAATGTCGATACATTCGTCTCCCATACTGGTGACTTTGTGAAGTTTTCTTCCTTTTCTCTGAAACTCTCCTCGATTAAGCTTCCTAGGAAATTGACTGATCGAATTATGTGGGTTTTGGTTCAGTAGGTGACCTGAATTCGATCTTTCTTGTACCACACGTACCCTTCCGTTTCTTGGACTATCTCGGTCACTATTGCTTCTGTTACTGTTCCCTAGACCTAGCTCAATGACTACATACTCATTCTCGCCTCTAACCATGACAGTGTCTGACCCCAAAACTGCATTATCTAGGGAAGTACTTTGAGCAGAAACCGGAACGGGAGGAAAACTTGCGTCGCAAGAAACCCTAGTTCTACACAGAGGGCAATTGGCATTGTTCTGAAGCCAAATATCGATGCAGTCGATATGAAACAAATGACTACAGTTTGGGATAATCCTCAGCTTCTCCTCTTCTTGAAACTCATTCAAACAAACAGAGCACTCTTGAGAAGTATTATTCTCTTCTCCTTCTGTGAAAACGTGGTCGTTTCGACTGTCTCCATCTCTCCTCTTCTTGAATTTTAAAATAGGGATTGCTCTAATGACGGATTCATCGAGACCGCGGTTTATCCTCGGAGTGTAAAGCATTATAGGACCATGGTCGTTGCGTTGCCGTCGGGATAATGAGAATCTACCAAGAATGTCGATTCGATGCCAATTCAGACAGCATTTGATAACGAAAACGTAATAGCTTACAAGTAAGAAAGCTGTGGCTAAGATTCCAATCACGGCGACGGCTATGATCGGAAAGTTCGTCCCCGTCGAGCTCACACGGTGGAAAACAGTCATTGGTGGTGGTGGTGGCGGCGGAGTAAAGTTCAGATCCCGGAGGATATTACGACGAGCTGATAGATCCATTACCTAGAAGAACAAGCTCATTCTCTAATAGGAAGAGAAGCATAAACTTTGAAGAATTTGAGATTTGTTTAAAAGATTTGGGAAATAACAATTGATAGTTAAGCAGAGGATGAGAGAGATCAGGGAAGGAGAAAAAAATGGAGAACAGAGAGAGAGAGAGAGAGAGAGAGAGAGAGAGAGAGAGAGACAGAGAGAGAGAGAGACAGAAGACGAAGCAGAGATGGAGTAAAATGAAAGTTCGGTGACATTTCTAAGTATCTTTATATTTATTTTAATCTTTTTTTTTCTCTAAATTTCTTGATCGGTGGGACTCGTTTGGTGTAAGAGTTCTCTTTTCTTTACTGATTGGTGTAAATTGAATATCAGTATTAAATATGATAAGTGGGAAAATTGAAAATTTGTTTCTTTGTTTGTTTATGTACCAGTACAAGTGGTGGGAAACTTTTTATTTAAGGAAGAAACCTGACATATATTCACATTAATTCTAATTTATACTCCCTCCCTCTGTTCCAATACATTGTTTTTATTGTTTTAAAAGGAACTCTTTTCATGTTGACAAAAAAAAAACAGAGAAACTCTTTATATTAATTATGATTATACAATTTGATCTACCTTTGGTTATGTGACCAATCTGATTTGATCCTTCTGATAGAGCAAGTTCGCCTAATCCCTTTTTTATTATTTGAGTAGCATTAAAAATAAATAACTTTTAGTTCATGTGTTTATTACAAGTGTGTCATTTTTTACGTGGCAACTTCACAAGCTTCTTCACTTATTCTATTTAAAACCATTTTGTTAAATAGAATAATTACACATCATGCCATTGATCAAAACATTATAATTACCTTAGTTTTGTCTACATTTGTCACATATATACATTGATACGTATTACATCAAACCTTATCATTTATTTCTTGCGTTAGTTACCTTAACCAAAGTTCTACGTATTACATCAAAGATTTTAAAATTATGTTAATTACCTTGACTGAAATTTTTTCATTAATTTGTTTCACTACAAAAACATTACTAACATACGTAGTGGTGTAATTTTTTATTCAAAATGAATATAGATGCGAAAAAGTTAATGTGCGATTATCAATCAAAATTTGTTTTCTAAAAAATCATAAAAAGTATTTGATGATTAATACGTGCTCAAGTGATTGATTTTCTTAAAAATGCGAAAAAATATTTGTTCTCTTAAAAATATATCAAGAGGAAAACTTTGTTTTCTTAAAATAGTGAAACAGAAGAACCATGCATATGGTATATACTTGCCCCGTTTCATTAAATTGTTAGATGATCTCGGCCTTGCGATTGTAGAAACTAAGGTACAATACAATTTTCTGGCATACAATTATAAAAACTTACCTTAGGTGATCTATCATAATTAAGATTTTAACGCCAGCTTGCATAATGCAAATAATGGCAAAGCAAATTGCCCATGATTCAAACGTGATTTGCAAGGACGAAATTGATTGATGATTGGGAAAAAGAAAACTTCTAATAACTTTGATATATTTTTAAATTACAAATTTGGTAAATTGATGGTAATAATACGTGATTTGCGAGGACTTGACTTTTGTATATAAGGAACATAGATTAAGGTTCAAATTATTGTAATCAATTAATAATCGTGAACTTTCTTGAATTTGTTCAATTGCGATTGATAAAAGGAAATTTGCATTAACTATTTACAATATTAAAGTAATTTTCGACTAAGATTGGAGCGCAAGTTATGTGTAATATTCGATTTAGTTACAGCCATTATTTTGAATCCATATGACCACATGGCGATTCCTTTTTAGTATAAATATACGGTTTCTATAATTCATAAAACTCACCACACCTTTCTTCTCGACTTTGCTCATATCAAAACATTCTCTCAAGCAATCAAAAGGCTGGCTTTAACTCTGTTTCCGATTTGAAACCATTCAAAACATTGTTTCTTTTATATTTTATTAGTCTATTGCTTATGTTTCGTTTTATTTTATATTTATAATTTATTTTATGCAAACAAATATACAACTTTTAAACAAAAATTCCGCAACTTAATTTAGATTGACATACTAAATTTCGTCTAACCTTTACTTTATAACCTATAGTATTTCTTGCTGACTTTAACTTTTATTATGTTTACAAATTAAAAGTGATAATATTTTGAAATCTATTTACTACGCGCAGGACGCGGATTATCACCTAGTAAGTAGATAAAATTGTAGTCTGAATTAACGCGAGTGATGATGATATATAATCTGGTTCACTAGAGTATCATTTATGATCTAATAACGATGGTCGGTCGCAATTTAATAATACTTGTAATTCTGACATCCTTGATTATCTAACCATTCAATTTTGAGATGAATCGTACACAGATTAATTTTCATTTTTTTCTTTAAAAATTTTAGTGGGCGAGTCTGTAACTCTGTGACTAACTGGTTATAAATCTTCATAATGAGACTAATGTTGTGACTAAAACATTTAACAAAAATTAGATAACCTACGGACGTGATAAATTGTACTCCGTATAACTTAACGCATTTCCATCCCATAAGTATCAACCAAAAAATAAATTATGGATTTTTTGTTCATACTTAATTTTTCACGCTATTTTTGGAGTAAATTATGGATTTTGATGAAAATATCTTAAAGATTATCTTTTTTTTTTTTGAAATATCATTGTAAAAACTCATAGAATTTAATTGGTAAGACTTTCGCTTTATGCTTTGGCTTTAGAATTAAGGCTGTAAAGAATTTGGTTTTTAAGACTTTGATTGTTTTAAGTTTTATTAAAATAAGATCTTATATATTAAAACAGAAGTCACAACATTGATTCATGTGCGATTTTTTAAAAAATGGACCTAATAGACATATTCCTAAAAATTCATATTATATTTAATCTCTAATCTTATCATTTAAATTTTGGGCCTACCAGAAATTTTTATTGGACTATCAATAATTGGATTTAAACAATATAAATTAAATAGATATAATTCAATGTTGTAATAATATACCTCCACATGTTAATTATTTAACTATTTGTCGATGTTAACTTTTAAAATTATAAAAAAAAAAATTTTGAATAACAAAAATCATATTATTTAACAATGATTAATCTTTACTACCCTAAACCAATGAAAACAAATTTTAAACTATATAGTTTATTTTAAAAAATTAAACAAAAACTAAATGTTTAATTATTTATTCGATAATATAAATCTATGAAGCGAAAAGTTTATTTTTTAAAAAAAATTCTAAATTTGTGAAATGTTACAATATCTTTGAATATAACAATAAAACAATATTTTACTAATCTTTGTATATATAATTATGATTTTAATAATGAAATAATAATCCGAAAATATATATATAGAAGAAGATACAAATACATGTGAAAGTTTGAAACAATCTATTCAATGAAAAAAATATACCGTAAACTTATTATGTTTTAAAAATTGATAGACACATATATATTATAATATATATCAATTTAGAATTCAAAACAAAATGTTTATATAAAAATAAATGAAAACAAAAACCCGCATAGTTGCGCGGATCGAGATCTAGTTGGTAGTTAAAATTATAGAAGTTTGGAATAATATTTAAAATATTTTATTTAAAAAGTAAAATTATGATACAATTAAAAGTTTAAATATAGATGATTATAAAAGTAGTACAATATGGATCTCAAATGAACAAGAAAAAAATTTAATGATTAATTTGTCAATTTTAAATTTTAATAAAATTGTTACAAACTTATATAAGTGATTTAGTTACAAAGGAAAAAGAAAATAAAACATTTTTAGTGAAAAAAAAAGTTACAAAAATCATGTATTGTTGGCTTTAGAAAAAATAACACAAAAGAGGAGAGAGAAACTTATAATAACTTTAGAGACTTTAGAGCATCATTATGGGAGGAATTTGATTAAGAGCCCTTAGCATTTTTTTTTTATTATTTTTGTGTTTAGGAACTAAGGTAAGAGCTTTTGTATAAGTAGTTGATTATTAGTGGGACTAACCTTGTCCCTTACTTAATTAAATTGATTATTTTCATTAATAAGTAATAACATATATAAAAGCATAGTTTTAACTTGTAAATATTTTATTCAAAAATTGAAAATTTATAAAAGAGAATTAAAACAGAGAATGTGTTATAAGCTATAAGCTAAAGAATTTCTATTAGTTTTTCTTATCTTATGTATAAGTTTATCTTCTTAAAACTATAAGTTTCATTTAATATGGTTTCTATAAGTTTTATAAGTGTGATAGAAGTTTAAGAATGTCTACGTTTGATACAAGTTTAAAAATGTTTACAAGCCAAATTCAAGTTTAACACACTAGCCTTATCCGAGAACAACATAGCATATAAAGGAATAATACAGTTACCTAATAGAGAAAGCAGTAATGAGACCGAGCTTACAACTTGTTCAAAATTACACTTGGTTCACATGATTACACTTGTGGCAACTTCGAGTTGTAGCAACAAGATTACAACAAGAATTTACAGCAGTACCAAAAGGAAAGAAAAGGAAACAAGTTTTGATAGAGACAAAACAAACCGAAAGAGATAACTAGCTAATGAAACAAAAGGAAACAAGTTTGATAGAGAGGAACCACAGCAAAAGAGATATCTATTTCCGGTCACAATCACCCCTAAATCACCCGTGAGGTAGAAGCAATGTGACCTGCAGAACAAGACAAAACAAGTTAAAGCAGAAGCAATGTAGTAAAAGAAATAACAAGCAAGTTAAAGACGTGTCAAGGAAGTCAATGGAGAAGACTCACCATTCTTTCTACTCAAGTGTTTGATCAGTAGTTCAGAACACTCTTTCCTTTCCGGACATACACACATTAATGGAGTAGTTTTCCCATCTCCAACCACATTGAACACAAATAAGTCTCCTATGGCGCATCTGTTATCAAGACAGAACTTTCTCCAGCCTCTTCTGATGTAATACATGCCGTCTGATTCGCTAAATCGTAAACTCACAGTCCATGAATTTCCCTCTTTGTTCACAAGTAATATCTCTTGGCATTGTTTGTTCAAAGCAGTAGAAGTCGTAGCTTCCATAGGAAGATACTGCAAACACATAACGTAAAGACACATAACAGATCAAACCATATATTTGACTAACTAAATATGGTCTATACGTATGAAAATTGACTCACAAGTTTGTCTTCTTTTAGATTTGAAGCAGTGACCTCAGCCAAAAAATAGTAGTCGAATGAGAAAGAAGGAGCATCATCCGCGTCGGCTTCTTCCTTAATGATGTGAGGATGTGTATACTGAATCTCACAACTTCTAGGACCAAAAGGAGTGACATGAAACACCATGGCTCCTTCGTGTTTGAAGACGATTTAGTATACACATAGAAATTTGAACCGAACAAGGATGTTTTTTTACCAACTAAACCATCATACAACATCGGATAAATACCATTTTATTCGTCGAATTTCGACAAAACCCTAAAAAAAAAAATTTAAATTCAGATCGGACTTGAAAAACAAACCTTGTTTTTTTTTTTTTGTTGTTGGGACGATTCTCAAAGGTTTTGGAGAGGATTGGTTCTCGTCGTATTGGAACGGAAGCGAACCGATGTGGATTGAGCTTTGGAGGAGGATCGGGGATCAAACGACGCCGGAAGCTGCGACCTCGCCAAGGGAGATAAAGAGATCTCCCACTCCAGTGAAAGAGAGAAGACACAGGGTTGGCTTTCGATTTGAAGAGATGGATTTGGAGATCAAGGCTTCGCCATCGCCTTCGCCATCGCCATCGAGCTTTTGATTTTTTTTTTTTTTCGATTTCGGAATTCTCGAGGAGAACAACAGCCGAACAACACGGATTCCATCGCCCACTTCCGTGTTGCCACGTCGCCTACGGGACGAGCCCGAACAGCCCTTACTAAAGGCCCGTCCCACTCTCTTTTAATTTCTTTTTCATTTATTATCGACCCATTTAAAACAACGGGACGGGCCTAAGGCCCCCGATACCGATGCTCTTAGAGTGTTTAATTTTAAAAAAAAAAACATGATTGATAAAAAAAAAGCTTTAAACACTTTCTAATCTCACAAAACCCTCGAAGTCCTAACAACAATGGGACCCATAATCTTTTGTCAAAAACTAATTTTGATCCTTATGATTCAAAATTTTTCAAGAGAGTCGAAATATGTGTAAATGGTCAGTTAAACAATTCACAAGTAACCATCCATTGATAACGGTACGAATAAAAGTATACGAGATAAAGATGGTTTACAGAGATGTTAGAGTAATTTAATTGGATTTTAGGCATAGATTAATGATTGGAAACGTGTATGATAAATGGGTTGGTATGACTTTTTAACACGTCCATTCTAGTTAACATAGACTCATTGTAAATTATAAATACAATAAAAGACGAAAAAAACAAAAAGTAAACTTTGGGCACATGCATTCCACGACAGCAATATTTGTCAACAGTTCAACACAATAGCTTTTGATACATTCGACTAGCTATATACACTCTTACATATTGATGGTTGATTAAAATGATTTTTTTTGGTAAACAAATAAAAGTTAATGACATCGGTGATATTTAAAAGGTCAAATCTCCAAAATAGCACCTTTCTAAATTTATATCACAAAAAAACACTCAAAAACTAAAATGACCAAAATAGCATTTTTCTAAGTTTATTCTTTGAAAATTTTAATTTTCTTATTTTTTAAAATTTGAAATCTTATCCCCAAAACTTCATTTCTCAACTCTAAACTCTAAACCCTAAACTCTAAACCCTAAACCCTAAACCCTAAACATTAAACTCTAAATCCTAAACCCTAAACTCTAAACCCTAAACCTTAAACCCTAAACCCTAAATCCTAAACTCTAAACCCTAAACCCTAAACTCTAAACCCTAAACCCTAAATCCTAAACCCTAAATCCTAAACTTCACCCTTTAACTCTAAACCCTAAGTTTGTGACTTTTGATAAAACATTAAGTGCTATTTTTGTGACTTTTGAACTTGAGTGATAGTTTGGAAACAAAAATTTGATTTAGTTCTATTTTTATCTTTTTCTCTATTTAAAATGCGCGGTGCAATAAGGTTTGATTGCAAGATTTTGCAATTTGTCACTGTTTGCAAATGTTGGTTTATTTGTGTTAAAGTAAACTTTTTTTAAAGTACAGTTTGCTACCCAAGGTTGGACATAAATTCCTAATTAAACAACTTTTAAATGGTATTCGGTTTGAGAAACATTACATTCAACTAATTAAACTGATTGAAAATTGAACTCATTAGTCAGTCTTGTCAACATAAATGTAAAATTTTGCAAATTACATTTTTTCTACAATGTTAAAACATTCATTATTAATTACTGTTAAAGGCAAACATGATCTTTTAGTTGAAATCAATAAATTAAAATCTATTTTTACTGGTTATTCTTTCAAAACGAGTAATAGTTATTCTATGCCTTATAAAGAGATTGAAAAAAATATATAAGAATCTAGCATTGGATGCTATATCTTGCTTGAGAAATATTTACTTTGTTTTATCAATCAAGCAATGATGCAGTATTTTGAAAACACTTGAACTAACTTTCATGGTGGGACCGTGGGGGTACTAAACGAAAGACCACAAAATTGTCTAAATCTTAAGGAGAAAAACTCGGACGATAAGTCAATTCTACCACAAGAATCAAATTTTCGTTTTCTTTATCATTTTCTGATTTTTACTTATGTTCTTTTATCGTTCAAAAAAAAAACTTATGTTCTGTTAAACTTACCAGGAAAAAAACCTTACCGGGAAAAGCAAATGAAAAGAATAGAACCGACACTGTTTCCGTAGTCTAGCGTATGCCGTGTGCATACGTTGACGATTTTGGCACAAAACACTGGCGCGTTTGTGTAATTAATTCTCACACACAACAACACTAACAATAAATGTTGATGGACTTCCCATCATTTTAAAATGAGATGCTTTAGAACTTTTTGCAAGGAAAAAAAACTTTTGCTCGTATGAGATCTACGGTTGGTTCGTTTCACATTAGTCAAGGTTTGTCGAAATACACCATCGTTTTCTTTATACACTTTGTATCTTTTTTTGAAAAAAAGGCTTTCAATTTAAATACTAGAAAGATACAAGCATAAGTTTTAGGGACCTTAGAGCTAGAGCTGGGAATTTGGGTCATTACCCGCGGGTCCCGCCCCGTTTGACCCGCCGCGGGGCGGGTGCGGGTCGATCGATTTACAAATTTTAGCATGCGGGTGCGGGTGCGGGTTGAGTCGATTTTTAGCGGGGCGGGTGCGGGTCAACCAAATTTGAGTCGCGGGTATCCGCCGACCCGCAAAATAAAAAAATATTATTTTTTTCTAAAATTTTTTAAAATAAATAAAAATAAAAATAAAAATATGTAAAAAATATATAAATTAATGAAAATTATATAATTTAAATTATAAATGTATAATTTTTATTATAAAAAGTAATTAATTGATAAAAAAAAATTATTTATTAAATTTAATATTATATGCGGGCCCCGCGTGTTATCCGCAATCTTAGCGGGGCGGGTGCGGGTTTACGATTTTTCTTTCGCGGGTTATGCGGATCGGAATTTTGAGTTTAAAAAATAGAATCGATCCGCGGGTTGGCGGGTCATGCGGGGCGGGTTGACCCGCGAACCCAGCCCTACTTAGAGCAACATTATCGCCGTATGTTATACGGCGTCCTTAACATAATGGAATTAAATGAAGATCAAAAAGAGTGAATTAAGCGTGGGACGTCCCTTAGTTAAGATGTGTTGGGGACGTCCTTAACACGCACGTGTCGCGATGGGAATGGCCGATGATTTCTAGGACAAATCTCGTTGACTCCGTCCTTCATTTCGTGTCGGTGAACTCACGGCGTGTTGCTCCAAGGCGATCGAGAGTGCGATTTCTTCCATCTCTTCCGTTTATCTCGCGCCATCTCTTCCACCGCTTCTATCTTCCCAGAGGGTCTCTCGCGACGTCGATCAGTTCTCTCTCCCGTCGGCGGATCTATCTCCACGGCGATTCTCTCGCGACTTTGCTTCTCTCTCGCGGCGGTTCTGTCTGGACGGCGCATCGGTCTCGACAGTACTCCTCTACTTGATATCGAACGCAGCAGAGAGGATCCGTGGTCTCACCGACAGTGTTTCACTGAATACGAAGGAGAAGAAGGTCTGTGTTCCTCGAGCTTATAGAGTATTTATATTTTTTTGTTCTCGTTCTCGATCTACTGCCTTGGATTAGGATTCTTTTGTCGTTGTAGCTATAGGGTTTTCAAAATTTGGAATCTTGTTTGTGAAATGTGTTGTCGATGTAGCTATAGGGTTTTAAATATTTGAAATCGTCTTTGTGATATGAGTTGCTATTTCTCATCGTCTTCGTGAATGTTGTTTTCAAAAGCATTACGGTTTTGTAGTGTGATTATTTTTGAGTCAACGTTTGCTAAAGCATTACGTTTGGAGTGTGATGATTTTTGATTGAATGTTTTATGCAAATATAATCGTGTGTGTGCTTCTAGTGTGACTGATTTTTGATTGAAGGTTTTGTAGTGTGAGTTATTTTTGATTGAATGTTGAAACTGATATATGCTTTTTTCGTTTGATTGTGAGTGAGCTATTAGGTTAGGTTGGAGGGGCTGTCAATAACCCGGAAGATAAACAAATTTAAAGAACAAGCATTTCATCCAAACTACAAGGTAATTCACTTTCACTTGAACTACAATACTTGGTAGTAGGCATGAATTGATAAGTCGGATTTAATACTTGTAGGCATGAACTCTGATTAGACTTTAGTAGGCTTGGTTGGTTGTGTTAGTTAATGCACTTGTAGGAAAGTAAAAGAATTGAATTGTGTGATGTAGTGAGATGATAATACTCGTGGGCATGAACTATGTCTGTTTGCAACCAAATCATGTATTCTCGGATGAAGTGAGATGATAATCTAGTTTGTTCTCAACCAGATCCTGTTTTATTTTTTAGGTTAGGTCATTATGGTGACAAGATGTGTAATAACTCTGATTTGACTTTCGTATAGTAGTTTATGGTTAGGTCATATCCAAAATGGGCGACTTTTATTCAATCTATCCGACTACCACAAGGTCCCAAACATTCTTTATTTGCTAAAACTCAAGAATTCGTTCGAAAAGATGTTGATCGTGCCTTTGGAGTTTTGCAAGCTAGGTTCGCTGTTGTTAAAAATCCTTCTAATTTATGGGATAAAAACAAAATATCAAATATTATGAGAGCATGTCTCATACTCCATAATATGATTGTCGAAGATGAACGAGATGCAGACACTGTTGAGGAATTTCAAGATCATGATTTTACATTTGGCGTTAAAAAGTCTACAAAACACGGCGATAGAATTGGTCGTCGCAAAGAAGTTCGGGATCCACATGTCCATGAACAATTAAAAGAAGATTTGATTGAAAATATATGAGAGAAATTTGGACATCTTCCAACTTAATATAATGTTTATGTTTGTGTGAATTCAATAAAATGTTTGTTTCCTATTATTTATTTATAATTTTTTTTCCAACTTTGTAATTTTCTTCTGTTTGTGTTTTCTATTTTAAATGTTTTATTGTTTTATTCAAAACTTATCATTTATATGTCATTAAAATGTTAAAACTTATAAAAAAAAATAATTAACTAAGATACCACTAAAAGTCCTACCAATAATCTTAGCTTTTAAGGTTGTCCCTAACCTAAGTCCTTAACATCAAAATAACATTAAAATAACCTAAGGACACACTAATTGGTCCTATGGATAATGTTGCTCTTAAGAGTTCAAAGATAAAACAACATGCAACAGTTTTAAAGTCAAGAGAGACACGAAAGCAACATAGTATAATGGAAGCAACACTTACAAAGATTTTGTTGTGAACCTAGTGATGAGGACCTCTTCCTCGGCCTCTTTTTCCTTTCCTTGTAACAGTAAACCATTCCATCTCTTTAAGCCTTTGAGATGGCTTTAATGGCCTACCGCCTCGTGACCTTAGTGTTGATTCATCATCTACAAACGGGTCTCGAAGATGTGTAGGGGAAGTATCATTAGAGGCAAAAGTAAATGGTAATGGAGAATTTGAGAAGACAAGTTCCTTGGCTAGTGGGACACTCGATGGTTCACTGTCGTCAGCACTATCCAACATCGCAAATAAGTTGTCATGAACAAATGGTACAGAAGACGGAGAGGAGTTAGAGTTATCAAACACAATATCAACATTCCCAACAAACTTCCCTGAAGGAGCCTTTGGAGTTGGTGGTGCAGACTGTGTTGAGGAGTCAACAGGTTCTGCGACATCTAATTGTTCGCAGGTTTCGTCATTAAGAGAGACAAAAACTACGGTAGATGGTGGGAGTTCCTTTTCATCAGTAACAGCAGTAACATGAGTACCTTGAACAGTCTCAGAAGGTGTACAAGACACATGAACCTTTTCAGTGAAGGAGCCTGTAGGAGTGTTCACAGCCACAACTGAAGCAGAGGGGACTGTGGTGACTTCTCTACTTGGTTCTCCTATCTCTGAGTTTTCATTTATAGGGAGGCCGCTTCCTTCATGATCAAGAAGAATACAACCTTGAGAATCAAAAGATAAAGTATCTCGATTTTCCTAAGATTCTAGTGGAGCTGATTTAGTAACTTTGAGAGACTGATATGCAGCATAAGAGTTTTCAGATACAGCGTTGATTGGGACTGGAGGGAGACCAAGGCATCTAGGTGCTTTGTGACCTAACTGTTGTTGGGTATGGGCTTAGCCCTCCCAAAAGGCCCGCAAGACAATTACCCAGACATATGATTACAACACAGAAGATCGGCTCGTCGACTCGAAAGCCGGTGTTCAGCTTGGCTCAGACTACTTTCAGTCAATGAGGTGATTGACTAAACGTCATCGGCTCGTCGACCTGACACAACGGCCCGACGAGTCAGCCCAACTACTCGAAGAGGCCCATCGAGACAAGACACATTAGGTCAACGAGCATTCACTTATAAAAGGAGGAGACAAGGCAACAAGGAGGGGATCCGCAAATTACTACACTCACTTTCGGCTAGAATTAGGGTTTTACATCTTACATCTCGCCGACTTGTACGGTCTGACGAATTTGTCTTCGCCGGACTTTTTCCTCTGTTCACTTCCCATTTTTGTAACTCGGTTTCGACTCATTGATCTAATAAAACACGTCTTTGTCTTGACCCACCGACGAATGGAGATCCGGCTACGATGGTCCGAAAACAACTGTTCGACACTTACCGAACAGCCAGTGCCGGAAACCCAGCAAACACGAGTGTCGAACAGGTCCAAACTCCCGGCGGCGTCGACCTCGTTACCGTCCGGGAACTCACTGAGCTTAAGCAATCAGTCCTGGACATGAAAGACCGAATGCTCGAAAGACCTACTTCAGCACCGCTGATCGAACGTGTCCTCGCCGAAACCTTTAAAACCCCATTTTCCCCGAAGATCACCGACTTACGTTACCGTCCGACCGAGAAAATTCGCCTCCCGACTTACGCCAGAAAGGTAGACCCAACCGACCACATCACTACTTTCAACATCACGATGGGTCGAACCAACTTCTCTGAAGAAGAAAGAGACGCTGGCTACTGTCGACTCTTCGTGGAAAGTCTTCAAGGACCAGCCCTCGGATGGTTCACTGGATTGGAGCGCGACTCTATCAACAATTTCCACGATCTGACGACTGCGTTCCTCAAGCACTACATCATGTTTACAAGACAAGGAGCAACTCTGTCCGATTTATGGAATCTATCTCAAGGACCGAGCCAAAGCCTCCGCGACTTCATGGAAAAATTCAAAGCAGTCGCCTCAAAAGTCCAAGTCCCCGACAGTGTTGCCGTCGACGCATTGATGAACACTCTCTATTTCAAGTCCCTGTTTCGCGAGGATCTCTACAGAAATCCGACCACTTCGCTCCAGGACGCAATCGCCAGGTCAAACAACTTCATCCGAATGGAAGAAGACACAGCTGCGATACTTAAGAAATTGAACACGGCAACCAAACCGGAAACTGTCCCCAAAGCTCCCGAGGCACGCCAGGAACCTCGTCAGCACACCTCAGGCAATAAACCTAACCAGCCGAAAAGTTTCGTCTACGTGGTTGAAGACAAAAACGCGTCCCCACAGCCCACTGTCGTTGTACGCAAAAAAGGTTGGAATGTCTGGGAGAACGACGAAAAGCCGCAAACCTCTTCGACACCTCCGGCGTCAAGTCCTGGACCAGCTGAGTCAAATATGTGGTGTAGCTTCCACAAGTCTAAGGCACATGATACAAGGAACTGCAGGCATTTGTTAGACTCCCTCTTCTCGTCGTACGAAAAGGGAACGTCAAACGTCGAACTCCCTAAGCCTAGGCCCAACGGCACCAAGAGCTGGAGCAAAAACAAAGAAAAGAAAACTCACAAGAATCAGGATAAGTCTGGAAACCGGCAGGATGACAAGCCAGAAGAGCACGAAGAAGAAGACGGCGACGTACAAGTCGACGAGGAGCAACCGCGTAATCGTCGACGTGTACAAGTCATCCTCGAACGACCCAATTCCTCCTCAGACGAAGAAGAGGATAAACAGATCCATGACTCACGCCAGTATTCCAGCAAACGAACGAACGAGAGCATAGGGTCAGAAGGGTCAAACGACTTAAGAAACAAGCTCAGGCGAAAGTCGCAAACACCTGATCGCACATATGACTCACACAAAAATCTCCGCTCAGTCATCGAAAAATCCAAGGCTAAGAAAATTGAGGACTTGAATGCTCAATCCCGTCTCAGGCCACGAGTCATCGACCTTCGCGAAAAGCTCAACTCAAAGTCGGAAGATTTCAGAATCAAGCTCAACCGACCAAAACATTCGGACTTACGACGGAGAATCGAGGAGGCGAGATCCAAGAATGAGGACGTACACAAATCTGTTGTCAAGGACTCACCCGTTGTCGAGGACTCGCCCAACGTAAAAAATCCACCTATCATCGAAGACTTGCCTAGCGACTCGAGGACTCGACTGAGAAATAAACGAGTCGTCGAGTCTAACTTCTTAAACGTAATCATGGGCGGCTCACCTCCTTGCGGTGATTCCATCCGGTCTGTAAAGGACCATCGACGACAGGCAGTAACCTCGAAGAAATGGCCATCGAAACCCGAACACGATTCCTCAATCACTTTCTCGCCAGACGATGCCATCGGCGTCCATTTACCTCACAACGACCCACTGCTAGTCGAGGTAGGTATTGCGAAGTGTGACGTCGCTAAAGTGTTGATTGACACAGGCAGTTCAGTCGACTTAATCTTTCGAGATACGCTCGATAAGATGGGAGTCGACTTGCGCGACATGAAGCCATCATCTCGCTCCCTTACAGGATTCAACGGTGCCTCTGAGACAATGATTGGTACGATCAAACTCCCCGTCTATGCATGCGGAGTGATACGCACGGTCAAGTTCTCAGTCATCCGAACGAAAGCTCCTTACAACGCAATCCTCGGAACCCCCTGGTTACATTCCGTTAAGGCAGTGTCTTCGACATATCATCAGTGCGTGAAGTTTCCAGGACTAAACGGTGAGGTGCAGACGCTTCGCGGAGACCAGCAGGCCGCTCGCGAACTACTCATCGCAACGGTGAAAATGCAACAATCAACTCCTCGCATCAACGCGATAGCAAAGCAAATCCAACCACAAAAAGACGAGATTTTAGAAGTCACCATCGACGACTCTGATAAGAGCAAAGTAGTCCGAGTCGGAGCCTTCCTCGACGAAGAGATGCAACGCGCAATCATCAACTTTCTCAAGGAGAACGCTTCAACGTTTGCTTGGGCGACGTCGGATATGAAAGGAATAAACCCCGCCATCACATCCCACGAGTTGAATGTCGATCCCACCATCAAACCGATTCGCCAGAAGAGACGAAAGCTAGGTCACGACCGAAGCAAAGCTATCAACAAAGAAGTTTAGCGACTCCTCGCAGCTGGCTCAATCACCGAGGTGCGGTACCCCGAGTGGCTAGCTAACCCAGTCGTCGTAAAGAAGAAGAACGGGAAGTGGCGCGTTTGCGTCGATTTTACCGATTTAAACAAAGCATGCCCAAAAGACAGTTACCCCCTCCCGCATATCGAAAGACTCGTCGAGTCGACTGCCGGGAATGAACTCCTGACCTTCATGGACGCATTTTCTGGTTACAATCAGATCATGATGCATCCGGACGATCAAGAGAAGACGGCGTTCATCACTGATAGAGGGACGTACTGTTATAAAGTAATGCCGTTCGGTCTCAAGAACGCGGGTGCGACTTATCAAAGACTCGTCAATCGAATGTTCGCCGACAAATTAGGGAGCACGATGGAAGTCTATATCGACGACATGCTGGTAAAATCACTCCGCGCAACGGACCATCTAGATCATCTCAAAGAATGTTTCAAGACGTTGAATGAATATGGGATGAAACTCAACCCAGCCAAGTGTACTTTTGGCGTTACCTCAGGAGAGTTTTTAGGATACATCGTCCACCCAGCGAGGAATCGAGGCAAACCCTAAACAGATCTCCGCCATACTTGATCTTCCGAGCCCAAAAACCAGCAGAGAAGTCCAACGACTTACAGGAAGGATCGCAGCCTTGAACCGTTTCATTTCAAGATCCACGGACAAATGCCTTCCTTTCTACGAGTTGTTGCGAGGAAACAAACGCTTCATCTGGGACGAGAAGTGCGAAGAGACGTTCAAACAACTCAAGGAGTATCTTACGACTCCTCCTGTTTTATCCAAACCCGAAACCGACGATACACTCTCACTCTATATCGCCGTATCAACAACCGCGGTCAGCAGCGTCCTCATCCGAGAGGATCGAGGAGAACAGAAGCCTATCTTCTACACGAGCAAACGCATGACTGATCCAGAAACTCGGTACCCCACCCTTGAGAAGATGGCTCTCGCCGTTGTAACGTCGGCGAGAAAACTGCACCCCTACTTCCAGTCGCACACAATCGAAGTATTGACAAATCAACCATTGCGAACGGTAATGCAGAATACAAACCAATCTGGACGGTTATCGAAGTGGGCTATCGAACTCAGCGAGCACGACATTGTCTTCAAAAATTGAACAGCTGCGAAATCTCAAGTCCTCGCAGACTTTCTCATCGAGCTTGCACCAGAGCTCGAGCAAGATCTAATTCTCCCGAGTCAAAATTGGATACTCCACGTCGATGGGTCGTCGACAAACAAAGGATCAGGGGCAGGAGTGCAGCTGCAATCCCCGACAGGAGAACTAATAAGACAGTCGTTCAGCTTCGGCTTCGCCGCTTCAAACAATGAAGCAGAGTACGAGTCATTGATCGCAGGACTAAGACTCGCCAAGGCAGTCAAGGCGAAACGCCTCAGCGCATACTGCGACTCACAACTCGTAACCAGTCAGTTTAGTGGTGACTACGACGCCCGCAACGAATGAATGGACGCATACCTTAAGACCGTTCAAACACTTGCCAAAGATTTCGAATTCTTCGAACTCACCAAAGTTCCCAGGGGGGAGAACGTATGCGCTGACGCTCTTGCTGCCCTAGGTAGCAGGTTGCGCGATCAGGTGAAACGTACCATCCCTATCCACAAGATCAATAAACCAAGCATCGACCTGACTCCCATCGAAACCGCCATCGTAGCGCCAATAACCGAAGCCACAGCCGCGAACCAAGTCCTCGAAGAGGCGCCAGACGACACCAACGACTGGAGAACTGAACTTATTGACTATCTGGTCGATGGGAAGTTACCTCCCGAGAAATGGATCGCACGACGACTCAAGACGCGGAGTGCCCACTATGTCGTCCTCGACGGAGAACTCCACCGATGGACCGCAACCAAGGTACTTATGAAGTGCATCAATGGCGAAGAGACGCATTTAGTCATGGCTGAAACGCACGAAGGCGCCGCAGGAAATCATTCTGGAGGTCGAGCACTTGCTTTAAAAGTAAAAAGTCTCGGTTTCTACTAGCCAACAATGAATGCAGACTGCGAAGCTTACGCCCAGCGATGCGATCTGTGCCAGCGACATGCCTCAACGATCCACTCCCCGACACAGTTGCTGCGAACGATGACAGCTCCATACCCTTTCATGCGATGGGGGATGGGCATAATCGGCCCGATGCCGAGTTCTCGACAGAAACGCTTCGTCCTGGTCTTGACAGATTACTTCACGAAATGGATTGAGGCGGAAGCTTTCGCAAGCATTACAGAAAAAGAGGTTCAACGATTTGTGTGGAAGAACATCATCTGTCGCCATGGCTTACCTTACGAGATAGTGACTGACAACGGCTCCCAATTCATATCGAACAAATTTCAAGAGTTCTGCGAGAGATGGAGAATCCGACTCAACACATCAAGTCCGCGATACCCCCAGAGCAACGGCCAAGCCGAGGCGACCAACAAAATCATTATAGACGGTTTGGAAAAGCGCCTCGATCTCAAAAAAGGATATTGGGCAGACGAACTCGACGGTGTCCTCTGGTCACATCGAACAACTCCTCGAGGAGCAACAAAGTGGACTCCTTTCTCGATGGCACATGGAGTCGAAGCCATGGCTCCCGCCGAAGTCAACGTAACCAGCCTGCGAAGATCGAGGATGCCACAAAACGTCGAGCTCAACAGCGGTATGCTCTTCGACGCCCTGGACGTTATAGAAGAACGCCGCGACCAAGCACTACTCCGCATCCAGAACTATCAGCATCAGATCGAAGGTTACTACAACAAGAAGGTCAAGTCTCGACCTCTCGAACTGGGCGACAAAGTACTACGCAAAGTGTTCAAAAACACCAAGGAGCTGAATGCAGGCAAGCTCGGAACTAACTGGGAAGGGCCGTACAAAATTTCTCAAGTCGTCAAACCAGGAGTCTACCGACTCGAGACGTCGACCGGCAAACCCGTCCCCAGAGCGTGGAACTCGATGCACCTACGACGATACTACTCTTAGGCACAAGTCCGAAGATCGAACACTCGAAGAGTGAATGACACACTTGTCACTTTCACTCCCAAAAAAAAAAAAAAAAAAGTGAATGCGCATCCAATGCCACTTTTACTAACCAAAACGAACTACGAATGGCTTGATCCTCTCCTAGAGGTACGTAGACAGCCCTTTACCGGGTCCAGCTATAACAAAATCAATCTCCCAACAAGTAGGAGCGCGAATTGTTTTAAGCGATGCTTACGCATGAGCACGACCTTGTCTCTCGGACAAACGTACTAGCACTCGCACCCACTAACGGGCATGTCCTGATCAGACACATGCTCGAGGGATTCTTCGGTCGCATCGCGGTCCCGACCCATGCGATCGAGACGACAACTTTCAATCATCTTATAATCCTCTAAAGCCGGACTTGGCCAACCTAATATTCTTTTTTTGGATTACTTAAAGATCGATTTGAGAACTGTTGTCGCTCGAAAGTATAAACGATTGTCTTCGAAACTCGAAAATTTATGTTATTGAGGACTCGAACTGACGGCATGATGTGTCAAAATTTGATAAAGCTGAGTCATCGACTCTTCGGTTTGATTCAAGACGTCGACCAGATTGCCAAACCAAAATCGTTTAAACCTACTGAAATTCTGAAACGACGGATAGCTACAAAAGCAAAGTAAATCCGGATATTACATCGATAAAAGCCTCCAAGGGCTAAAAACCAAAAGTCTAAGGAAAACAACAACAACATATTAAACTAGTCCACGACATGGTCGGAGCCCCCCTCGACGACCTAAGCAGCGAGCTGATCCGAAGCCTCCCCGATTACATCCGCTGGCAGAACTGGCAGATTATCGTTTCCGATAACTGCTCCCTCTTCATTTTGCGAGTCACCGACTAAGCCGGAATCGGTCTTCTCCAATTGTTCGCCACCCTCTTCTTCAGTCGAAGAATCTGAGAGTTCAAGTAGATTGACAGGCTCTGTCTCCGTCTCGGCAACCGGGACCAGCGGATCTTCATCGCGACGAGGCTGGTGGAGAGCGTAGTCGGATCCAAAGCAGATGCAACGGTCGTACCCTCGAGCCTTACGACCTCGCCAACGATCCCACCTTCTTGAAGAGATAATTCCCTGAGCTCTCTCCCAGTCGGTTTTACAGATCATTCGTTCGCATGATCTCCTTGAGAACTACTGGGAGTTTGAAGGAAAGCAGCGGTCCCAGCATCAATCAGGCCCGCATTTGATCCATATGGGTCAATCGTCGCCCACACATTCTCGTTCAGAAAAGGAGATCGGAGATGAAGAGGAGAAAGACAGAGAAGCTCCTCCGGGATCCCTCCGACAGCTAGGCGTCCAGCCGCAACCTCGTACTCTTTCTCTTGTTCGGCGAACAAGTCAATCCTCTCCTGCGGAATGTCGATCCCGCTCTCCTTAAGCGTTTCGAGACACTTCTTTGTCCCAAAAGCTTGGCTCTGCAAGGATCTGGCTGTTTCGAACTCGCTACAACGCTTCTCGAGATCTCGAATTTGGGAAAAACGCTTATTGCTCTTAGCAATCATGGCCGTTTGTACACGGAACCGCTCATGAGTAACCTCGTAACCTCGAGAGTCCCTCAGTCTGTTGACCTCTTTCAAGTGCCTAAGCGCGGTGGACACCATCTTCTCCTCCATAGCTGCCTTCTCTCTTAACCAAGCCTTCTTATCCTCCTCGAGTCCTCGTACCTTTGCACCCGCAGCCTCAAATTTATCCTTCAACTCTCCGAATTTCTCCAGGAAACGAGCCTTCTGAGCCTTCTTCCTCTCGATCAGTTGAGCCCGGTCCTCCGCGGCCTTATCAATTGTCGCTTTAAATTCCTTCGTCTTGCGGTCAATAGCTGCATCCTTCTCTCGAGCGAGCTTGTCGGCATGCCTCAACTTGGACGTGGCCTCCTTAAGGGCTGAGTCGTATAACTCGATGACGTAGTTCATGCTCCCGTCGCTCTACATAAACGAAAGAAAAGATCAGAACCAGGAACATGAAAAATACAAAATAAGGGGAGTAATTCTTACCAGAATTTTAGTCCTTGCCGCGTCGACGTACGCGTCCTTGAAAATAAGGTCCTTGACAGCGGGCAAGTCCTTGCGACCACCCTTAATTTGTCGAACAAGCTCAGCACAGTCAGTCGGGGCGAAGGAAAGAGGAGTCTCGCCGACATACTTGAACTCCACGCGGTCATGAAACTTAACTCGGCGATCCACAGAGGCCGAACCGCCTTCAACGAGAGTCCGAGGTGCAGCTGGAGAAATCTTCGCAGCAGAAGCAGACGCAGCCGGAGTAGACGACTCATGACTGCGGGCAATTTTCTTCTTCTTCAGAGAGATGGACGGGGAGTTGTCCGAGTCGACGATTCTCCGAGCTGCAGCATCGCGAGGAAGATCTTTCTCGATAACGGTCTCGCAAGTCTCGGCGCCTTCAGCAGGCTCCGACTGTCCCTCAACAGATTTCTTCTTCTTCCTCTCCTTTTTCTTTTTCTTTTTTGGAGGACCATCAGATTCAGACCTCGCTTGAGAAGCCGCCGATGCAGAGGAGTCAGGAGCAGATCTCTTCTTATTACCACCAGTCACCGACTGTTCGGCAATCTCTCGTTCAGAGATCAATGTGAGATCCCCCCTCGAGGAGTCGACGTTATCCGGGCCTTCGGACGGTCCGAGGGAAATCACAAGAGGAAGAGGAGCGGGAGGAACTGCTCCACGAGGAGTCTTCACGCGAGAAGGCTCTTCGCGAGGAGTCGTCCCACTAAGAGTTGTCTCACTAGGAGCCGCAGAGGATGCCTCTTTCATTTCCCTGGCCGCGTTGATGATCTTTTGCTCGGCACTACTAAATATCGAAAAATGCCGCTTGTTATCGGTAATCAAAGGTAGTGGATCAGACCTCCAATCCCCTGAAAAAGATCAGCAACCTGGTTCAGATAAATCTCGGAACTGGCATGAGCTGGAAGAAAACAAGTGATCGCAAGAGGAAACTTACTCCTCGAGATTCTGTCAAGCACTTGTTTAATCCTCTCGACGGTGATATCCTTCCAGCTCACTTGGACGCGCGAAACGACTTCACGAGCATTAGAGACGAAATCTTCCGGATAAGAGGCCGTGTCCAGATGATCAGCTGCAAATAAACGAAAACTCGTCAGACAACAAGGAAAAGAGCCAGTCAATGAGCTGACAACAGCGTTCTACCGAGTTTATGATTCCACAAAAATCGAAAGGAAACGTCGGGCGGCTCCTCGAAGGCAAAACCATCAGATTTGACATAAAAGTAGAAACATTGCCAGTGCGCCGTCCTGCACGGATGATCGACGATCACGTTGTAGTTGGGCCTCATCTGGATCGAGAATAAACCATCGCCCTTGGACTTCGTATAGGTCAACTCCTCGAGTGTCCGAACACTCATCGAAACGTCGATCTCCGCCGCAGTCACCATCAATGCCACTGAGGTACAGAACGCACCATTAAAGAATTGACTTATCGCCGCGTCACGATGTCTCGCGTAAGATGTGATTAGTCGAGGAATTGGAAACCAAAGTTTGGTCTCATCCTGAAAGTATGACTCATAGACGCACTGAATCCCAAAGGAGGGGACCACGGCCTCTGAGATCTAGTTGGGATCAAGAAGGTCACTCCGGTTCCTTCGCATTCCCTCAATAAAGCTTTCACGCTACTAGGAGTCGAACGAGTCTCCTCGATATTCTCCCACGACTGTCCCTCTACTACAGAAGGACGCATCTGCTCGACCGCCAAGGCCGGGAGATCCTCGAAGATTCCCCCCGGATGATAACGACACGGAACGAAATCGGGGAGGGAAGCCTCTCCGACATCAGCTCCACCCTAACCGTCTCTTGAAATTAATGTTACGTTTTCTCTCTCCTCGCGGAGCTGCCGCGCCGAATCAGCAACGAGAACTCGCTGGGGCGTGTCCATATTCTCCGTATCCATCATGGCTTCACGATGAATCGTCTCAAAATCGGGCGAGGAATTCGACTCGACGACTCGTACGGGACTCGATTCGGTCGCACCCACCGCGGCTTTCCCTTTCTGTTCCCTAGAAAGTTTACCCTTACCGACCGATGACATTCTCAGATCTAAGACTACAAAGTTAGAGAGAGAAGGAAAGAGTTAGAGAGAGAAAGTACCTGAGCCGGATGAAGAGTAGGGAAAACAAGAAGGAAGAGGGGTATTTATAGGGGGAGGAGCACCTCGCACCCCGAGGCGTCATCATTAGACCTAGATGGGCCTAGTGTTGGCCTATTAAAGCGCGTGAAGCTCACCAAACGTCGCGACTTTCAGCTTCTCGAGGGGAACCGAAATCGGTTCAATCAAAACCGGAACTAACCACCGGTTTAAATAAAAGAAAATCATCATCAGAATCAGATCAGTCAGATCCTCGAACGCGAGCACACAAAGTCTACTGCATAGTCGAAGAGTCGACAGGGTAGTCGAGGAGTCGATTGGATAGTCGAGGAGTCGATTGGAATAATTCTCTCGAGAACCCTGAGTCGGCTACGCTACTCACCAGCGAAGCATACAAAGTCCATTGCGCAGTCGAGGAGTCGATTGGATAGTCGAGGAGTCGATTGGATAGTCAAGGAGTCGATCGTCGATCGTCGATCGAAATCACAAATTTGAGATAATTGTCTCGCAAACCCTACTATCAAATTCGCTGAGTCGGCTACGCTACTCATCAGCGAACTGGGGGGACTTACTGTTGGGTATGGGCTTAGCCCTCCCAAAAGGCCCGCAAGACGATTCCCCAGACATATGATTACAACACAGAAGATCGGCTCGTCGACTCGAAAGCCGGTGTTCAGCTCAGCTCAGACTACTTTCAGTCGATGAGGTGATTGACTAAACGTCATCGGCTCGTCGACCTGACACAACGGCCCGACGAGTCAGCCCAACTACTCGAAGAGGCCCATCGAGACAAGACACATTAGGTCAACGAGCATTCACCTATAAAAGGAGGAGGCAAGGCAACAAGGAGGGGATCCGCAAATTACTACACTCACTTTCGGCTAGAATTAGGGTTTTACATCTTACATCTCGCCGACTTGTACGGTCCGACGAATTTGTCTTCGCCGGACTTTTTCCTCTGTTCTCTTCCCCTTTTTGTAACTCGGTTTCGACTCATTGATCTAATAAAACACGTCTTTGTCTTGACCCACCGACGAGAACTCGTCTCTTCTCTTTACTAGTTTATTGACAGTCTCAGTTTAAACAACTGTCATCTTCGAGTGCTACTCTTTGCGGAAATGGTCTATCCAACTTAACTTCAACCAGAATTTTTGCCTCACCCATCAGTATAGGATCAAGCCAAGGCTTACTAGTGAGCATCGGTGCCCCTATACGGGAAGCTATCCAGCTTATACCTTTCTTGGAATAAAGCTGGTGGGGAATGTCTTTCAGAGTAAGCCAAACCGGGATTGTAGATTTCTCAGGGCAGTGATAGTACCCTTAGGATCCCAAGTAGATACAAACATTATACAATCATCCACATGCCATATACCTCTCTGAACTACCCACTTACGAGTAAACTCATCCGGAATGTGAAACAAAAAAGCATTGTTTCCTATCTCACGAGTGTAAATCCAGCATCTAGTTCCCCAGATTCTACTAACAACATATTGAATTAAGCCAGAAGCAGGGGCAGAGCACCGATAGAATTGACCAATTACAAATTCCTTCTAGTTCTCTAATCCTTCCAGTAAGACGTGGCGAGGAATACGTACCTTTGGCATACCATCCTCGAGAAACTCAGGCGAGGTGATCTTATGCAGATTTCTCCATTTTTGAAGCCCAAGGGTACTCAGGATCATTATCACAAATACCTTGTGGTACCTTGGCAGTTACACTCGAGGAGTAGCTATTATGCGGAGAAGGCTTCGAAGCGTTGATTGCCCTTGCAACAGGTTGACGACGCCGAGATGGACCACAGTTGGCTGACGAAAGCGAGGGCCACTGAGTTTCTCTGGACAAATCGGCTATCAGTTCCTTCGAGGTCTGCATGAGAACCATGAAAGTATATATTCCACAGAACTTTGATGGTATATATCCAACATAAATTAAACTGCTAATAAATTACAAAACTCATTAAAGATCATCAAAAAACTATTATACAAATTTTGATGTGCTTAACATGAATCTAACTAATCCTAAAAGGGTCATATGAGGAGTAGAGAGGGTGTCCACCTCAGCAAATAAAATCAACTAATGAGGGAGTACTATACTGCAATGTCTATTTATTCCTTCACCACCGTTCTCTTCATCTCCTTCCCGATGAATCTCTTGGTTTCCTTCCCTGCGAATTCATAACCGCTTCTTATACAGTTAATTGCATAAATTAATTGATTAACGTTATGACCCATAACATATAAATCGAGTGATGGCCGAATCTAATTCTCAGTTTTTCTCACGCTTAGGTTTTTGGCTTATAGAGCTTGAGATTTGTTTTCCTTTCGCTAGCTTATTCTTATGCTCTTTGTCATCGATTTTTATTTGGATCTCGCATTAGGTATCGAATAACTTCCGGAATACTATTCTGATCTGACACTATATTTAATTTGTTTAGGTTATAAGGAGGTCTTGCAAGGATCGAGATGGATGCCGCTTCAGAAGGTAGCAATCTCATGGAGAAGGTCATCCTGATGTGTAGGTACCTCCTTCGTTGGTTAGAATCTAAAAACACTATATTGGTTTGTGGGTTTCAGTAGAGTTGAGAACTTGGCTTTAAATTTGTATGCAGGAGATCGAGTTTGAGTTGGAGGCTTAGGGAAGAAATATTTTTCAGGAGAAGGAGATAATTTAGAGGTATTTACATAATGTTAATGCTTGTGGCTTTTAGTTGGGAAATGCATACGCTGATTGTTTCTTCTTCTTTTCTTTTTTTTTTGGACAAATGTTGATTGTTTCTTCCTGTTCTGTAGTAATTGAAGATAAGAAACTAAAGACTCAGCTTGCTTCACGAGAAAATTTATATGGCAAATTTCTACTCTTAACTTATCAACATCAAAGTTTCAACTAGGTGAATATCTGAAATCTTGCGTAAGTCAATCTTGAGGTTAACAAGGAAAATCCAAGTACTATCACCATTTGTATCCATTCCAGTCCTGAGTTAGTATCTGACAGTATATATTTATATATTACAATATCCCTTGCTTCACGATGCCAGTCGTGAGCTTATGTTGTTGACTCCTTTAATGTTGGTACTGAACATGTTTCTCTGTCTCCCAGAATTCAAGCATCGGCATGAAGAAGTCAAAGCTGATTTAGCAGCAGCATGCATGATCCAATGTTTCTCTCAGTCAAGCTCATTCCCAGAGAGCAACTTGCACTAATCTGTAGTTTAATTGGTTAAAATGTATGGTTTCATGATGATCTTACTCATGTTTCTCGCTCTTTCTTTGCTAATGATGCAAAGTGTAGAGTTTCTGTTCCTGATGACAAGTATGAGATGAATTCTTTTTTTGGTTAGCCTGAGATATACTCTTTTTGGATTATGAACACTCTTAATTCTTTTTGGTTTGCAGGAGACTTTTCAAGTTAGTAAGCATGTCTGGTGCTCTTGAGGAACTGTACTATTGTGGAAAGACATCCTTTCCAAAAAGATAATTATTCAGGTGACTGGATCAAGCACCTGAAAGTTCTTATTTGAAAGTTACGATTTTTGCAAAACTAATCTTTTATTGATCTGCCTCTTCTATTTCTTCTGTGTAGGCTGGTTCTGAACAAGAAGATATTAGACATACAATTGCACAAGCTGGTATCTCGACATGGCGCTGTAACTATTTATTACCTTTACTTATGTCAGTTTTAATTTCTTTTTTAATTGGGAAAAGTTGGATTTTTATCTCATCCTGAACCAACCTGACTAGAAGGGGAAGAATGTCAATCAACAGAACCCAAATATTCTATGATCACCAGATGATGCTGAAAAGTTTGCATTGTGGCTGACTATTAGTTAAATTTTTTTTACAAGTTTGGAACTAGTATATTTTCTGATTGGAACATTTTCTTAGAGAAGCTAGACAAATGGTTCTTAGTCAAATATTGTTTTCCCACTCTCTCGAGAGAAGTAAGCCCCATCTAAAATGCTTTGAAGTCTATCTCTTTTTTTCCTTTGTTCTTTAGTGAGTGTCATCAAGAAGATGCTAATCTTCCAGATTGTGGTAATGTATTTTTTACTATAGTTGCTCATGTTTCCCTGTTGAAACCTTTAAAGAGATATATGCCTAGAGGATGTTATTCTGAGGGCTGCTCAAATGGAACAGATAGTTGAAAAGGTAAGAATCCAGTCACCTTTTCAAGTCATAGTTCACCATTCTTTACATATCATCAAGTTTCTACCCAGTTTCTCTGGTGCTCCACACATCTGAGAGACATTGCAATAATCTGTTTGTTTTCACAGGTTTGTGAGGAGCGGCTTAATACTGGAGTTTCAAAGATTTCCGATTATTTTTACGAGCAGTTTCAGTTTTTCAAAGGTTGGAAGTTGACGAATACTGTTTGTTTTACTTCAAGAAGTTAAACCACAAAATGTCACGCTTAAACTATAAACAGAGATTCTGACCCAAAAGAAAATCTATAAGCACGGGTAACTGTTATGAAAAATATATGATAATTTCATAAGAAACAAAAAAAATTTTTAAGTGGGCCCTAAGCGGTCGCTTCTCCTGCTTCCGCGATAGGCCGGCCCTGGGTATAGTAGCAAAGAGAATGTTAAAGATGATATATCATATATCATTCATCTTTCATTGTTTATTGTGCTAACTAAGCACATGTGGGAGGAGGATTAGTCTTCATGGGATCGTCAAAGAATTTTTGTTTTATTTTTTGCTTTTACAATGAAGTTCCGAAGGAGGGATATTGGATATTATCATTGTATTAAGATTTGTACATGTGTTACATATATATATCTTTGTTTTTAAAAGGAAAAAAAACTAGATGCTCACATGAATAAACTAACCTGTCAGAGCAGTTATAAGCTGATGAACTATCACCTTTCTGTGGTCAATTAAGAAAAAATAAAAAAGGGCAAGGAAAAGGGAAGATATTCAGAAAATTGAAGTTGCGACCTTTAGCACCTAAAATGAGTTCTACACCTTGTTCGGAAACTCGCTAGGCGCAACGCGTGCGGTTGGATAGGGCCTAGCGCCGAATCAATAAATCGGATATTGTACGTGGATTAATTGGCGAGGAGTTTTAGGTTAAATATATACTTTATGTAATGTTTTAGCAGGAATTGCTCATAGTCTAGTGGTTACTTGTTTCTTATATTCTTCTCAGCACCCGGGTTCGAATTGCTTAGAAAGCTTTTTTGTCATTTTTCGGATTTTAGGTTAATTAATAGGAAAATGACAAAAATAACCTTGTCTTCATCGTAATCCTGCATTTTCTCTCCCAAAGTTACAGCCGCCATTATTTTTTTTATTTCGATTCAACTGTTTCTTTCTGCTATTCTTGTAGGTTTTAACTATAATTTAACAAGTATAACAAATACGTATGTGATTTCGAACACAAAACGTTCGAAAACGATGATTTAAAAAAATGTCCGATTAATTGACCGTATTGCACCAAATCGCGACGGTGCTATAGCGCAACGCGAGTTTTCGGCGAGTTTCCGGCCGCGGACACCGTGTTTTCGAACAGGGGTTCTACATCACACCAAATAAGTAAAGAATGAATGTGAGGGAAAATAAGAAGGAAAAAAACAAAGCAAAGATTAAACATAAATTGAACCTAATAACTAAAAAAAAAAAAATTCACAAACTAACAAAATTTCATTCTCTATCCTCTTTTCTCGTCCCATCTCTTTCTACCGTCTCTCTAAAAACTAATTTTGTTTTTGGTTATTTAATAACAAGTTTAAACTATATTTCCTGTATTTAGAGTTTTAGTCATATTAGTTATTTTTGGATTAAAAAGTGAAATAAATTTTATAGTAACACATAATCTGTTAAATGAGACAAATATAGATTTCATATTTCAACTACAGATATTTTTATTTTAAAATAATAAACCTGAAAAACTAGATGTCTAAAGTTAGGCTCAACATATATTTTTTAATATAATTTTCAGTTTTAAATATATAAAATATGTACAGATATTTATGAAATTAGATTTGGTTTTAGTTCAACTATTTCTAAATTAATTTCTGGTTTTGAGATTTTTTAGGTAAATTATGATAGTTATACAATATAATTTGAGTTTTCAGATAACATACCAGGTAATTCAAGGTTTTCATATAGAAATGTGGGTAAACTACATTCCCCATATTTAGTGTGGTAGTCGTATCAATGTATGAATTCAAAATTGAAAATCTGTTTTATAATAACACAAAATGTGTGTAAATGGAAAATATTAAAATTTATATTTCAATTTAAATCAAACTAAAACACAAAAAGACTGAAAAATGAGACAAAACAGGTTAAAACAGATATGTGGAACATTTTAAAATTTTAATACGAATTCCAAATAAAACAATTAACATATTGGGACCAAAAATGAAAATTTTAAAACACTAAAAGTATATAATCCGCGCGTAGCGCGGACACGGACCTAGTATGAAATAATGATAACTAGGTGACTCACCCGTGGAAATGAATATTTACGAAAAATTATAATTTTTTATAGGTTGTTAATATTTATTTTTGTTTTGTTTAATTTTATATTATTATAATTAATGCGGTTGTTTATGGGTTATTGATTTGTGATATTTTAGGATACATGATTTTTCAAAATATTCAACTTTGTTATAATATTTATTTCTAAAATTTTAATCTGAGTGTCTTATCGTTTGTATGGTTATTTTAATTATAGTTTTGTATATTATTTAGTTTGGTTTATTATTGGAGTTTGTGATTTTTTGAAAATACACAAATCACTTATACTCCATCTGGATTTTAAAAGATTGATATTTTAAGATCTATACACATATTAACAATAAACAAAATACATACTTTGGTAATTTTGTTAAGTTTATTTGTTTCCCTATAAAGTTCTATCACTCATATTTTTAGTTTTAATTTTATTTACATTTTAGTTTTAAAGCAAAATGTATTAGTTAAAGTTAAAATATCAATTTTTGTATACATAAAGCTAAAGTATCAATCTTTTGTATACGTAAGAAGTAAAATTTATAAACTATCAAAATTCTAAAACTAAAATATTTTTTTAGACCAGTCTAAAATTACATTATCTAAAATATAACACGACATTAAAAGTTACTAACTGAAGTGAAGATTTATCATTTTAATCAAAATTGTTAATCTAAAATACTCAAATGTTTTTTTAAAGACATAAACACAAATTCAACTAAAACAATATAAAATTCAATTAAAACACAATTCTGTCATCATATCATTGGGGTAGGCTCAATTCTACGGAAATGAATGATACTAAGCGTTTACATTCTTCAGAAATCAGTGTTGATAGCAGGCTATCGAAGATTAGGTTGGTATTAACACTGAAAATATTAAATTGTTCAGTGTTCCAATGGGTTGGGAATATTTTGGTGATTATAGTCAGCATAAACACAGGAACTAATTTCTTATGCAATATCGGTTAATATTTTCAAAAGAAAGGGAACCTGAATTCTAATTAGCATCTTCTCGAGATCTCATACTTAATTTTTTGGAGTTCATGGAGGGGAATACAGCTCCTAATGGATCTTCTTCTTCTTGGCTACGATGTTTAGTTAGCCAATTAAACGTATTACTATGGTACCTGTTGGTTCACTGGGAATTGGCAATTAGATGGATATAAAGGTCTACTTTCTTTCTATACATCATTCACAGAACAAGGAACATAAGTATTTTACTGTTGAATTATCTGCTCATTACTCACGTTTGACTGTTCTATACATGTATATTTAGGTTTGTAAATTGGTTCATCATGAGTGGACTCTTCTCAATCCCTATGGTTGTCACTTAGAAGGTGCTGCTGCGACTCGGTTGGTAGACAAAAGGGTTGGAAGTTTATACTTTCAAGAAAATAGAGGTTTAAGAACATTTTAAACGGTTTTATGATGGAGAGAAAATGGTTTATTGTCGATAATATCTCTTATCTCAACCGGGGCTTCTAGCTCTAGTGGTAAATGACTCATGACTGTGAGTTCCGTCAGCCGGGTTCGAATCCCGGCCACTAGGGAATTCATATGCGGAACCCCAGCGCCCGAGACCGAAGACCGTTCACGGTGACCCACATGGTGACCAACTCGCTGGTCCTTGGTCGTTTCGGTCTCTAGTCTGGACCACTTCGGTGGGGTCAGGACACTCGGTTATCAAAAAAAATACATCTCTTATCTCCTCTATAAGAATGGACACATACTGGTTTACTTTGGTATAAATTGAACAGGCTGGTTCTGGAGGTATGCTACTCTTTACGACATGAAGTTTATAAAGGATCTGAAAAATGCAAATTGGGAAGATAATGGAAGATGGTTTTATTATTACAACCATATAGGTGGTGGAAGGTACAATATATTACATATTCTGGACATAATCTATGTATATTTATATTCTGGATGTAAACAAAACAAAAACCAGATGCAAATTAAATGTGCAAAACTATTTAAAACTTTTTTGTGGACAAACACTTCCATTTCGGGTAACATAAAATGTGTATTTGGTTGTTTCAGTAAACATGCAAAACATTTAACAAATACAACTGATTCAGTGATATATTACCTATTTTATATTATAAACATTAAAATGATTATAACAATACAAAATATGTAAAAAAAAATATGGATTGCGTTATTTTATTTTCAAGTCACTAAAATAAAGCTAAATAAGTCATTATCATACTTTGAAGATAGGGTTAAAAAACAAGGACTGGGCAAAAAGAAAATCGAATCCAAAGAACCGTATCCGATCCGAAAAAGTAATACGAACCGGAACCGAAATTAATTAAATAACCGAATGGGTTCAAAATTTTGGTATTAAAGAACTAGAACCGAACCCGATCCGAACTGAAGTATTTCAGGTACCCAAATGTATCCGAAATAAATTTATATATCTAAATATATCCATTATTTTAGATTTAATATATATATTATCCAAAATATATAAGATATTTTGTATTTGTCCAAAATACTTGAAAATATATGCAGTCGTCAAAAGTAAATGTCTAAAATAGCTAAATAATATTCAAAATACCAAAAATATTTGAAATATCTATTGATTCTCTAACTAAATATTCAGGCTAAACCAATTTATATGTTAAGCTTAAGTATTTTGCTTACATTATTCAAATTATTTTGTAATATCTTATTTTGTTTTTATATTTTGAGAAGTTTAAAGCATATAATGAATTTTAGTATTTAAAAATAATATTTTAAAAGCATATAATACATTTACACTCTTGCATTTATATCACAATAGTGAACTATTAGAAATAATAACTACTGTTATGCATTTACAATAAATACATCATATATTTCTTCTCTTGCAAATTTAAAATAATAACCATGATTCATAAACAGTGACGTAATTCAAAGTTATAACTTATAGAATAAAATGTTTACGAAATAAATAATCTCACGCTTTTTGATATCACTCAAATTATCTGAAGCAGTGATTTTTACTCTATCAAATAAGAGGTTCAATTGTACTACTTAGGGATCAAATCCGCAAGGAAATATGACACACAGTAGATCCTAATCAGCAGTGATTAAGTTAGGTAAATTATTTTAAAATAAACAAAGCGAACAAGGTAGTTGTTCAGTTGATTGGTTTGAGGTTTGTAAACAATTAAGGGAAAACGCTAGATCTAGGGTTTCTATTCAGATAATCATGGTTATAGAGGTATAGAATATTTAGGCTGTTAATCCTAGAACTTGACTTCTTATGAGAAAGTACAGCTTTTGTTGTTGAATCAATCCTATTGACTAAGTCTAATATCTCCCTCGTCGCTTGTTGATACGGATCGAACGTCGATCAATGCTATGGTAAGAGCGTTGATCGATGTTCTCCTAGGAAAACTTTAGCGAGTTGATCGATAGGTTCACTAGTAATCTCTAAATCAGCCGTCGTTTGTTTCTACCAATCCTATCTCAAGGGAATCTATTCTGGTGCAGAACCTACCGTAATAGTTGTCCACTATCCTAAGTTCAAGGTTTTAGTTAGCTACTCCAGAACACATGCATTAATAACAATTCCTTGAAGGATATTTATCACCTTAGCAATTCTATATTTGGGCTAACCTTCATAACCTATTTGAACCCTAAATCTAACAGATGAATTACTCAGGCATAACAAAGTAAATCATAACAAATAACTGAATAAAATGCATAAATAAAATAGAGTTAGAAATACTGGAATTCCAATACAAATTTCTAAAGAAGTCTTGGATCTTCTCTCCAAACTACTAAAAACTCTATTTAGGTTTGCTGTGAAAAGTAAGAAAGTATGAAAGCGTGTGTTGCCTAAAACAATGACAGATCACATAAATATAAGGTTAAAGTCGGCCATGGGTATTTCTGTAAATGTGTGTGACTTAGAATTTAAGTCGGCTGGAAACCTAGTTGGGTCTTGCGCGCTTCACTGTCGATCGACGGCACATGACTGATTCGAAGTGCGTCGATTGGTGTATAACTCTGAATGTCGACCTCCAGACTAGTTCGATGGTCAGCTACGAGCTTCCTCTCATTTTATCTCTAAAATGCACCAAAATCACCACATTCCTCAAAAACACTCATGAACATGTAGATATCTAAAACGACTTCAAAACATAATAATTATATCCTAAAAGACTAATATACAATGGCTAAAAATAGGTAAAATTCATGGTATATCACTTTCAAAGAGTGAGTCAAGATCTAGTCTTAACTTACAACTTCAGCTGTCTGCGCGGATGTTGTGTTAGTTTTACTCTTTTTTTTTATAAATTGTTTAAATACATTTCTAAATACATAGCTTATTTGGATATCTTTAGTTACATACACATCATAACAAAACTAACCTGAATACAAGATGACTCGACTCGAACTCCGCTCATTAATTTACAATATCCAAACAGAGCCTAATTTTAAAACCCAAAAATTCTGATATCTGAAGAAACCGATTCATATGACTAACTGATTATCTAAGAAAATAAAAAAAAAAATTGTTAACCGATTTGAATTTTTGTCATAAATGGAAAAATTGAATTCAAATTTGTAGAATTATTATGGTTAACACGTAAAATAAATGATATCAAAATATTTTTTTTAACGCTAGATAATTATGCTATTACAAACTATGAGAAATATTAAATTATAGAGCCATATTTCTACCTTCTTTATGAAAATTCACGTCTGACTGCATTGTCTAAGCCGCCCTATGGAATCCACGCTTGATGGTAGTCCTTGCGTCATGCTGAAGATCTCTTGTAAGCATATTCTCCATTAATTCATATAATTTAGTTTTCTCTAGGGATCGAAACCCAGACTTCCTGGTGTAGAATCATTAATGAACCCTTAGTTAAACTACCGGACCAAGGAGGCTTCCACAAATGATATCAAATTATTATGGTAAAAACAATTAATGAAGTAGTTATGAATAGTGAAAAGAAAGTAAAAGATGAAATAAAACGGTTAAAAATATATAAGTTCTATTTTACACTTCTATAATAAATGTTATCAAATTATTTGGAAAATACAATAAATGAAGTGGTTATGATTAGTTTAAAGAGGAAATGAAAACGATGTAAAAACTACTTAAAGTTAGGTAAGTAATGTTTTGTACTTCAGTTTTAATAGAATAATTTATAATTAATGTGATTCACTATAGAAATTTATGGACTTAAATTTTTTTTTTTGTCCACAGGAGTCAAATATCTATTTTCCTTTTTTGTGGGCAAAATAGGTCTCTTAGATGACTCGTTCAGACGACCAAATGAATGCGCAGACGCTTCTCAAATAAGTAGGTTAAGCTATTTTCTTTTATAAAAAACTAGGGCTGTGACTGAATAACACAACTAGCGCTAAATATTATAGGTGAAAATTATTTACTTCAGCTGAAATTCTACCAATCAGGTGAAACAAAATTTAATAATTTTCAATAGTCTTACGCTGGTTACTATTCAATAAAGAGGAAATCCTTTTGCTTTTGTTCCTCATGGTTTTGTGGAGGAAAAACGTTACGCTCATTTCCAACTTTTATTCATTTTTACTATTACATATTTATCCGTTACCAATTACACCCTAGGATTATGGCCATGGGCATAGTATTGTTTGATATACAATTAAATTCAAAATAATATTCTAAATCAAATTTTGATTAGAATTGTATTAAATCTGAAAATAAATATAAATAGTTGCGAATGAAAATAAAAATTACTGAAATTTGCAATACTTATAGATAAAATATTATAATTAACTAAAACACTTTTTAACAATTGACCTTAATCCAGTGCCCACCGTAGCAGCTATACCATATTCTAATTCCTCAATAGCAAGATGACCTAGTTATTCTTTTGCCATGTAAACATAATAAACCAAAAATTCTAGTAGAAAAAGGCTTAAAAGTTAAAACATAAATTTTATGGTTAACTGAATATAAGTGTCAAGATACTCACGTTTGTATTCTGAATCAAATTAAGGTCAGATGTTTGAATGGTCAGGTTCATAAATAGTCAATTTTTCTTTGTCAAAAAAGAGGAGTAATATATCGAAATTATGCTTTATAGAATGCCCTTTTACAAAAAAAAATGCTTTATATAATAGATCATATATATTTATTGTTACTTGGGTTGTTGACCATGATTTGATTCTCCATTTATTGGGAAGAACTAAGCTCTTAAAGAGGAAGAAAATCCACTGGCATCTTCAATGTGAATTGTGAATCATGCAAAAAAATTAAAAGAGTATCAAGATAAAGAAGAGAACATTTAAGTAACTTGGATAAAAATAATTATAAACATGTATCTATTTTCTTTTGCTATACTCATCACCCGAAAGCAAATCGACAAAGACGACTAAACTGTAGAGAAAAAAAAAAGAGTAAACAGAATAAACAAATTGATTGAAAGTTTAGAAAAATAAACCATTTGAAACTTGCCATGTTTTAGGATTTTTGTAGTTGAAATGAATTTTTTTGAACGTGGTGATAATAATTTGCTTTAATTTAGGTATTTAAGATTTTACATTTTCAGAAAATAAAGGATTGGATTTTTGTTTTTATGATTATGGAGAAACCATTTTCTTTTCTGAAAAATCTGAAAATTTTAATTAATTATTTTCAAACAGAAAAAAAAATTCAGAAATGACACATGTCACCTGGAGAATTGTTAAGTGACTTCTACTTTATAATATAAAAGATAAGGAATCCAAACCTAGCTAACGGTAAAGATCCCTTATATATTAATTAAAGAACAATATAACATTGAGCTGTGCCATGTGCTATCATTGAAATAATTCTTAGAGTTTTAGAGAAACATATTTTAATTATAAAAAAATTACAATACATTTTATTTATTATTTGGTCCATCTAAATATGTACTATACTTTTCATTAATCTATACATAAAATTAATTAGTAATCTACAAAAAAAATATTTTTCATTATTTTCTTAAATAAACTACAGAATTACCTATTATGATTTTACACATATATATGAAAATTAATAATTTTGATTAATAAAGACTTGATAATTTTTTTACATCCTCTATCATTTTGTTTAAATTTATATTATTAATTATGTTTACCATATAATTAAATTTATATTTTTCGTTAATTTTATATTTTTAATTTTTTAAATGATAATAAATTATAAAAACTGGTAAAACTTACACGTTAAATTTTTTGTGATCATTGGTTTCAAAAATTTGTTATAAAAATAAAAAATGTTCATAACATGATATGATTAAGAAGTTTCATTTACTAGATATTCAAGAAATATTATAGATATATATGAAAATTGTTTAAATTAAATTATATACCATATAAAAATATTTAAATTTTAAAATTTTAGAAATATACTAAGTATCATATTTTTAATTGATAAAGTTTAAATAGTTTGACAATTTTAATTTGATCAAATTATTAAAATATATTTTACATATTTTGTTATTATTTTTAAAATATTTAAAGTATTTTTTATTTCATAAATATTTTATGTAATACCTATCTCCTTGCATGGCAGAGATTATTACGTAGTAACATAATAAACTACTTCCACTCGATCTTAATCTTATCCCGTTGGTGTCTAAATCAAGCATCTTCTTCTACCGTATCATTTAATCGCTATTTAAAGAGAATCGTAGTAACATAAGTTATTATATTCTGACATCGAGGAATTTGAATTTTACATTCTTATATCTCTTGTGTTGTTTAATTGATAATTATGTGTTGTATGGGTTTTGTATGATTTTTTTTTTCTAAACTGTTCATGATAACTTTCCTAAATATGTACTAATCCTTCCAAAACAACTCGAATTTTCCAGGTTCTCCGTAATAAAGACTTTGCAGTTTCTTTGCATATGTGAGCTGAAAACAAAAAAAGAGAGCTTTATATATAAGTTTCTCCATATTTCAATTGTTTTATGAAGTGAAGTGATCATGGATATGCAGCTTGAACAAGAACATGAAGATGAGCTTGTAGCCGAGGAAGAGCTTGTAGCTGAGGAGGGCTTGAAACGAAATAAAGAAGCCATTATCAGGAATATGTTAATCACAATCCAAGCTGAACCAATTTCAAGATGATCGACGAATGAGCAAGTTGCTCTTGTGCACTCTTTTTCTGTTGTCCTGTTTTGTTCCAATGGGTTTTCCCCATATGGTTTTTAATGAGGCCATGAGTTTACTTACATATCACTCATTATTTAATCGAACACTATGACCAGCAAGGCACCACTTTTATTTAAAACTATTTTTTTTCTCAAATTTAAACTCAGTCTTTGTTTCTGTTTTTGAGGGAGCCTTATTTTTAACGTTTTTGCTTGTTTTCTAGAGCTTGTGCATGTCAAGCTTCTCCCTCTTTATATTATGGACGGAAATGATGTAATTAGTAACCCTTTTTTCAATCTTTTTTTTTTGTCATCAACATCTACTGACTCATACTGACTCTGTAAACCAAACTGGTAACTCTGCATCCATATGAACGACGAAAGACAGTTGTTTTCTGACACTGCGTGCTAAACTATCCGCCCTCGTATTCTCCGTCCGAGGTATATGAATGATCTATGAGTTTATGAAACTTTCTCTAAAAATCTTTATGTCTTCCAGATACACTTCAAAAGCTGGCCATTCTTCTGGTTCTGAAACCATATTCACCAATTAAGAACAATCCGTTGCAAACGTGATCTGGTACTGACGCAAATTCCTCATACACTCCATTGCCCATATCAGCGCTTCCACCTCCAAATGAAGAGGTGAGAGAGTTCCCTAACATTTCTTGCCCCCATTAATCCATCAAAACCCTCTAAGGTGTTATACAAGCCTTGTCCTGAGTAAGACTCCTTGTCTTTCCACGAGCCATCTGTAAAACACCATCGCCCTGGGATGGATGGTAGATTCCTACTCTCCACTGTTTGTGTTGCTCGATTTATATTCAGTAATTATGCCTCATCCCAGAGTGTTGACTATGTTTCTGCTATTTTAAGTGTTTCGCTGGGATCAATGTCAATATTAATAAACACTATGTTTCTGCCTTGAAAATCTTGAGTCTCTGATTTGCTACTGCAAGGATTATCAACCCAGTTCCAGAGATCTATCCTAGGGAGATTCTCATTAAGTGGTATCAGAGCAATCTCTGGGAGGAAGTATTCTAATCTCTCTTTTTTGTTTCGGTTTTCTCAGATTAGGGTTCATAAGTTTTCAATCTGTTCTAGACTGATTGTTTTGAGTAGAACTGTTCTGATTATTGTTGTGGTCGAATTTTTATGGGTTTTCGAAATGGTTGCAGGTTTATGGTTTGAATTTCGAAATTGATCTAGAAAGTTTAGGGTTGATATTCGATTAAACAAGAGTTCTATATTGATTTGAATCTCAATTTGATCTGTTTCTGTTAAAATTAAGATTGATCAATCTGTTTTCTGTTTTCTAGTTGTAGCTGAGTTGTTTTCGGTCTGATCTGAATTATTAGGGTTTGTGATTCTGTTTTTCGAAATTGAGTTATTTGTTAGGATGATCATTACCTTAATCAATCTGTCTAAGGTTGTTTTGAATCCGTTCTTAGTTTCTTTTTTTTATTATTACTTCTGAAATCTATTTGAGCAAAACTATGAAACTGATTAGTCCACAAGTCTGAATCCCTTATATATTAATTGAGAAATATTACAACATTGTTTTGTAGTCACATGTCACCATGAGAATGAAATTCAGAATTCTTAGAGAAATTAGTTGGTCCATCTTAACTTATAATATACTTTTTATTAAACTAACTATTAAATTGATAAATAGTGTACAAAAGAATATTTTCTCACTTTCCTTAAATAAAAGCTACAGAATTGCCTAATATGATTAACTTATATATGACAATCAATGATTATAAATAATAAATATTTGGTAATAATTTTTGTATCTTAGCTCTTTTTTGTTTAATTTTATATAATTAAAAGATATTAAACAACCACATTAATCATATAATATATTTTTTTATTTATATGTTATATTTTGAATTTTTAAAGCGATTATAAATTACTAAAAACGTTAAATGTGTCACAGTAAAATTTTGTGATCATTGGTTTAATATATTTGGTAATAACAAGATACAAATGATCATAAATCGTATGAATATGAAGTCTCATTTACTAGACTTTCATATTATATATTAATATAATTTAAAATTAAACTATATAACATAGGAAAATACTTAAATATGATAATTTCTAAATTTTTATTGAAAAAGTATTGAAACCTTAATATTTTAATTTTGAAATTTGCATTCAAAAAATCGCACATTATAAATTTTGTGTCATCATATGAGGATGAATTCTCAATAATAAATATGTATATTAAAATATACTATATATTTATGTCCATGTCATTGAAATTTAGTTATATACCATATAAAATAAATAAAATGATTGTTTTGATTAATTTATTTAAAAAGTATCGTAAATAAATAAGATGTATTGTTTTGATTTATGTCTTTACTCTAATTTAATTATATACATAATACATAAATGTATACAAATAAATAATAGTAGATAAAAATTAGTTTTATATATAACTTTCATCCCGCACAATTGCGGGGGTCTTAAACTAGTATTTGTTTATTCTAGAACTAGTAACTAGTTCTAGAATACCACTTACTTCACTTATTCAATATTTGTTTTCTCATTTCATCCATCTTAACGAATCAAAGCTATCTCTTATTAGAATACCATTTACTTTACTGTTAAGACTTTTTACAACAAGGATGAAATGAGGAACAACCTTACAAAGCAAAATATTAACAAAATCGTTTTTTATTTGTTAAGATCACAACCAATTTAAATGTTAAAACTAGACCCTGACCCGCGCGTCAACGCGGATATGAATTTTTAGTTTTTAATTATTTATTTTATTAAATGATGTATTTGTAATATTTGTTCATATTATATTCGTTAAGTAAATATTTTTTTTTGCATCTTAAACTATCTATTTTTTTACGAATGTGTGATATCATATAAAAAAATATTAAAAAATGAGTATATAGAGTTAATTAGATAATTGTAAAAACAGAAATTTTCTTTCGTGTGCGATATCATATAAATAATGATCCACCCAGATTTTTTTTATGTGTAATTTTTATTTATTTTGACCATTTCTTTAAAACTATATTAAATTTTACATAGTTTAATTAGAATATTTTTAATATATTTACCTTTTTATTTGAAATGCAACTCAATATTTTTTTAAAAAATATAAGAAAATATTTAAAAAATATTTTTAGAATTTGTTTGAAAAATATGAAAATCACATTTTAAATTAAAATTATCCTAAAATATGATAAGTTTTGATGTAAACGAAAACTTAAATTATGTCAAAAATAATTATATTCAATGATAATAACAATTTAAATTGATTATTTTTTAAAAAAAAATTCAAATTTCAAAAATATTGTTTGAAACAAAATTCATTTATCTTTCGAATATAAAATGAAAATATTATAATTAAATAATAAAAAATATAAATAAAAACCATAAATTTAGCAAATGACAACTGAGTTATACTATGCTAAATTTTTTTTTCTAACTATTTAGCAAATGACAAATGAGTTATGAGCAAATAATACCACATAATTTTTTAAAACATAGTCATTCTTAAATATTTTTTGAATAAATAATTATTTTTAAATTTAATCAACTGAAAATAATATTCGTACAATTGTGTGAGTCAAATTCTTGTTTTATTGATGCATGTTATATATTAGTGCTGCATGTTTTAGGTAATATTTTAATGATGCACGTTTTTTAATATCTCCATTATTAAAATTATGCACGTAAGGATAACTCATGAGTTTTTTCGTGTATTAAATGACATTATGTCCAAATTTATTTAAAGATATTTTATTAAGGTAACCGAAAAAGACAAACAATAAAATAGAAAGTTTAAATTCATTTAAGTATATTTCATCAATGTAACTGAAAAGACAAGTAATAAATTAGGCAGTTTTATTCGTTTTAGGATATTTCATAAATGCAACTGAAAAAAGACAAGTAAAAAAATATGGAGTTTAATTAATGAAATAAGAACATTTTCAAATGGGTACTTCTCTTTTAATAATATAGATATCTCACCGAATATAGAAACTACCAAATCGAGCATTGGCTATTATACCCTAAATCCACAAAAACAAATGCTAGAAAATATCCCTGATTATAGATACTAAAACATCTCAATATATTCTAGCATTATATGGTAATAATACTATAATCTATTGGTAGCAAATATATAATATCTATAGTTATTCATGTAGACATCAAGGAATAACAATTTTTTAAATGGTAACAAATCAATGTTAATAGTTAATTAGATAGTTCATAATCATTTCAACAAATGAATATCATTATTATAATATCAACACCATTAAAACATAAGCACAATTTTAGACTCAACTTGATTCTAGATGAGATATTTTGTTAAAATTATACACTATTAATTTTTCCAATTTTCTACAAATTATATCTACATATATTAATATTAATATCTATCAAAATATCCTAACAATTTTAAGTTCACGATTCCCCATTTATACATATATCGACAATTATTTACTAAATCTCCACAACAACATTAATAACAATATTCCCCCATATTTTTAATCTTCCAAATTTTAGATATTAGGTCTCATATATGAAACAAGTTTATGAGAGAAATAACTTTACACAATTTCTCAAATATTTTATAAAAATGCATCCTATTATTTAATATAGAAAAACACATTTTAAGATTTTCCATTTTATGTAAATTAGTAATATAGCTAATCCTGTACTATACCATTAGAATTAGAAGAAGACAACAAATAATCTTATATTTCGAGATAGGATTAATGTACAAAGAATCGATTCTATTAAATTAGGAACATGACCAGTTGATATATGTTTAGTCCAACTAACTATTTTTTCATGTTATCTATTTAAAAAATAAACTATAAATATTGTAACTTCTCCTCCTCCCTTAACTCTCGGACACGCACCACCTATTTAGTCAAAATGTAAATTATAAAACCATTCATTTTCTATATAGTAAGTTACATAAAATAATGGTTTTCTATGGTATGTGTTACAATTTAGCATAACTATAACTATATATATATGTATATTATTTATAGTTTGTATTGAAATATATTTTTGACAAACTAACGATATGATTAAAACATATCGATGTATTGATGTATTGAATTGAAATATATTTATAGTTTGTTAGTTCAAACTAACTTCTAAACAACTCAGTTCAAACTAAAGAGATAGTCCTATCCATGTATTGAACTGACGATATGCATTCCTTCATCAATTTGACCCAATGAATATCAAATCCTAATTTCAATAATAATGCCCTAATAAAGTCTCATTCCACTCTATCATACGCTTTACTCATGTCCGTTTTGATTGCCATATACTTTCCTTGACATGCTTTATTGGTCAGTAATCCATAAAACATTTCCTGAGCGATAAGGATATTATCGGAAATCAGCCTTCATGCCACGAAAGCCGATTGAGTTTCTGATATGAGCAATGGAAGATAGATTTTCAATCGCTGGCATAAAACCTTCGAAATATTCTTTAGTTTAATTCTGTGATACTAATTTTTCTTCTTGATAACTATTGATATTAATTTCCATTTTATTTGGAGAATTATAGAAGTTTACCACTAAAAATAATTAAATTACTGCAAATTATTGATTGTTTTAATTCTTATGTGGATCTATTCTATTAAAACAGCAGTGTGACCCATTGATATAAGTGTGGTCCACTATTTTAATACAATTATTAAAACCTCTTATTAATCATTTAAGATAAATATTATACAAAGAAAAACATATATATGACTGAAAATACAAATATAAAAATTTAATTTCAACAAAAAAGTAAAACAAAAAATATACCCGCCTTTTTAAGGGCGGGTCAAAATCTAGTAATTAAATAAAAAGAAAGTGTAATTTTATGGTAAACTAATTAAGACACCTCAGAGGATAATCAGTCCATAAACAACCCTAGAAGCGATCGATTCCACTGAGTTGTTTAGAAGTTATGAAGAACAACTAGGATCATGGATAGGACTATCTATTTTTTTTGTGCGACAAAACGAACAATCCAACAAATCATAAATCCCAATAAGAAAATGAAAACTACTTCGAATTTTCTCCACTTGACGCCAATTAATATTCCCTATGTCCACATAAATACTCCATCATCGTCATATTATCCCCCTCTTCCTCCTCCCCCTCAAGGTGTATCTACCATTGTTGTGTTTTGGTTCATACGTACCCCATCATCAACAAAAATGTATCCAAGGTTTGTATTCTTATTTTGGGGCACGAGCTGAAATCGCGACTAAGGAAAAAAACAAACTAAGTAGAACTATATATATATGTAGAATCTCTAAGCATGAGTCAGTAACACAACGCAGGCATTACCAATCCAACTGATTGCATTTGAACTGCAATTCGTGGCTAAACAGCTTCGGAGAATACCTAGCGCGGGCAAGGTCTAACACTTCTTCAGATTCTACGTCAATCGATTTCCTTACACAATCATAAATAAAGAACATAAGAGTTATATCTTGGTAAAATCGAAACAGAGACGATAGGATAACGGGTGAAGCCAGTAAAGGATGAAGGCAATATCAATCCAAGACTGAGACTTGTAAATTATTTATTAATACAGCTTTGATTGCATTCTCGATATTGATCGGTTATCAAAAGTTAGCGGCGTTTTTTATCTAGTTAGACAATTAGACAAACCCAAATACAATTTAAACTAGTGGAGCCGATGTAGGGATTAGTTTAGGACAATGATTGGAAATGAGAAAGAGAAATTGAAAGGTCTAAAATGTGTCCCACCCGCCATTCTCTTACTAATTAATTCAAACATATACGTTAATAGAAAAATAAAATAAAGATTATAGGATCGCCTTAGTCTAACAGCTCATATTTCCCTCTTGACAATGCACCAAACATCACCACCAATAAATCCCCTCAAATGTTTCAGATTTTAATAAGATATTTTAGTTTCATGTTTTACCGGTTTTAATATTTGAAGAACACTGAAATTAAAAAAAAAAATAGAGTGTGTGTTTCAGTTTGGTTTTGGTTTAAATTTATCAATTTAGGGATGTTAATCGGTATGCAACTTCAATTTTGTTTGAGAATTTGAATCTTGGTATATGTATCCATTAGTAAAAGGTCCATTAGTTAATACAAAACTGGAAACTGTGCTTTTAATTTGATTATTGCAGGAAAAAATTTCAGAAACTAACCGCTGCGTTATTGACATGTTGCTGGCCAGGCAAAAGAAGTAAATGACAACTCATCAGTATGCACCAGGGGCGGTCCCAGTGTATTACAGGGTGTGGCATGTGCCCCACTCTAATTTTTTTTTGTTCATTGACATCTATCGTTAAATTTAGTTAAGTACACTTACATATTAAGCTTTTAGTTATAGAAATGGTCAAGTGCCCCATACTTAAAACCATCTTGGATCCGCCCCTGGTATGCACTGCAAAACAGATTCTTATGTTTTTACTGCTTTTACGTTTTTGGCCGAGGAAAACATGGTCTAGCCGAACAAATGCACTTTGGTAATAACATAAATTTCCTTTTTAGAAATGAATTCACACTCATATATATATAAATGAAATTCAGCATTAAAAATACTCTCCTATATAATTCAACAAGTTGAAGATACCATAGTTAGGAGTAGACTTCTAGTTAACTCAAAAGTCATATAATTTGTGCTGATAGATGTCACCTTTCACTCTTTCTTAAACTTACCATAGTAAAAACAATAATTTGCAAATTGATCTATATATCATTCATCTTAAAGCCTTACGAGTTTATACACCCTAATATGCCGAACGTGATAAAACAAAATACAGCTGCAATAAACTAGAAACATATCTCAAAACTTTTTCAACTAAGTTGTTAGATCCTAAATAAAGACGCACCTTGTGATTTAAAAAGCTATATATTAAGATTTTCATCAGTCTCCTTTAAATAATTGATAAGAATGTCAATGATCCACATTGGATCCTCGATGTCATGGCGGATCTTCTCGAACTCGACGGTCCACACTACGCGGCTACCATTGCCCTCGTCTTCCGCAGGAGTGACCGTGATGGTTGCTTTGAACCTCTTGTAGCTATCCGAGACTAGATTCCCACTCAAACTCAGCGTCACTGTTCTTTTCTCCTTCGCTACGGTGAAAGAACATCAATTAGTTAAGGGGTTTGATCGATGATAAAGAAATATATGTGAATGAATTGTGGAAGAATTAAATGATTTACATATTATGCGAAAAGTGCTACTTATGTCGTCGGCGAAAGATGTAAAGAATTTGTCGGCCGGAGACTTGATGTCAAACTCCCCGGAAGAATCCCCATGGAGTGCCATGCTTCTCTCTCTCTCTACGTATTTATAGCAAGAAAGTATATTTTTATGAGGTAAAACTACACTCCTTTCGGTGACGGTGTTTATATATATAGAGATAAAATTTGCATTTACGCTTTTTGCTTAACCCTACACTTCTCATTTTTTCGCCATATAGAATTTTTATCAATATAAACCGATGTATCTGTCATGAAATAATTAGAAGACACGCTCTAGTCTTTTCCTGCATGTAACTAAGTTTCACAAAATATGCGTGCATATCAGTTTATTAATTGGACGATATCGAATATTTCTATATATAGCCAAATGCTCCAGCATTTACAATTTTAGTCCACCCACCTAATTAATTCATGTAGCACATGGGAAAATAAATAAATTACGAAGACCAAATTAACTGATATCAGCTGCCTAATGTATAAACGAACTCTAACCAAGCGAATTTATGTCGTAATTGATTATCGTTTAGTATCAACAGATTGATGTGTATGTGATGAAACTAAAAATGGTTATGACTAATGAATATCATGATATTACTAGTTACAAATGCTCTAGTAACTTTTTTCCTGTCTGCAACTGCAACACATATGTGCGTTTCACAAAAACGCTTAGTACATCAGTTTATTGGATACTAACCAGTCGTAGTCTTGCTTGATGCGCAAGAAAAGTAATAAACTTTGTCACATACATGGTTTCATTTTTTTTAATATTACTTTGGTTAATTTTTCAGAAATTGTAATAGCAAAAAATAATCGTTTGCAACCTGGGTCCGTGGAACCGACGGGTCTGAAAATGTAAAATTAGCCGGCGCAGGCGAAGTGAGCGGTGGTTCCTGTTGGAAGGCTTCACAGGAGAAAATCCACTACAAGTCATGGTCACGTGTTTATCACCGTCACTTTCCACAACGGTGACCAGGGATTTCTCTCCCAAGATAATATTAGAGGCTTTAGAGCGAACGTCTAGTCAGTTTACTTTATGTAAATTGAAGATTGTGCTACAATTTGACTGTCGCTTGAAAAATGTTTAGGTTTTTGTTTATTTACTTTTAGTTGTGCTTAATTTTTAGTAACATATTAGAACGATGAGTATTTGGAAGAATTAATATATAATTTCTTCCTTTAACTTCAACAAATTAAAGTTGAATTTCTGATAAAATTTACAAATTTTGAGCAATTGCATTTTGATTCTTTATAATTACATTTTAAAGGAAACTACATATATATATATATATATACGCAATGTTTAAAAAAGTACATATATATGCTGTGGGTAAAGAAATTAAAATGGTTTACATTGCTGATTTTTCAGGTGATTTCAATAACCAACTTAGAAATTAGTTATAGAAATTTTTATTTGGCTTGGCTATGAATACCACTACAGATAAGACAAGTTGAAAATACACAAATTGTGTTGATCAAATTGAAGATTGTATGCTCTAATTTGATAGGTACATGAAAAAATACAGAACTTTTTCTAACAAAATTTCAATTGGAAATATATACTAACCTGTTCTTTTAGTTTATCCAAATGACGATTAAGTGATGCTCAGAAAAAAAATTGTATAAAGGAAAATTGGATGGTCCATTGGAAAAGTATGCGAATGTTACATATCTTTTGGTAATATACATATTTTCTTTGGAGTTCTTAAAGCATGATTAATGGGGGTTATTAGAGTGGGTTCTTAGCGGAATATAAGTTAAGAGACGGTTTCTTATATTCCGATAAGAACCTTACTCTAAGTCAAATATAACTTTAGTTAAAAGTTAAGAGACAGTTTTTTATAATGTGCCATTGAAGACGATAGTTTGTGCTCATTTGTTTCTTAACAAGAAAAAACATTAAACAAAAACTAGATTCTGACCCGTCCCTCTAAGGGCGGGTATATTTTTTGATCCACGCTTAAAAAATGCGGGGTTAGTAGTTTTTGTTGAAAAAATTAATTTACGTAATGAAAATTATGATTTTTAATAAATTATAAATTTTCCTTTTTATCAAAATTTATCTTTAATTTATTTCTATGACTTATTTTTGTTATTTTAAATATGACTAAATTTTTGAAAACTCCAAATAATTATGATCCGTATTATAATTTTGTTTATTTAACCCGTTGTTAAACTTATTTCACACTGATTTTATTTTTATTATTTTAGTTTAAATAAAATATTTTATATTTTTAACTCGATCTGTATTGATAAAATTCATTTTTGGGTGTTTTAAACTTTTTCTATAATTTTATTAAATTTAGTTTATATGATTTTTTTAAATGGAACTATTTATTAAGAAATTAAAATAATTCAGACCCGCATTATGGTTTTATTAACTTCATCATTTTTTTATTTCAATTTGATTTTATTTTAGTGATTTAATTTAATAAATATTAAACTTGTATAAATAATATTTGTCGATAAGCTTGTGCTTGTTTGGAAAGAATTTGTTTTTCCCCTTCCTGGCGGTATCAAGAAGCCAAAAAATTAACGAGTCTTGAAATGGTTACATCTTAAAAGTACTATTTATACTTATTATTATTAGAGGAGCTACGGTTTAACATAAAATTATTAATATAGATGATAATTATTAACAAATATTAAATTAACTGTCATTGTTCTACAGTATTTCGTGAATTCAAATTTATATTTATTTTTTTCACTATATATAATATATTCGTGAATTTTAGTTAGTATAAATGAGAGTTATGGGTTCCTAGAATATAGGAAATAAAAAAAGAGATTATAAATTAAACGTAGAAAGTTAGTTATTATTAGTAATAAATAGTTAGACATAACATTTATCAATATTTAAAAAGTGGTTTTGGTTGTTTAGATGCAGTTATAAAATAATTAGTTGGACTAAACCTATATCAATAGGTCATCATCCTAATTTAATAGATTACTAGATTTTAACCCGTCCTTAAAATGGCGGGTATATTTTTTGTTTTACATTTTTGTTAAAATTTAATTTTTATATTTGTGTTTTTATTCATATATATGTTTTTCTTTGTATAATATTTATCTTAAATTATTAATAAGAAGTTTTAATAATTGTATTAAAATAATTAGACCACACTTATATCAATTGGTCATGTTCCTGTTTTAATAGTATTGATTAGATTTAATTGTTCCTCATAACTGCATGAGTCACCAAAAGTAGTTTTTTCTTGAGATGTACCAGTTTTTCTTTTAAATGAACCAGTGGCAGATCCTTGCATTATACGATATAGAAAACGTGCTGTTTTATTTAATCTGCTTAACTTAGAAAGTAATTGGAACCATTTGTTTGTATCTCTAAAACTAATTATGTGGGCTGATACGAATTCCATGAACTGAGAATAGTTTTGACCAGTGAGTATATATAATGAAAAATAAACATCTGCAGATTTTTAAGTCACTCAACTTACTAACTTTAAGCCCTTTTTACAAAAAAAAAAAAAAAACTTACTAACTTTTGTTACTATATGAGTATCCAATCTATCATCATATACTAAAAGGCACATATAGAGTGATTTTAGCATGTCCACGTCGACAAATTTATTTGGCCAACCAAAACATTTCAATAATACACGTTGGATCTCCTCAGTAAGCTGTTGATTTCGTATGGGCTCTGATGTGTTCCGATGGGCTTCATCGGTTAGCATTGGGCTGAGCAATCCAGTTCAATTAAAAAAAAAACCCCGAGATGGATAACACGAGGATCTACGCCTCTCGCCTCTATCTCTTCGTCTTCACTGTTTCTTCTCTATCGTTTCAGTTCTCTCGATCCTCATCTCCACAATCAATACTCCACTACATCTCGATCCATCAATCTCTTCTTTATGATGTTGATTCCGTTTACTCTTTCCCTGCTACTTTATATACTAATTTTCTCTCCTGAGTGCAAACCAAACCCTAAAACTTCTCTAACCTCAATTGGCGATGAAACCGAATGGAAAATCCCCTATCACCTCCGATTATGATGCAAAGGTCATGTTCTTCCGAGATGTCTCACCGGGTCCCCACGAAACCCAGCTGCGTTTCCGCTTGATTCATTTCTGGGAAGCTTGGAACCCTCTAAAGAAGACGCTTATTGGCCTTGAGATGCTTCTAATCGACGAACATGTACTTGATTTCACCAAACATATTTATTTAGATTCGTTGTTATTTAGATCGTTATTTAGATCCCGCTTATATTTAGTAAAATAGGAAGAAAACTAATCGTTGAAATGTGAAATCTCCAATTTTACTTATGTATCTACTAAATTAAAAACAACGATTTGATTGTGAGTGTATTTTCTCGCAGGGCACTGTTATCCAAGGGCTTCATTTCGCCAGGACGTATTGAGAGATATTTGCCTAAAATGAAGCCTGGATTGGTTTACAGACTAAACAATTTCTATGGATCAAGCAACAAATCGGTGTATCGGGTTTTTGATCATGCCGTGACGGTGTCGCTCTCATGGAACTCTGAACTGTCCGTTCTTGAAGACAATCCCACCCCTTTTGATGAAGACAGATTCCGATTTCATTCCTTTGAGGATTTTCAAGCTAACTGCGATCGCAAAGGAGACCTCTACGGTAATCTCTGTTATCCCCCACACCATCTCTTTGTTGCAGTGCTTGATGTGGTACTTGTCTTTCTTGCTGCTCAGACATATAAATCTCGAATTTTGCTTAAAATGTGTTTAGATTTGTGATAAGCATTCTCTGAAACCATTGTCTTTGTCAGTCTCTGAAATCACTCTTTCAGAATATAACGTGACAAATTAAATTCCCTAATTCTGTTTGTAACATTAAGAAGCACATTTTACTACACTCGGGTCTTGAATTGTTTTTTTTTAGGGTTCTATCGTAGCATAGTATGATTAGGATCTGTTAGCTGCTTCAGTATTGTGTGTTTCGGTTTTGTGTGGTCATGAAATAGTAGATTACTTATTTCTACTCTTCTTACTTACACACTTGATGAACAATGGGATAGATGTTGTTGGACACATGAAGCTGGTTAATGGACAGAGTATTATTGAGACCCCAGTCCTTGACGAAGTGGAGATAGCAAGGGCGAGGCATGTCCTGGTTCATGTGCAGTCACACGAGTATGTTTTTTCTTATTTCTTATACACCCCTTCTCTCTACTTCTATTAATCATTCAGTGATGATATTTTGCAGTGGACCTATGATGAAGCTCTACCTTTGGGACCAGGCTGCAAGAGACTTCTGCAAAAAAAAATCAAATCATACGAAAACACCCCCACCGTGTTATTGGTCATGACCGTTAAAACTAAGAGTCTCGGAGGTTGCGCTTTCTATCTTTAGTAAAGCTTTCTTACAGTTACATATCTACTCTTTGCGTTCTTTAAATGGGTTTTTCTAAATACAACAGGTACTCTTGTCCTCACTTCAATGTCCTCCTCACGTGTTTTTATGGACTACGACGTCCAACCTACGATCGACTACTACTGGTAAATATTTAAGGATGTTTACATGTACTCTTTCCCTACATAACGCAATATGAATGACTGGCTTGATCAATGCTTACTACTCTGTCTCAGGTTGGGCCCTAATCCACAGAGTGCTGAGTGGGTTAATGCAGAAGTTGTTACTAAACGTGAGACACTGACCATAGGAGAAATATACTCCTACATCAAGCAGGGGTCTACTAAGGTACAACTGGGTCTAAATAATTCTTAGTCATTGATCCAAAGCTTTGAGGCTTATGTAGCTTTGCGGTGCAGGAGGCTTTTTTTGAGTGCACGGCTACGATTGATGATGTAGTCCATGGCTCAACCTGGTATTACATTTCATGCAGTAGCTACCATACTAAGGCTACGAAAGGCCCAACTTCGTTGATGTGTTCGAAATGTGGGAAAGTCAACATAGCTGGAGTAGCACAGTATTTACTCTACACTTTGTACTCAGTAACGCTTTGAATGGTATTAGCTTCTGATTTTTTCATGACAGGTACCGTGCACAGATATTTGTCTATGACAACAGTGAGCAAGCGGTTTTTGTACTGCTTGGTGATGCTGGTTATGAGTTGACTGGGAAGCATGCATCATAATTGGTCAGCAGCTATTTTGAGGTAACTTTCATCATTCGGTACCCTCAAATGTTGCGAACTGACGTTGTTGAACTTGACTGTCAGGCTAATGGAAACCAAGGAGTTACCCAAGAGGTGTCTGTGCCGGAAGCTTTAATCAGCACCATCTGTCAAAAACATAACTTTTGTGTGAAAGTTACAAAGCACAACTTAGAAGGGAAGTCTCGATCTTTAACTGTGACCAAGATTCTCCCTCTGGACACTCCAGCAGCAACAGAATATTCGGAGGAAACATTTGAGACTGGAATCAACGTGTGTGAAGCTTCCAAAGTCAGTGTGGATTCTGCAGAGGGGATAAAGAGAACTTGTTGCATTGATGAGATGGGGAAAGCTAAATGCCTTAAGGGTGGGAATTAGAGATTCCGTGTGGCGTTTCATAGCTTGCAAGGGATTGCTTTTAAAGTGTTTCTTTCCAGTTTATTATTGACTCATAGTTTCTTTCGGTTTTCTTAAACTTTTTTATCTACTTTGAACGCTTATTCTGCTTCTTAAGGATTACTTTGTTTCTTTAATTGTTTTGAAATCTAGACTTATAAGAAACAGGTCAATCATTTTTGTGTGTCAACATGTTATCATTTTCATATGTGGACGTGAACCTTAATGCATGAGTGCGAGGGAAGTTACTCACCACCACTTCCAAAAACACAAAAAAAAAATGATGATAGAATATTTCAGCAACCAACTTTCATTAAGCAACATAATTACTCCAGCTTTCATGAACGTGTTCAACGCCAAAATTTAGCTGCTGACCAATATATCAAGTGAGAACCAATCAAGTAAATGATATTTCCTTCCAATAACGTAAGAAAATATTTGCATATCTTAGGCCATGATTTCCTTCCGCATACATCCTTACACATTTAAATCATTCTTAGAAATTCTACACTGTCATTCCGTAAACATATAGATTCTTCCAGCCGCCTCAAACGCAGAATAAAGGTTTCCTCTGCTTCACCTCTCAGGTTCGTCTTCTCCGTTCTTTGTGTGCTTCACCTCTCAGGTTCGTCTTCTCCGTTGTTTGTGTACAGTGTTATTCCGTGAAATTTCTAAAACGTTTTCTATTTCCCAATTTCAGAACCGATACTGAAATCACCATTGGAAGTGTCTACGAAGCTTTAATCAACGCTAAACTACAACCAACTGCGTAAGTGTAAGAATTTTTTAAGCAGCCAACAAAATACAAATCTTAGTCCATCTCTCTAACTGACAATCGGTTTGATTCTAAGGATCGAAATATAAAAGGAATGGAGAACCCACCTCCTCCACCCCTTTCACAAACTGCCGGTAAAACAAATCCTTACTTACGTATTATCCTATAGAAATATTTAATAAGTTGTTGTTTTGAGTGATCCTTTAGAAATTTGATAACTCAAACATTAATTTAGCACCAACAATGTTTTATGTTTTAGTAGTTGACTCAATATTTTTTGTTTTATAGTTGGTTATCCACCTAAGAAAAGCACTGTCAAAATTTTACTCTCATCTGAAAATAATATATATATATATATGGAATAATTTGTTAATTTATTCACCTAAGATTTCTTTGAATATTGTTATCTTAACATTTGATTCAATAATTTATATATATCATTTTTTTGAATTTCTAGGTTTTATTTACACTATTAGAATAATTTGGCAGACAATATAGTCACATATTGAGTGATAGAAAAATATATTGTGCTCGCTCCATTAATCTGTGAGAAAATCTATATAACATCATTAAAAGAATTCATAAAATGTATTAATATCTTGAATTTAGCAGTTAATTACATGACAACATCTTATTTTCACACACTTTTCTAATTTTCGATTGTTGCTGGTTCATAAGGTACTAAGATTTTTAAAGCTTTCAAATGTGAGTTTTGATAATAAAAGAACTAAACTAAATAAAATCTAATTGTCATGCTATTATATATGTTGTCCGTGCTACATATATTTTGATGTATATATATTATTAGTTAATTTAAACATAGGTTAATTATTTATAGTTTGCTTAGAAATTTCCGATAATGTTAAACCTTAAAGTAAAATAACATCACCATCACTGTTAAGCCCATTACACCTAAACCCAATATGTAACTTATACTTAGAAATTTCCGATGATGTTAAACCCTCAACGAAACTGTAACACGTTAGGATAAAAGTCAATTCAACAGAAACAAATAACTCTAAAAAATTAACATCCATGAATAAATGATCATTTAAACCAACGTTAAAAGACAATAAAAGCATCTACTTAAACTCACCCTATTTACCACATTTACACAAAGTCTTCAGCCCCCACAAATACCTCAACAATGAGTAATATACCACTTATATCTCATCGGATTTCACATCAAACAAGATCTACAGGTGGAAACCCAAAGCGAACCCTCCAGATCTACATCCTCAGACCCAATACAACACAATCCGTGATTGATTTTCAATTTCTATCAATGATCGACAGCCAAGGTAATTTAGTGACACCATATCTGAAATCATGGAAGATATGTTAACATATCACGACATTGACCACCCCAATTCAACATACCTTATTGAAGAAACCAAACAATACGTGATGAATGAAGCTAGAGCCAACATCAATACCTTCGCTAATGATCTTCAAGTTACTCTTACTATCAAAGATTACAACCCAAATGCAACATCAAGACTAGACGTTGATCTGATCATTACTGATTTAGAGGATACTAATAGGCCTCCAACTACGGAAGAGGAAATCGATATATGTATCGTATGCTTCGGAAATTACAACCAACACAACAATCTTTGCACCCTTGCTTACGGCCATAGTTTCCATTTCGCATGCATTGACCAGTGGCTTCGCAGAAACATAAGTTGTCCGATATGTAGAGAAAGTAATCTATGATGCCAAGCTTCTCTGAAAAAATAAAAAACAATTATTGAATTCTAAATTGCCATATCAGTTTTGTCTTCATGTTAACTTCATCCTCCTAACCTAATGTTACCGATTACTTGGTGGCGTTTATCTATTTAAACTAAAATACCATTTTTAATAAAGATGATGTTTTTTTTAACTTTTTCCTATTGTTAACATATACTTTCAAAACTAAACATTAATCTAATATCATGTATTCAACATTTTTATGTTATTATCAATTTTTATTTAATTATAAAAATCAATTACCTCAATTAATTTCTGAATTATTATTTAATTATAAGATTATAGAAACACACAAAAAAACTTTGTTGAAATTTTTTAGGTATGTGTTGGTTTTGCAGGAAAAAACCTTCGCTTTATCATAATCCTTATTAAATAAAATATATGGTTACGAGTTATATAGATAAACTTAGTGTATTAATTTCGGCAAAATATTATCATTTCCTAACTAATTATTCTACACATTATTATCGTTATTAGTTTATTTAGATCATAGTTACATTGTAAAATGACTCAGATAATATACGAAGACTGGGAGAGATCTATCCTGATATACGAAGACGGGGAGAGATCCAAAGAGAGGAAATAAAACTATACAATTATTTGTTTGCGGTCCCTACTTTTTTAAATAATCTTCTTCCTCCCATCTTAAGCAATTGCACAAGCATTATATAACATATTTGGCAATAATCTTCTACTTTAACGTTTTTCCTTGGTAACAAATCGAAGTTCAGTCAAACCCTCACGTGGCCACGTTTTTGTCGGTCGGACGAGTTCACATGGTGTAGTCTTGCTTCAAGCACCTACTAACCTTTATATATATGTGTACCATATTTTATACTTACGTTTTTAAATTAAAATTAAGTGTTACCATATTTGAAATCCCATATCTCATTAACATTAATTTAGATTCACTGTATATAGAAATACATATACTAATATGTATAAATAAATACGTGTATCACATGACCATAAAAATATCAAATTAGATTAATACTATACACTAAACAGTGTGTTGTGTTTTCATTATGAAATTGGATTAATACTATATTTAAAGGGATGCTAAGATTTTGAAATTGGTGTCCCAGTTATGCTTCTCAGAAACATAAATCAGAAAAAGGGATTATGCAATGGTACACGAATGATCCTAACCCACGTTGGCGATCGCGTGCTCAATGTCGAGATTATCACTGGCTCCCACATTGGAAAAGAGGTCCAAGAATTGTACTTTGGTATGATGAAACAAAGTTACCGTTCACATTACGTCGGTGGCAATTTCCTATCAGATTGTACTACGCAATGACAATCAACAAAAGTCAAGGCCAGAGTTTAAAATATGTCATCTTATATCTGCCTAAACTGGTCTTCTCTCATGGTCAACTTTATGTGGCCCTCTCACGTGTCACAAGCAAAGCAGGATTAACGATCATCAAAACCGAAGATTCCCACCAGCTGAAAGAAATATTCAAAGGTCTTTCTCCCGACAAAGGTAATTTTAAATAACTTAGTAGTTTTCACTCCCATCATTTTCATAGGTCTTCTGATAAAATATTATATTCACATATTAACAATGCCCGACATATCAACCAAGCGATGATACAATCCAATAAAGAAGAGACTTACACATAGGTTTTTCTCCAGCTAAGCCAGATACAAACTTTTTTATATAAATAGCAATACTACTGTATTTACCTAAATTTATACTAACTAACTTATTCTTATCCAATTTCAGGTCATTCCTTTCTTATGACCCTCAACACAACTTCTGATCTGCGAAAGACTTAATATGTTTCTTACATTATTTATTTTACTTACGACTTTTTTTTCCTTTTAAACAATTACGTAAACTCAATATTCACCAATTTTTCAGACATTTTGGAACACACAATGCTTCAATTTCAAACAAAAATATTGAAACTTATAATCAAAATTCGACTATGACACACTTTTCCGTGCATCGCGCGGAGAGAACCTAGTGTGCTTAAAACTATTTCTTACGTCACAAATAACCAAACAATGAAGTAACTATTTTTAAACATTATATTGTATCTTAGTGACGTAAACATGCATGGAATGCAATATTTTTTTTTATATTACTAAATTATAAATATTCGGAAAGTTTAAAAACGTCGTGTTTATGAACCCTTATTCAAGTTTTTAAAACTCTACTAAATTAAATTATTCTAATATTTTTCAATAATGTGCGATCAAAACTCTTTCTAGTTAGGCTTTGGTATAAATCTTATGGCCTACTGGCTATTTAAAACCGGAAAACTTTTCTAAATAGGTGAACTACAAGCCTTTTTGTCAACAGAAAGCATTGTTGAATTGTTTAAATCGTGTGTTAATAAAATGTAGGGTTTTTTGCAAAATTGACTCAAAACTTGGAGTCAAACAGAAAACTAACCTTTTCTTTTGACTCTTTTTTTTTTGAGATTTTAACCCTACACCTGCATTTTATCTACGAAAATGCCATTAACATTTTTTTTTTTTTCGAAAATGGCTTCTTTACTGTCTCAACCTCATCTTCTTCAAGTATTTACAATATTGCCACTGCAATGAATAGTGGCAACAACCTTGTACGAACTGTTTGGAGCTTTTAATGCCCTTTAATGCACGTAAATCTCTTTACACTCTTTCTGTTTCAATTGTTATGAACTAAAAACAACATTTCTTTCACTTTCTCTCTATATTCATCCAAAAAACTCAAGCTTTTGATTCAAAATATTGGTTATGGTTGACAGAGCCATATTTCTTTCGTTTTGACTTACGGTTGCTTTCGTTTGAGGTTCTGGGTGGTTGGAGAAGACCCTGTGTGCAAACGAAGTCATCTCACCTAGTTTAAGGTACAAATTTGAATTTTTTTTCAAGATCTGTTCGCGTAGAAGACTTACTAGTAAGTCATCTGTATGTAGAAGACTTACTGATGAGTCTTCTGGTCAAACGGACGACTTAAATTAAGTCGTCCAGCTTTGTTTGTTAAAAAAAAAACACTCTAGACGACTTATATATAAGTCGTCTACGAGAAACGGGCTAGTTTTGCATTTGACCGAATCGTGTCAGATCTTTGACTATTTCTGGACGACTTATAATTCAGTCGTCTCTGTGAAAGTTAAAATTTCAATATTTTATGAAAACTTGACGACTTACATGTTAGTTTTGTAATTGAAAAATAAAACTTCATAATTTAACTTTAACAAGACGACTTAATATAAACCTCGCACTGCCTGAGGTGTATATGAGTGCAAAGGAGTGGAACCATTTGAAGTACAATAGAGTCGCTTCGGTGGCTATGACGAACTACAAGACGCTCTTTGAGAAGCATGATAGCGAGAGGTTTAGGGAGTTTTTGGAGGACGTGAAGTCCGGGAAGAAGAAGATGGCGGCTGGCGCGTTGCTTCCTCACAAGATAATCAGTCAGCTGAGCGATGATGGTGAAGTTGGGGCGGAAGTTGCAGAGCTTCAGTGGGCGAGAATGGTGGAAGATGTTGCCAAGAAAGGCAAGATGAAGAACTCGTTGGCGGTCTGTGATGTGTCCGGGAGCATGGCGGGTGTACCTATGGAGGTTTGTGTGGCGCTTGGGTTGTTGGTTTCGGAGCTTAATGAAGAGCCGTGGAAAGGGAAGGTTATCACCTTTAGCGAAAACCCGCAGCTTCATCTAGTCACGGGCTCAAGTCTGAGAGAAAAGACTAAGTTTATCACAGAAATGGATTGGGGGATGAACACGGATTTCCAGAAGGTGTTTGATCGGATCCTAGAGGTTGCTGTTGAGAATAACTTGAGCAATGACCAGATGATCAAGCGGTTGTTTGTGTTCAGCGACATGGAGTTCGACAGTGCAGTGCATACAGAAAACAGTGATATGGACAGTGATTCGGAGGTAGATTATTACTCTGCTCCTTACGAGGAACGGTTGAATATTGCAAAGGAACGGTCCAAGAAGAAATGGGAGACAGATTATGAGGTGGTTCAGAGGAAGTATAAGGAGAATGGTTTTGAGAATGTTCCAGAAATTGTATTTTGGAACCTAAGAGACTCGTCGGCGACACCAGTGGCGGCTAAGCAGAAAGGAGTAGCTTTGGTTAGCGGGTTTTCAAAGAATCTACTGAATCTGTTTCTAGAGGAAGGTGGGATTGTGAATCCTGAAGATGTCATGTGGCTAGCTATTAAAGGTGAGGAGTACAAGAAGCTTGTTGTTCATGACTGAGAAACTTCACTTGCTTAATCTTGTTGTACTCATCAGTTTCTTTGAGTTTACTTTTCGAAAACTTGTTTTTCCATTTTGTGTTTGACCTTGTTTGAGGAAAAAGATGAACCTTGTTTATCTTGTTTTTTTTTTTTGAAGTACCCAAGTCTAATTAGGTATAAAATTAAGAAAATGAAATGATCTAGAAGTTGAAAGAAGAGGCATCACTCTTCGTTTCCTCTTAACTTTGGAATCTTCTCTTTTGGTTCTAATGGAAGTATAAAAGGCAAACTAATATTCTCCAATCTCTCTTTCTTTATCTCGTTATTCCTGTCGTGTCCTCTCACATCCGGTAGTTTCATAACGAATATGTTCTTGTAGATGGCCAAGTTGCTTCATATGATGCGAACCAATCAACAAACAAAGCTTATAAGAGTTGCTTTGAATCCAAAAACATTGATACTGTGAAGAAAAGAGAATCCTTTTTTCGCTCTAGTTACCCGCAGAAAGATCTTTAACTTCAAGAACGACGTACCGGATTTGGCCGCGAAAGCTCAACAAACACACAAAAAATGTGTTGCTGTAAACTAGCTTTACATATTTAGTTATTACATAATGTAGTTGAGTTTAGAACAATGTGGGCAGATGATTCACACATGGGCTTTTGCTAAAAGGGAAGAAGAATATATTCTTTTAACGCGGCTTTATAAAGCTCTTCCTTAAGTCACCGTTCGTTTATTCAAAGATCAAGCACAAAAAGAACATCAAATCTCCAAACTTTTTATTTGTTTTTTATATATTCAATAGCTTCTTTTCACTATAAATTTTATAGGTTTCTTGTAATTGTTGTTTCATCTCATTGTTGGTCTGTTTATTAAGGTTTTATCAATGGAAGCTGGTGCTTTAAACTCAGTGATCAATAGATTGCTTGAAGCTAGAGAGAAACCAGGAAAGATTGTTCAGTTGTTTGAAACTGAGATCAAACAGCTCTGTTTCGTCTCTAGAGATATCTTCTTGAGACAACCAAATCTCTTGGAACTCGAAGCTCCTGTCAAGATCTGTGGTACACTTCTTTCACTCTCTCTCTCTCTCTGACTCTCCTCTGAATTGTGTTCTTATGGAACCGTTTGCTTATAAAAACAGGGGACATTCATGGACAATACCCGGATCTCTTGAGACTATTCGAACACGGAGGATACCCTCCTCGTTCAAACTACTTGTTTCTTGGAGACTACGTGGACCGTGGCAAGCAAAGCCTTGAAACGATTTGTCTCTTGCTCGCTTACAAGATCAAGTTCCCTGAAAACTTCTTCCTTCTTAGAGGAAACCACGAGAGTGCTTCAATCAATCGTATCTACGGCTTCTACGACGAGTGTAAACGCCGTTTCAGTGTCAAGATTTGGAGAATCTTCACCGATTGCTTCAACTGTCTCCCCGTGGCTGCACTCATCGACGACAGGATTCTCTGTATGCACGGTGGGCTCTCCCCGGAGCTGCGTAGCTTGAGACAGATTAGGGACATTCGCCGTCCAACTGATATTCCTGATCGTGGTTTACTCTGTGATCTCTTGTGGTCTGATCCTGATAAAGTGGTTAGAGGATGGGGTCCTAACGATCGTGGAGTTTCCTACACTTTTGGATCGGATACAGTTTCTGAGTTTCTCAAAAGGCTCGATCTTGACCTAATCTGTAGGGCTCATCAGGTTTGTGTTATTGTTACTTGCGTCCAAAGCAACCCGTTTTGTATTTGTTTACGTTTGATGCAAGCAAAGATTTCGTCTCAGGTTGTTGAAGATGGGTTTGAGTTCTTTGCGAATAAGCAGCTCGTGACGATATTCTCAGCGCCGAATTACTGTGGAGAGTTCGACAATGCAGGTGCGATGATGAGTGTAGACGAGGATTTGATTTGCTCTTTTCAGATCTTAAAACCTAATGAGAAGAAATCAAAATTCAGCTTCGGAAGTAGAGGTGGTGTTAAAACTGGCTTCCCTTATCCTAAAGTCAAGGTATATATTAATCCCATAATCTTTTCAGTTTGTGGATCAAATGTATGTTTTTATTTGTGTTAAAGAATAAAAGGATTTATCAAAAAAAAAAAAAATTAAAGGATTTGATTGAATGATTTTGTTTTCGAAATATAATAATGTCGTACTGATCCAACTCTGTTTAAAAGTTTAATGAAATTCTCGATGATCAAAAAGAAAAAAAAAAAGAAGTCATATCGATATATAAATGCAATTTTCTATTAGACTGTTTTTCTGTTGTTTTTTCTATTATACAACTATTACAATAATCTTCGTGTATTATGTATATATGTATTTTTATTTTTTTTGAAAAAGGGCATATATTATTTAATTTTTTGGAATGATTTAACAAGATCTGATCTAAGCTTTAAATTCGCTTTTTCTTTTGCTTTCGAACTAGTAGAAAGATAAAACAATGATGGGTCAACTATGTTATTTTTTTTTTTGTAACTTAAGTCAACTATGTTATTAACCAAAAAAACTTAAAGTAATGCTGATGTTAACTTTATTCGACCAAGTTAACGCATTTTGAGTTTATTTTTCGTTAATAGGATAATTAAGTGTTTTTGTGCTATTTACGTAAGTTAAAGTTGCCTCCCTAAATTATATAATTCTATTTTGTTTTGAACAACTTTGAAAGTTTAAGTTTTGAATCTATTTTATCTTATGAATTCTATAGAAAAGATGAAAAAGCAACATTGTTAAATATGTGATTTTAATTTCTCATTATACATGATTTATATAGTCAGTCATACGTTTAGTGATACCATCATGTTACGAGGCAACTTCGAAATCTCTAATCATTTGATCGAAATATATTTTTAATTCCAGTCGATCCTGAGTTCGCAGAGTTCGAAGCAATACAACTAGTTGAGACTTGAGTGGTTCTGAAAGCGTACAAGTTTCACATACTGTTGTTGGTTCCATAGCACTGAGCATAAGAGCTACTTAGCAATCATGCTACCGTAACAACACCATATCATGGCCAGAGAGCAAGAGGATTTTTGAATTGCGTACTTTTGGAAGCTTCTGTTACTTTTTGGGTTGTTTATAACTTTGCGTGTTTGTTTCTCGATGTAGTTTTGTTTGTAATTGTATTAAATTTGAATAAAACCTGTTTTCTTTTCGACCAAACAACATACATCTTCCTAAAGTTACTTCTTCCGTTTTGGATCTTTTTATTCACAAGGCTTCTGTTAATGAGTCGCAAATAAGCTTAGATTGTTACGGTAGCATGATTGCTAACACAAAATACATTAGTCCAAATGGTGTTGTTACGGTAGCATGATTGCTATGGTGTTGTTATGGTGTTGTTACGGTAGCATGATTGGATGCTACCGTAGCAATCATGCTACTGTAACAACACCATAGCAATCATGCTACCGTAACCATATCATTAGTCGCAAATAACCGTAACAACACCATAGCAATACAACTACGATTTTTTTCTTTCTTTTGGTATCCAACACAAAATACATTAGTTAACCTTTGGAATTGGGGATAACTGTTAGGATATCTGTTTCAATTTGAACCGGATTTTTGGGATTTTCGAGATTTCGCAACAATGAACATAAAGTCACATTTCGGAAATCCGTTTCAATTTTTTGGATGCGTTCTGTTCGTCAATTTTAATTGTAGGTTACCTGATACTCAAAATACCCAAATTTCAAAAAAATTACCCAAAAATAAACAAAAATACTTAAAATATCTAAATTACATAAAAATCCATTAGTTTTTCAAACAATTAATCATTTATTCTATTTTTCATTATATTCTTAAGTCTTTTAGTTTTGAATCTATTTTGTCTTATCGTTCTATAGAACAAGGTAAAAAATCAATATTGTTGGATAGGGTGATTTGAATTTCTCACTATAACCTGACAAAAAAAAAAAAAAAAATTCTCACTATACATGATTTAAAGTCATACGTTTGGTGATAACATCATGTTACAAGGCAAACTCGCGGATTTCGATCCTGCAGTCGTCAGTCGATTAAAATTTATCACGTAAATACATTGATACTACAATCTCGAGTAGACGAATATATTTCTGTACAGCCTATGTTTATGGGAAACCTGATAATTCTAAAAGGCTAGCATTATGGAATAAATTGTAAGACTTAAATCCTATTACAAAAGGTTCTTGGTTTCTAAAGGAGGACTTCAAATGAGATAGTGGATAAAAGTGAAAGGTGGAAGGACCAGACAGAGCAGAAGCCCCCTTTTGTGTTTTTAGAACTTTTATGTCCCAAAACGATTTATTTGATCTAGTACACTTTGGTAGTTATTTATCATGGAGGGGAAAAAGAAATGCACACCTGGTAAAATATCAGTCTTAAATGGCTATTAGCAATAACAATGGTAACAACTCTTCCCCACATGAAAGAGCCAATACCTCATGTATGAAGGTTCTGATCATAGGTATATCCTCTCCTTCCTGGATACAAAAAAGGAACACCATATTTTCAGATACAACAAAAGGCTAAGAGGAAACCTGGAAGTTAAAAAGAATATTACAGAGACTTGGAAAATGTTTTCTCACCTATAAGTGGGAGCATGTTTAACCCAATGTCGAAGAGCCATCTGCAAATGAATCAGGAAAGGAGCATTAAGGTCACTGAAGTTAGATGAATTCATGACTAACCCAATTACAGATTAGGCAGGGGTCCGTGCGATCAATGTAAATCGGCTAAAGTCTTACAAAGCCGAAGAAAAATACGGAAACAGAGGAGTGTGTCACATAAGTGTATTGAATCTGTTATCAGGGATCCCACTCCTCTAAAAATCAGAGATGTCCTCTTTACAATTCATGCAGATAAGGCACCATGGTTTGGTGGTTTCTCAACAACTTTTTTCCAGTCAAATTGGGAAGTGATAGGCCTAACAATGGTCAAGGAGATTAATACCTTTTTTTTCTCCGGAATTCTATCACCATCAATGAATGCAACACACTTCAGGTTAATTTATGAGAGGCTAGATGCAAAAAGTGGCAGACTATCGTCATATAGCATTGTGCAATGTTTGGTATAAGGTTATTTTGAAACTCCTCTACCTACGTCTGAAACCAGTATTAGAGACTGTTATCTCTGAAAATGAATCAGTTTTTATCCTTGGAAGAGCCATATCAGAAAAAATGTTAATTACACATGAGGTTCTACAACACCTTAAGACATCTATTGGATAATTTCAATTAACTTGAGGAGCAAGTTAACTCATTAAAGCGAAGTTTGATAGGTTAAGAAAAAAAGAAAACATATCGAGCTTAGGAATGTTTCCATATTATTATTAGGAAAAGATGTAGCTTCCCCCTTAGGAAAAGATGTAGCTTCTTCCTATATAAAGAGTTCTCATGGAGAGATGTTCCATCAAGAGAAACACATTGAAAGGTTTAGTTTTGAGAGAGTTTCTAAATCTAATAAATAGTGCTAGTTCTTATAAAGAAAAAAAAAACCCATTGAAAGGTTTAGTTTTGTGAGAATTTCTAAATCTAATAAGAAGAGAAGTTCTTATAATCATTGTGTTTGTGCAACTTTAAATTGGTATCAGAGCTCCAGGTTTCGAAGGTCGTTTACAAGAGGAGTTGTAACTTCGATCAAAACATGGGAGACGATTCTCAAGCACGTGATAAAGGTTTTGAGATGAAGAAGGACATACGATGTCCGATGCTAACATCGACCAACTACACCGTATGGTCGATGTGAATGAAAGTGATGCTTCATTTATACGAAGTTTGGGATACGATTGATCCAGGGAGTAATGATGCAAAGAAGAACAATATGGCGATTGCTCTAATCTTTCAATCAGTCCCGGAGGCGCTAATACTTCAGATTGGAGAACATGATACATCGAAAAAGATTTGGGAAGCTATCAAATCCCGTAACCTAGGTGCTCATCGCGTGAGAGAAGCAAGGTTATAAACTTTGATGTCTGAGTTCGACAAACTGAAGATGACAGACACAGACACGGTGGATGACTAAGCAGGAAAACTTTCAGGCTTAGCATCGAGAGCAGCCGTGTTAGGAGAGATAATGGAAGCATCAAAGCTGGTAAAGAAGTTTTTTAAGGGAATTCCAAGAACAAAGTTCATTCACATCGTAGCTTCGTTAGAACAAGTGTTGGATCTAAATTCATTGGGATTCGAAGATATTGTTGGGAGATTGAAGGCTTTCGAAGAACGCATAAAAGAATAAACCCAAGATGAAGCTCAATCGAAGCTCATGTTTGGAAAGAATGATATGCAAGGTAGTGGAAGTCATAACAACTCGCGAGGAAGAGGCAGAGGTAGAGGTTATGGTGGAAGAGGAAGAGGACGAGGAAGGTCTAATGGTTTTGATGGTCATAACAAAGGAGGAGAAGCTTCAGACAAGACCAAGAAGGACTACTCTAAGGTTAGATGTTGGCGATGCGACAAGATGGGGCACTTCGTGTCACATTGTCCTACACGACCAAGAGAAGAAGCTAACCTAACGGAAACACAAGAAGCAGATGCATTATATATGCATGAAGTAGTATTCCTCAACGAAGAGAGAGTGTTAACTAAGAGGTTTGATGAATGCAATGGAAATACGAGTATATGGTACCTTGACAATGGTGCAAGTAACCATATGACAGGCAAGAGAGAGTTCTTCTCAAACCTAGATGAGAGCATCAAAGGCAAAGTCAAATTCGGTGATGGATCAAACGTCGAGATTGTTGGGAAAGGTTCGATCACGTTCATCGGAAAAACATGGGAGAGAAGAGCACTCAAAGATATCTACTACATCCCAAGTCTTAAACACAATATCATAAGTCTTGGACAAGCAACCGAGATAGGTTGTGAGGTTAATATGAAAGAAGACTTACTGATGCTGAAAGATCCCCGTGGATGGCTATTAGTACAAGTCGCAAGGCAACCAAACCGATTGTACAAGACGCCAATGGAGGTTGAATATCCGAAGTGTCTTCAAATACAAGAAACTGATGTTACATGGATGTGGCATGCACGGCTAGGACATTTGAACTTTGGAGTCATGAAGAATATGGTAGACAAAGAGATGGTAGTAGGGATGCCTCAGGTGATACACGAGAAAGATGTGTGCAGCGCCTGCTTAGTTGGGAAGCAAACTCGGAAGTCTTTCCCGCCTAACGCAAAGTATCGAGCATCACACGCATTGGAGTTGGTACATGGTGACTTGTGCGGTCCGATATCACCATCAACACCAGCAAACAATAGATATGTATTTGTCTTAATTGATGATTACTCAAGATATATGTGGACGATGCTGCTAAGAGAGAAGAGTGAAGCGTTCGATCGGTTCAAAAAGTTCAAGGAGTACGTGGAGAATCAAACGAAGCTACAACTCAAGACTTTTCGCACCGATAGAGGAGGAGAGTTCACATCTTCTGAGTTCATTCGTTTTTGTGAAGAAAACGGTGTAACTAGACATCTCACCGCACCGTATACACCGCAACAAAACGGTGTGGTTGAGAGAAGAAATAGAACACTAATGGAGATGACTAGAAGTTTGATGAAAGCTATGAAGATACCTAATCAGCTATGGGGAGAAGCAGTACGTCATTCAACGTATCTCATAAACCGCATTGCTAAAGGGTTTGGAAAACAAGACTCCATACGAAGGCTTGTATGTTAAGAAACCGAACATTGAGCATCTAAGGGTCTTTGGATGTGTAGCTTTTGCAAAAATCAACAATCCTCATCTCAAGAAGCTGGATGATTGATCAAGGATGGTGATCAACCTAGGCACAGAGCCCGGCTCAAAAGCTTACAGACTCTATGATCCGGTCGCGAAGAAGATAGTTGTTAGTAGAGATGTAATCTTTGACGAGAAGAAAAGTTGGGATTGGTCCACACTATCAACAAACGTAGACGAAGAACCAGGATCATTCAAGCTTCCTCATATTGATGTTACAGAAGAAGGAGATGGTGATGAGCATCAAGATCACCAACACCACGAAGAACAAAACAATAATGAAGAAGAAGTTGTAGATGCAAGTGAACAAGAGCAAGTAGAAGAGAACAACGATGCAAACCAAGACCAACATGTAACATCAAGATATGGCCGTAACATCAGACAACCAAAGCGGTTCGATGATTACATCCTACTTGCTGAAGTTGAAGGTGGTAGACTCTTGCTGACCATCGATGGTGAACCAGAAAGTTACATCGAAGCTGCAGTGATACAAGCTTGGATCGATGCAATGAAGGCAGAGATCGAATCTGTCATCAAAAACAAGACCTGGAAGCTTGTCAAGAAGCCGGCAGGTGTGAAATCGATAGGTTTGAAGTGAATTTATAAGATCAAGAGTAATGTAGATGGAACGGTGATCAAATACAAAGCAAAGCTAGTTGCAAAAGGCTATGTGCAACAACAAGGCATAGACTTCGACGAAGTGTTTGCATCAGTTTCTCTGAGAGCTTGGAACATAAAACTCGACCGTGTTCTCAAGGAGATGGAGTTAACGAAGTGCACCAAGGAACCTGCGGTATATCAAAAGAAAGAGAAGCGGAAGCTTCTGATCATAGCTATATATGTTGATGACTTGTTTGTAACAGGGACTTCACTCAATGTTATCAAGCAATTCAAAGATGATATGTCAAGAAGATTTGAGATGTCAGACCTCGGGAAGCTTACATACTATCTTGGTATAGAAGTAACGCAAGGAGCTGATGGCATTCACATCAAACAAGAAGGATACGCGCAAGGTATACTTGTCAAGACGCAGATGGAGTCATGTAACTATACTCATGTTCCGATGCACACGAGTTTGAAAGTATCAAAGGCAGAGGAGGAGCCTGAGATTGATGCAACATCGTATCGAAGCATCATAGGATGCTTAAGGTATCTTCTTCATACATGACCGGACTTGGCATTTTCGGTTGGTGTATTAAGCAGATATATGCAGAGTCCAAGAAAGAGTCATGGAGAAGCAGTGAAACATCTAATACGATACATAAAGGGCACTACAGAGTATGGTCTCTTCTTCAAACAGGATGGAACAACGGAGATTACAGGTTACAGTGACAGCAGCCATAACATAGACGTTGATGATGGAAGAAGCACTACAGGGTTTATGTTCTACCTAGGAACATCGCCGATCACGTGGACATCGTGCAAGCAACCCACAGTGGCACTCTTTTCATGTGAGGCGGAGTTCATGACAGCTACGGAAGCTGCAAAACAAGCAATATGGTTAAAGGAGTTGATGGTCGAGATCATGAACAAAGAAGACAAGAAGGTCGTGTTGAAGATTGACAACAAGTCAGCGATAGCCCTCACCAAGAACCCGGTGATTCACAGTAGAAGCAAACACATACTCTCGAAGTACCATTTCATTCGAGAATGTGTGGAGTTCGACTTTATCGAAGTGAAGCACGTACCTGGAGTGGAGCAGAAGGCAGACATACTCACTAAACCATTGGCAAGGATCAAGTCCGAAGCAATGCGCAAGTTCATCGGAGTTCAGAAGATCAACATACCTAAGATTCAAGTTGGAATTAAGGGGGAGAACGTTGGATAATTCCAATTAACTTGAGGAGCAAGTTAACTCATTAAAGTGAAGTTTGATGGGTTAAGGAAAAAAGAAAACATATCGAGCTTAGGAATGTTTCCATATTATTATTAGGAAAAGATGTAGCTTCGCCCTTAGGAAAAGATGTAGTTTCTTCCTGTATAAAGAGTTCTCATGGAGAGATGTTCCATCAAGAGAAACACATTGAAATGTTTAGTTTTGAGAGAGTTTCTAAATCTAATAAGAAGAGAAGTTCTTATAATCTTTGTGTTTGTAAATCCATGCGGGCCAGCCAATTAGGCCCAAAGTGGACAGTATCGTACTAATCGAATAATATAGAGTTAGACATGGGATTTCACAATCCCAACAATTTGGTATCAGAGCCAAGTTGACGAAAAATTTGCAAGAAGACCAAAATACCCATCGAGGTAGGATTGGGAGGTGTGTGTGGCAAAGATCAAGTCAAAAGATCCTGGAAGTCAGTTGTGGGACACGAGATGAATGTGATCTTTAGTTTGAAGGGGAGAATGTGATATAAGAAACTAAGTCCCACATTGGAGAATTAGACAAAGAGAGTCTAATATATAAAGAGCTGTCCAACTCTAATAGTATGAGACATTTTGGGAAGGAAACCAAAAATAAAACCATGTGGGGTTGCCTAAGGCCCAAAATGAACAATATCGTACTAATCGGACAATACAGAGTTGGACATGGGCTCACACAATTCCAACAATCCAGCGGCAATGAAAACAGATATGTCTAAAGCCTATGAGCATAATGACTGAGGATCATTACACCAGTTCTACGGTGACTAGGATTTCATGGTAATGGATTATGAAATGAATTAGAACAGTCTCCTATCCTATTTAATGAAGCAGTTTATGGATAAGTAAAACCTTACCGTGATATTGACGTGGAGAAACGCTGAAAGAGATGGATCACTTCAGAGAATAAGAATAGTAAGAAGCAGTCCTAGAGTGAACCATCTCCTTTTTTTCCAGATGGCATGATGTTTTTTTGCCTCACCTCTCCAAAGAATTGTCATACATTAATGAAGATCTTCCTGGAGTATGAATAAGTGCCAAGACAAAAGATAAATAACGCCAAGTCTTCCATCACTTTCTCTAAGAAGACCCCATTGGATATAAATGAATCATCAAAGAGAATATTTGGTATTTCAAAAGAAGGAGAGTGGGCAAGTACTTGGATTTATAGAGTATTCCAGAAGAAGAAAAAAGACCTATTTACTTCTTTAGTGGACAAGATACGACAACTGCTGCTAGCTGGCCAACTCAATTTTTATCCAAAGCAGGAAAATTGACGATACGTAAATCGGGAAAATTTTCATGTCTACACTATGTCTTGTTTCGAACTCCCTGTCAGTTTGTGCAAGAGAATACAATCAGTTCTCACTATATTTTGGTAGGACATCTCAGATGAAAAAAAATAATGGCTTTCATGGGATAATCTAGCAAAACCAACAGTAGAAAGAGGTTTGGGTTTCAAGATTATTCAATTATTCAATCAAGCTGGTTTGCCTACCACCATCTGGTATAACGACTTTTATTCTCCCAAAGCTTTGTTGGTCTATCCGAACGGGCCTAAAATAGATTGATCCTTGGAAACCGTAGCCTATCCTCTGTTGAAGTGGTTACAAAATGATTAGGGTTAGCTAGAGAATGGATTCAAACACAAGGGTTAGAGTCGACAGATCAAATACATGTACCTCGTAAATATAATCACCAATAACAAGTGGATATTCGAGACCCAAACATCACATGCAACACATATTCATCTCGGACGAAATCTCAAGCAAGGCATGACTTGCTTGGATCTTCACAAAGTCGTCAAGTCACCGATCCCGAGAGGGAACACATATATTGTTTACTCCTTTATAGTGGGCGGAGGCTCTAGTAGTTCGATCGGGAATCCTCATGACATCAACTCTTGAATTACCAATTTTGGAGTGTGCTCCGACTGTTTTAAGGCTTGTTGAATAATCAACAACAAGCATTAAATCAAGGAGATCTTTGGTATCATTTTTGATATCAAGCAACTCTCTTCTATGCTTGTTTATTATGCTTGGTTAAATGTGGTGCTGGGAATCTGAGTCATTATCGGCCGGTCCTGCCCCGTTTGACCTGCCGCGGGGAGGGTGTGGGTCGACCGATTAAAAAAATTTAACATGCGGTGCAGGTGTGGATTGACTCAATTTTAAGCATGGCGGATGCGGGTCGACTAAATTTGAGTCGCGGATACCCGTTAACCTGTAAAACTAATAAAAAAACAAAATTTTGTAAAAAAAATAAAAAAAATTCATAAAAATATAGAAAATATTTTTAAAAATTATATAATTTTAAATATAAATATATAATTTATATTATTTTTTATAAAACTAATTAATATATAATAAAAATAATTATTTTATTAAATGTAATATTACCTGCAGGTCCCACGGATTATCCACAAATCTCAACGAGGCGAGTGTGGGTATATCATTTTTTCTTTGCGGATCATACGGATCAGAATTTTTAGTAAAAAAAAAACGAATTGACCCGCAGATTGGCGGGTTGACCTGCAAACCTAGCTCTAGTTAAATGAACTCTCAATTTTTCATCTCATCTTTGTTGAAGCCAAATTGAGCTAACTTATTAAAGCTCATAATTTTTAATAAATGATATCCCATATACTATATTTGCGAAGTGATTTTGCCACATGTATTTTCTACAATCAATTTCACAAAACAAATATGACATGGCTACTGAAATTGATGACATGGCTTCCGAAAAAATATGACATGGATAATTTCATTTAATGTTGATTTATATTTTTGGCAAACTTATTAGAATATGATAATAATTCATATATTACAATTAATATTGATATTTCTTTTTGGTAAACTTTTTAAAAATATGGTAATAGCTCATACATCATCTATAAAATAAATATATTTATATATAACATTTCAAATTTTGAAATATTATTATTTTGTATACTTATACAATTTGTATTACGAAAGCTTTCAAAAATTTCCAAAATTTTTAAAAAATTTAAATATCTGATCATAAGATCATTAGTCTTATATATCTACAAATTTATACAAATTGATTTAATATATATCAAATCTATATTAAATATTAGTAAGAAAATAGTAAAATCTATAATATTTAATAAAATTTATTTTTAAATAGAAGTTAGATTTAAAAAAAAATTTACTGCACATGGTGCAGAAAAACACCTAGTAGTTACAATAAATAAAAAATTATTTAACTTAGTTATATAAACAAAAAAAGCCCAATTTCTACCAATCAACAATGATTGTTCTGGACTGGGCTTTTAAGTTTTTAATAAGTATATCAACTTTATGGAAAGATGACAATTCACTTCTTTCATCGGTACTAAGTTAACGTACTAGTCTTTTTATTCTCGTTTCAGGACAACGCTTATCATTTTATTCTTTTTGATTTGATAAATCATACTCCCTCCATTTCGTAAAGATCCACGTTCTAAAAAAATATTGTTTCAAAAAAATACATTTTTTACTTTTTCATTGTAATATTTAATGACAAATTATAAATTTCAAAAAAAATCAATGATGTTTATCGAATTTTTATTGGCTAAAAGTTATGGAAAATTGGTATTCACAAAAAAAAATGATTTACAGTCAAGTTTTAATATATTTTTTAATATGTGTGAAAAATTTAAAATATGTATCTTTTTGAAACAGAACGAGTAGTATTTTTCCATATCTTTTTTTTTTCATACATTTTATTCTAACGCTTATCATTTTTCTAAACATTTAACTGATACCAAAGGTTTAGATTTGTGTATTCAACTCCAATCACACCCGCAGGCCGCAGCGATTACCGCGTCAACCATATGATCATGCACAAGTTGTATGGTTGGTACATGCTATATACAATTCTCTTTTCTAGAATTATATAGTTCCTATGGATCATTATTGTCACATTCTATTTGCTTGTAGTTTGGGGATGTTTACCTGCTGGAAATAGCTGTTGGTGAGGACAAAGTATTTTTATTAGCATATAATTGTCTTAAATTATGCGAAGTCCTTAATCTACGTACGTCCATTGACAAATTAACATATAACTAATATAATGTGAACATATATTGTTGAAACTTGTGGTCCTCTGTAACAAATTATACCTTAATATGTATGGTCAACACAACCACGTCGATATAAATCTTAGAGGGGATACTAATCATTAAGAACACTGATATAATTAGTTGATTAAATAGTTGGACACAACATATATCAATGGGTTATGATTCTAATTTAATAGTATTGATACGAGAGTAGTTTCATTAGTATAACATATTATTGAGATTCTTATTATAATACAATTTATAAAAAACAAACAAGAAAGATATACATACAAGATATCTACTATATATATATATATATATCATGAATTTAAGAATATTTATCATACCATAAAAAAAAATGCAGTAATCGGTGATAAAACTATATCATTATATCATAATATATATGCTGACTATGACATATATATATAGTAAACGATTGAAGCGGCTTAGTTCATACGAGAATAGTTTCATTATCATTACGTATTATTGAGGCTTTTATTGTAACACAGTTTATTAAACACAATTAAGATGGAGTATATGCTTCTTTAGATTCCGATATGTAGTTACCTACGTTGACTTTGAGATGTAATTTGGTCTATAAGTAGCATTCGCATTTACCTCAAAAGTTCTAAGCATATCTTTCTTCAGTCGCTCTTAAAACCCGACAACCACAGGAGCCTCATCAGAAGCATAAAGGTTAGTTGATTTCACGAGTGTTGTGGATTTTCTTTTTCTGTATATAATTTTTACAAGTTTACCACTAAGTGTTCTGGCGCTCAAACTACTTTTCCGTAAGTCCATGCTCAAATTACTCTTACTACAGTCTACGATCAAGTAGATGGATTGTCGAGTTCCTACAGAACAAATCAGATCTTTATTAGAGTTCACATGGACGTGGTCGGGTGGCACAACCGATTGAAAAAGCGCTAAGCTCACCGAGTTCGAAAACTGCCACTGCACAAGTGTGGAAACATGGGGTATTTTACATGGTTTGTCATCTGGCCTCCCCCGATAAGTCGGGTTTTCGGGTCCGGACCACCGAGTTACAAAAAAAAACAAATCAGATCTTAGAAAACATAAACATTAAAATATCTAGAGACGTTTCAACTGGATTATCGTCAATTCTTATGCCACAAACGTTAAATCCTCTGTCTTCTAATGGAACGTGCAATATATATTAATATATGTATATATATTCGCTGTAATGTTTGTTTTTTGCCTTTGTAGATAATCTAGAAGAAGGCAAATGGCTGATAATCAGCAGCTAGGAGTGCTCAAAGCACTCGATGTAGCTAAGACACAGCTGTACCATTTCACGGCTATTGTTATCGCCGGAATGGGTTTCTTCACCGATGCCTACGATCTTTTTTGTATCTCATTGGTCACAAAGCTGTTAGGCCGCATCTACTACCACAAGAACGGAGCAGCTAAGCCGGGAACACTACCACCAGAAGTGGCGGCCGCAGTCAATGGTGTGGCTCTATGTGGGACACTTATGGGTCAACTTTTCTTTGGGTGGCTTGGAGACAAACTAGGCCGGAAAAAAGTTTATGGAATCACTTTGATTATGATGGTCGTTTGCTCTGTTGCATCCGGTCTTTCATTTGGAAATAGTCCCAAAGGTGTCATGACCACTCTTTGCTTTTTCAGGTACCTTTTAAATAATTTAGCTATAACTAAAAAACCTTATGGATTCTTTAAATTATATATCCATCTGATTTACAAAAAAAGAACTGTTTAAATATTTATTTTCATTTTGCAATTTCTTTTTGAAATTTCAATTTAGTTCATACCAGTTTGTCTAGTAAATAAATGGGGAAATCGGATCACTTTTTCCTTTTAAGTATGGATATTGTATTGATAAGTTAAAAATAGTGGTTGCCAATAAAAAAAAAAAGTTAATAATAGTTTTAACAGACATTATAATATGATGTATTATTATTTATTAAAATATAGTTATATATAAATTTCAAACACACTCGAGTGTAAACGTTTTTATTTATATCTAAATTCATTTGAAAAAAAATGTAATAATGAAACGAAATAAATGTCGTATGAAGACAATTAGTGTTTTTTGAGACGGCAAAACAATTGTATTGATGTGAATTGTGCATTTTTGGCAACTTTGGAAAAAAGGTTTTGGCTTGGAGTTGGTATTGGAGGTGACTATCCACTCTCAGCAACGATCATGTCTGAGTATGCAAACAAGAAGACTCGTGGTGCGTTCATTGCGGCCGTGTTTGCTATGCAAGGATTTGGGATCATGGCTGGAGGCATCGTTGCACTAATATTCTCGAGCATTTTTGATCATCAATTCCCATCACCTATCTACAGTGTAGACCCTGTTGGCTCGACCGTACCTCAAGCTGATTACTTATGGCGTATCATTCTTATGGTGGGTGCTCTCCCCGCCGGTATGACCTATTATTGGCGAATGAAGATGCCCGAAACTGCTCGTTACACTGCTTTGGTTGCTAAAAACATCAAACAAGCTACACAAGACATGTCTAAAGTCTTGCAGGTGGATCTAGAAGCTGAGGAAGAAGTTGCTGAAAGGGTTGCTCAAAATCCCAGGCTTAACTACGGCTTGTTCTCCAAGGAATTCCTTAGACGTCATGGACTTCATCTCCTTGGAACTACTTCCACTTGGTTTTTGCTTGACATTGCATTTTACAGTCAAAACTTATTTCAAAAAGATATATTTTCTGCCATTGGATGGATCCCAGGTGCGGCTACGATGAATGCCATCCACGAGGTTTACAAGATCGGTAGGGCGCAAACCCTCATCGCGCTATGCAGTACCGTCCCAGGGTACTGGTTCACGGTTGCGTTTATTGACATCATGGGAAGATTTGCAATCCAACTAATGGGATTCTTCTTTATGACTGTGTTCATGTTCGCTATAGCTTTCCCTTATGATCATTGGATCAAACCCGACAATCGCATCGGATTTGTCATTATTTACTCCCTAACTTTCTTCTTTGCAAATTTCGGTCCAAATGCAACTACATTTGTTGTTCCAGCTGAGATCTTCCCAGCTAGGTTGAGATCCACATGTCATGGAATATCAGCCGCAGCAGGAAAGGCGGGAGCTATTGTGGGCGCGTTTGGCTTCTTATACGCAGCTCAGTCAAAGGATAAGACCAAGACAGACGCAGGTTATCCACCGGGTATTGGTGTCAAGAATTCGTTGATCATGCTTGGTGTTGTAAATTTTGTTGGTATGCTCATGACGTTTTTAGTACCTGAATCTAAAGGCAAGTCTCTTGAGGAGCTTTCAGGTGAAAATGTAAATGATGAGACGGCCTCGTCTGGGGTTTCTACCTCCGGAAGAAACTGAAGTCTCCTTAGATACGAACCAAATGCTATAGTTATTTCGTCCATTTGATTTTCTGTAAAATTTGTTGTTTATCTTCTTGTGTGAACAAATCATAATGTATTAAAGAGCTTCTTGTTTGAATAAGGTGTTATGTATTAACAATACAATACAGGGAATCAACGAAATATTTTCCACAATTTGGAGGTATCGTTCTGGAAGTCCTTAGTTGAGTGGTTGGCAAAAGATTTATTCAACTCTCAAATGCTGCAAAGTTATGTTAACACTATGACAAACGGATATTTACCCGCAATTATCAACATAACTTTGCAGCATTTGAGATTTTATTCAATCCTCAAATGCTTCAAAGTTAAATTAACACATTCATGTTCACAGACTAGTCCTGAGACCTTTTACAGTAAATCACCTTTTGGGGGTTTCTATGCTCTGAGATACCTTAAAGAGATAATTACTCAATTAGTGTAGAAAAGTTTTGATATGACTAGAACAATATACATTTTCTGAAAATTACTCAAATGTTGGTACTTGTAACACCCCGATCCGGCCGTCTAGGCCGCGGTCGAAGTCTTACGTCGTTCGGTCCACCACTTCCTGGCCGAACCTCTTAAATTTTTGCCCTTCATTTAATATATCATCCTTAGGTGTGGGCTATCTTAGACCTTAGCTAAATACTTCCTTAGTCATTCATAGCTTAGATCCTTTCAACATATACGCAGCGAAATATTCTCTAACTAACCATTGGTCTAAAACCAATCTAACACTTGATAGGTCGAATCACCTTAGCCTTGGTTAGTTTCTCAACTACCAACAAGCTTAGAGGTCAATTCTAAACCCAAACCAAGTCATACAATTCCGAGGTTCCATTTCCCTAAACCATTCAATCTAGATCTGTGCAATAATCACACCTTTGCCACATCCACAGAGCTCGTTAGCTCATCGGTCCTCCATTGATCCGAACTACGCTTGCTTGTCTATTGGACCATGACCACTCAATGATCTTACTCAATGATCTTACTTAAGGTCCTTACCTTGGTTCCTGGATTAAACAGCTCCCCTAGTTATTTGATGAGTAAGGACCTTGATTGTAATGCATATAATTGAACCGTTTCTCTAAATCTTTATCTGTTTCTCATGTTCTGCTTACATCCCAGATCCAGGTTGACAGCCACAACAGGCAATGACTCTTCAAGTGGGACGGCCTATGACGGTGTAAAGAAACTGGAGACGTCTCAGTTGCAGAGTCACCATCACAAGTACGTTTTCTTATTTATCATCTACTTGGGACATTAAACCCGTGTACACGCAGACTATTGAGTTTCTATGCAAAGTCAAAGTTGTTTTTACTGAAACTACAAACTGATAGTGCTACATCTCATGTGCCAAGTGTTCCATGGTGTAACACATAAGTGATGTAGGTGTTGTCAAGTTATATTATTAGTCGTCAAGGTGGGGGCTACAATCCTGTTGATCATATGCATGGACCAAGTTGTGCTTCTTGCAAGTACCATGTTGGTGATTCCTCATCAACGCGCAGTAATCTCCTAGAGCTGTAGATGAGAAGATTGTACCTGCAAATGTTGTGCACCAACATCAGACACTGACCAGCTGGAATTCATCAGTGAGAATAGTGAGAATGTAGATGAACAACAGAGGTCATCACCAGGGAACCCATCCAAGAGGTCATCATTTTATGTTTTCCGAATGAGGGTTAGGACACTTAGTCCACCATCTAATTAAGGATTTCTCTGACTTCTGGTTCTTTTACTCATGTGAACATTTTGAGTTTTTAATATTACATATTTTTCAATATCCCACTCTATCCAGTATCCAAAATCCAAATGCTATGAGAATGAGATTGACAATTTCATTTACATTATTTTTTGGTCATTGTTAGTGAAAGTAACAATCACCTAATACAAAAAAACAACTGTAGTAGACATCAGTTGTAAGTTGTAACCAAGTCTCTTAGTAGCCTAACTCTATTTAGTTAGTGATACGATGACTCCAGATTTGTTTAGAACGACACATACTTGACACTACTCTCTCTTTCACTCTCTGCAACATCTATCTAAATATTTTCTCACCTATTGCTACTCATTTTTCCTAGAGGACCACATCATCTTTCTCCAAACTCACGTCAAGAACCTCCGTTAACACACTTTGAATCTGTAGGCTTCAACATGATATATGTTGATAATAACGGGAATTTTTTTGGCCTTCATGTTCTACACTTGCAATGCAAGTAAGCTTGATTTGAGTACCAGTTTCATAGCAGCCTAGCAGCATACCACTACAAGAAAACATGCATTTCCCGACTGCAAAATCAGTAGCTAATCAGTCGCAAAATGTACGGTTACGACTGATACATGTAGTCACAAATCAACGTGTCACAAAAACTATCAGTCGTAAGACTGATTTGAGACTAATTTGCGATTAATGTTATTGGTCATAAATCCGTCGCAGTTCAGACGCCAAATTTTACGACTGAATTACGACTTCTTTGCGAGAACGGATTGTAGTCGTTATTTGGTCGCAATATTTAGTGACTAATTTACTACTACAGTTTTAGAATCACCGTTGCTAATTAGTCGCAAAACGAAAAATTAAAAACAAAAAAAAAATTAAAATTAAAATTAATAAATTTATTAAAATTTAAAATGATTTATATATATTAAACTGGTTTAAATTAAAACTGAGACAGATACATAATTACATAAATACAAAAAGAAAAACTAAATCAAAGACCAAAACTATTTGGTCAAGAAAATGAATCAAAACTTAAATCTAAGCCGCTGTTATTAGCATACGGGAGCTAACACTAAACCTAAATCTAAACCTAACATAAACTTCGTTTGTTTTTTCAGCCGCCACGCGAGCAAGGAATTTCGCGGACGTGAGGAGCCATTACGGAGCAGACGAGGAGAGGGGGCGTGATCGAGCAGAGGAGGAGAGGACGTGTCATGGAGCAGAGAAGAGGAATAGAGACGTCACGAGGAGAGAGGCATTGGAGGAGATGAGGCGGAGAGTAGGCTGTCGTCGTCGCTGTCGTGGGCTTCATGAGCTTCTCCGTAAGGTCGTCGGTTTGTCAGCGAAGAAGAATGATGAGTTAGATACAGAGGAAGATATCAGAGATGATGAGAGAGATGAGAGTGAAAGAGATTGTGAATTCTCGTGAGAGGAGATGAGATGAAGACACGTGTGAGGGAAGGGATGAAGAAACACGCATCGGATGGTTATAAAGGTGATTCGTGTGATGCTTTGTTCAACCAATAAGAAAAGAGGAGAGGGATTATTAACTAAAGTTTATTTTGTTTTAGTTTAATATTATATGGAGGACAATTTCTTTTAAAGAAAATGTATGTAGGAAATGTTACAGCGAAGTTTTAGAAAGGTTAAAGCAAACAATTTATTTTTATGATTTAAGGTTTAGACTTTAAAAATATAAAGTTTAGTGTTTATAGTTAATTAAAGGATATAAGGTTATGGTATAGGACTTAGATTAAATTTTGAAAACAAGTATATGATTTGAGATAAAATTTTGAAAGATTAAGTTTATAGTTTTATATTGAAGATTTGGAGTTTAAGTTTTGAGACAAAAAAATTTATAAGACAAATCTGTAAAATGTATATGTTTAATATTTGGTGTTTAGCTTTGAAAATGTTAGAGGAGTTTAGTTTTAAATTTGGAATATAGGGTTTACGTTTAGGTTAAGGGTTTTGTGTATACTAGTTATAGATTTAATATTTGAGGTTAATTATTGAAAATTTAATTTTAAAGATTAAATTTTTATTTATAATATTTGGAGATTAATTTTTAGTTTAGTGTTTATGACATAAGGTATATAGTATATATGAAGTTTATATTCATGATTATTTTATGATTATATCATTTTGAAAAAATATTTTAAGTTTAAGTTTAGTTTAGATAATAAGATTAAAAATATTAAGATCATAGTTTTATATGTAGATTTAAATTTGGGGTTTAGGGTATAGATGCTAAAAACAGAGTTTAGGTAATTAGCGACTAAACTGCGACTATTTACTATGTTCGGTAACTGTAGTCGCAAAACAGTCGCTATACCTCAAACATATTCTTAAATTTATGGTATAGAGTAAGTAGTCGCAGAACAGTCGCTATTTTAATGACTATTTTGCGACTATAGATTCCGACCACAGTAAATAGTCGCTAATTAGTCATTAATTAGCGACTGTTCTGCGACTGATTTACTTAGTCGCATATTAGCAACTGATTTGCGACTGACACGCATTAATAACAAAACTGTCGCGAAAAGATCGTAAAACAGTCGCAATATTTGGCGACTGCACAATCAATCGCAACATGTAGTTGGTAATTTCATGTTTTCTTGTAGTGTACGGTGTCGTCACACGTTTCTCTTAATACCCCTACACCCACTTATATATTTTGTTTTATCAAACCTCAATGCATTCATTACCTTTCAGGTTCGTAATGTTTCCTATTAATAAAAACACCTTCATATTGATTTTCCAATATATGGAAACTAATAATACAAATCCAAACACGACGCAAATTGATAACATGGCCCAATAAATATCAAGTTAGCATAGACTTCCTCCAACACCAAAACCAAACTTCAATGCACACAAACAAAAACAAGTCCATGCTGAAACAATATAACAAATCATAACTTCCCGTCCGAACAACTAGCGCTTCCCAGTTTGAACTAAACCCAAAAACTATCACCAGTTCAGTAACAAAACATCTAACCCCAACTAGACTTAAGATTTTGACGAATATAACGACGTTTTAACACAGGTCTCACAAAGACCAAAAACAAAGTTACCATCCCGCGCGAAGCGGACACACCCCTAGTTATTTTAATAAAGATTTTGGACACTTAAAAAATATGTAGCAACATTAAGAATATCACACCAAATTCTCATTAATAACTAAATATTTCCAACATATATTTTACGTAGTAATATATTTATTTATATATTATAAATGAAATCTAATAAACCTTCATAGTAATAGACATCAAAATAATTAGAATATTTTACAATTATTAAATGGATATTTGCAACAAATTTTATATAATAACAGTTTTGATATATAAATCTACTATGAAAAATAAGTTTAAATCAATTATTTATCAGATATAAGACAAATTGTACAAACAGATTTAAGTCTTGGCATATAAATTGAGAACTGAAAACCAAACTGAAACAACATTAAAAAAATCAAATCAAATCAATGTTCACAAATATCTTACCTATTCCTATATCACTGGAACAGAAAAATAAAACCAAATTGAAACCAAACCGAGAACCAAATGTGTACCTGAATATCTTAAATACAGTTTAGATATCTTAAATATTAATTATCTTTAGTTTTAAAATTATCAAATATTCTAAAATACTATTTATAACCCAACAACCCAAAAATGGATTACCCTATTACTTTTTATCCGAGATATTTAAAGTTGTCGTAATTTCCCGATAGAACTTATCACTTAAACTAGTTTTATTCAAAATATTTAATTTTATTCGAGTTATCCTATATTGTATCCAACAAAATCCAAAATTTTACTTTTACCCGAATTATTCAATATAATCCAAGAATGGGAACCAAAAACTAAATCGAACTCAAATTCTATCAGGTCCTAAAGTTATTATTCGAGCCAAACCAAAAACCAAAATAAACAAACCAAAACAAAACCCAAATTCATAAATAACCAAATGGTTTCTATATTTCTTGAGTACTAAATAAACGAAAATCACAACCAAACTGACACAAATCGAAAAAAAATAGAACTGAACCGAAAACCGAACGCCTAAGGCTAAACATATTAGTGAACTGACGGGTTAGTAAAATTTTCAATAAAAGATAATTCCGCGCTTTCAAAAAGTGGATAAAAATCTAGTACTACTTATATATTAAGTTTGGGATTTAGAGTTCACAATAAAAATGATTTAATTTGACTTTGTTTTTTGAAATTTGTTATAAGTGTTGTATTTTTTTTATTTTTTTTTTGACATATTTTTTTATCTAAGACTGTATGATTTAAAATTTACGATTTTACATATTTTCATGATTGTTTCGTGGCTAATAATTGATTTGATTTCCACAATTTGTTTTGTCGCTAATCATGTCTTATGTTTTTGAATTTCCATAAAATATAAATCGTAGTTAAGTCACGAAAGTCTATGTAATAGGTGCATTTAAAAAAAAAAAAGTGGATATTTTGTGATTATTTGGTGCTACAAAACTATAACCCCAAATTTGTTGTAGCTATTTCATGATTTTTTTTATTTTTTTTCTTGTAGTGACATTGATTTGTTTTTATATTTTTTCCAAATATATGTCAAAATAATCACGTGGATTGATATCGCAATAAATTTTAACAATAAAATAGTGTTCAAAAAGGTTATTTGGACATTGATGATCACACGGAAAAATGGTTTATTTCCCTAATAACTAGTTGTTTTTGGTTTTTTTCACATGAACTTTTAAAATCATGCAAAAAATGATATAAACGACGGAAAGATGAATTATTCCCTAATGAACTAGTTGTTCTCGGCTATTTCATACACTAACTTTTAAACCATGCCAAAAATCAACAATTCTATTTTTTTAATTATATATACAAACTATCGATTTTAAACTAATTTCCCTAAAACCGTAAATGGTGTTGTTTAAACGTTAATTTGGTTTATGACAGGTGGAGAGCCGGTTTAATTTGGATTGATAAAAACAGAATACTACGTCTTCTTCTTTTTCTTCAAAAATCATTTTACTCTTACTTAGAATAATAAAATTTTATTTCCAATTGATGATCAAGAGTCGAATGATTTCTGAAGAAGAAGAAGAAGAAATTGAACCGATTATGCACCTGTCATAAGCTAAACTATGCACCTGTCATGAACAAAGTTAACGTTTAAATAATATCGTTTACGGTTTTAGGAAAATTAGTTTAAAATCGATAGTTGGTGTATGTAATTCAAAAATAGAGTTGTCTATGTGGTTTTTAGCATGATTTAAATGTTCGTGTGTGAAAAAACTGAGAACAACTAGTTCGTAGAGAAATAAGTCATTTTTTCGTTATTCATGTGGTTTTTAGCATGACTTAAAAGTTTTTGTGTGAAAAAGCCGGGAATAAATAGTTTATAGAGGAATAAGCCATTTTCACCGAGGGCAGTAACACATTGAAGTACTCCACATCATAAACATCTTCTTTTTAGTGCACCAACCAATAGGATTGTGTTATTTCATATTTGATATCTTTTAAAAAAAGAAACAAAATATTGTCAAGTTATATTATGTTCTTAAAATAAAAATGTAAAAAATAAAAAAAAGTCGTAATTGTTATAAATCAATTGGTGGATGTCCATAATCGGCCCGGTCCATAACCGATCCATACACTTAGAGAGAGAGGCGGCCCAACCCTAGAGAGAGATAGAGAGGCGGCCATGACCTTAGGAGAGAGAGAGAGGCGGCTTATGCTTTGGAGAAAAGGAAACTCTATTTCTTTTTCCTTGTAATTGTTATCTTTCCATTATTATGTATTAGTAGTTTTCCTAATCCTTGTTGGTTTAGGTTTTTGGATACTTTCCTTTTCTATGACTTGTAATCCTTATATAAAGGAACCCATGTTATGATTAATAAAACACAGAAACATTCAGTCTCTAAACCGTTTGTTTCACAACACGTTATCATCACGATTGTTCTCTGCAATCTAAGCTAAAATCGCCAATCCCTTAAACCTAACCTAGCCGGCGACTTTAACCTAATCCCGACGAACCCTAATTCGTCCTAACTTGCGTTCCAGCTCGTTAGCAACCGATCAGCTCCATCCCTAAGGTGTTCCTGATCCTAGACGACCTCAGCTTCCGTTCGCATCACAACCAGCTCGTGTTCCCGATCAACCAGCTCGCAATCCCGAACAGCCGCTTGCAAACCCGATAGGAAGCAGCTCGCGAACCCGATAGGAAGCAGATGCGTCCCGTCCCGTTCAGCTCGTATCTGACGACAGCCAGCTCGCGTCCGTCCGTGTGCAGCTCGAGGTTCATCCGTTCTCTTTGGTGGTCCGGTTTCATCCCTACAAACAGAGGTATACTGATTAATCTAAGAACATAATGATCAAACCCTAAAACCCTAATCCATTATTATGGAAATCCAATGTTCTTGATGAACCCTAAAAATTGGTATAACCTAAAACTGATCATCTTATAATCACTAGATTTAAATCGATTCCATTAGAACATGTTGATTGATTGTTCTGATCTGAATTATGAAAACCCTAAATCTTGGAATCAAAAACCCTAAAACCCAAAAGCCTGAAATCGATTTTAAAATTGTTCTTGCTTGATTGAATGATTGATGATCTGAGTTTTAAGATTAATAGATTGATTGAATCTCGAAACTAAAATCTTAAGGCCTTGAAACCCTTAACCTCATGTTGATAAAATCGGCCACTTAAATGTTTAAAACCCTAAATCTCGTTTTAAATTCTTAAAGGCCTTGAAACCTTAAATCTCATATTGCTTAAAATTTGAATGATTGATTTGAGGTTTAGAATTGATTACATATTGCATGAGAGTTAGGTTGCTAGATTACTCTGATTCTGAAACCCTAAAATCTAGCCGCATATTAGCAACCTTGAAATTGGTAAACCCTAATTGATATGCAACTGAATGATAAGATTGAATGCATCTAAATTGATTATCCTTGTTTGCATTATATTCTGTTGTGGCCGTGTGATTTTGCTATGAACCATACTGAACGGCCGTGTGGCCTAACCATTCCGATGCATTGTTCATACTCGCGGCCTTGTGCCCTTGATAGATCACATTGTTTGCATCATGTGATTGAAAGCCGTGTGGCTTAATGCATCATAGCTTGGCCGTGTGGCCTAGAGAGACACCATATCTGAATGGTCGTGCGACCTTGCTTGCATATCTCATGAATCGATCTCTAGGATCGTTGTATCACATTACATGGCCGTGTGTGTGGCCTAAGCATCACATATAGACCTTGCATTCTCGACTTGTCTCGCACCATGGTCGAGTAGTAAATTGCTTTGATCAAGAGACTTATGAAATCATATGCACTGATTATTTGAATTGGTTGCATGAATTCTAAATCATGAATTGATTGATAATATGATTTCAGATGCCGAGATTTGAGCCCTTGGATTATGTTATCCTAAATCTCTCTAGAGATAATTATCTAGAATGGGCAATGAACACTTCAGTTGTCCTGAAATTAAGAGGACTCGAAAGGAGTATCATTCAGGGTAATTATGCAACTGAAAGTGAAAAGTATAGGGCCATAACAATTATGCGCCATCATCTCACTGAGGATCTAAGAAATCAGTACCTAAATATTGAGAATCCTCGTGACCTTTGGACAAAATTAAAATCCAGATACACAATGGTGTTATTACCAAAGGTCAGACATGAATGGAAGAGTCTCAGATTCCAGGACTTTGAGTCCGTGGATGAATATCATTTTGCTTTGTCCAAAATCGTTTACAAACTGAAACTATGTGGTGAAGTGGTAACAGAGGAGGATTTACTGGAAAAGACTTTCCTTACAGCTGATCCAAGAGATCTATTGTTACAACATATCTATAGAGAAAAAGGTTTCACCACCTATAATGATCTACTCTCATGCCTAACTGAGTAGAGTAATCAGTTGCTAAAAAGAAATAGTGAGATGAGATATCTTGAAGCAAATAAGACTGATATGGATCAGGATGAATCCAAGGCAGCCGTGCCCAATGTAACTGATGGTGTGGCCGACATGTCTATTGACTATGGAAAGATCTCGACATGCTAATTGTGTTTTAAGTCTTTGATTTGTGTTTTGCTTTAAACCTAATTGTCATTCACGATTTTATATATAATAATAGAATTGATTTGAGTTCATTACTATTATATCTTGCCTGATCTTACTTGATAATGTGAATGATTGATAAAGAAATCGCCTAAAAGGCATTATGGTACGATATAGTAGCCTAGTAAGAAATCTATGGCTAAGGCATTGCCTAAAGGACATTATATACACCCAAGAATATATGACCCATTGAGTTAATATGGTTTCCAAATAGAAACAATGGGCAAAAGGAAACAAGTTCCTTCAGATTTAAGAAAGAAAGAAAACGCCTAAGACCTTTTAAGAAAGTGGTCAAGACTATACCTATGTAATCTACTGATCGAAACTATGCTACAGATCAGTATGATAAGAGGCAAGAGCCGTGGTGATCATACTGATATATCCCACGAAAATTATACACTTTATGGCAAGACCGGATTAACCATCCTAGTCTAAACTTGATGCAAAGATTGATATTGAGAAGGCACAAAGAGTTATCCCATAAGATCTCACGTTGTGAAACATGTACACAAATGGAAACTCGTTAGGCTTTATTGTCCTAAGCATCACGAAATTATAGTATGTTCATGAGGGGGAGAGAGGATAAACCCGTGATACATGATCAATACTACAAATTCGTGAACCATGGTCTATGACCATGATATAAACGGCTTGGCCGTGCAGTCCATTACCTATAAGGATCGGACATCCATCCTAAAGCTTAGGGACATCATGGATTTACATATATATAAAGTAAAAATATATCAGGCCATATAAGTGAGCATAGATATTTCCATCTCAGATTGAATACGGGTCATAAACCAGACATACACCATCTTAAGAGACTTTGAATAAACCACCACAGACATGTGCCGTCTAAGATGGAACTTCAGAAGAGGATTGAGAATATATGTTGGATAAGAGTATGACTTTCTCCCACGACTTCTAAGAGACCTTGAGCCAAATATGGGTGATCAGAAAGTGGCCAGGTACACCGATTGCATGATCAATGAATCCGACTATCCAACATTAAAAGGAGAAAGCTATAAGCTGGTAAAGAGTAAAGAATGATAAGAAACAGAATGGTATCAACCATCATTGTCTTGGCAAAGATCCTCGGATTAGAATTATAGACGTCCAAAAAAAAAGATTATACATAGCCAGCTAATCGAGATGCCAGACACTGACCCGAAAAGAAAAGAAAAGAATGACTAAGTCATAACTAGCTTAGCACCAAACGAAATCTGATTTCCTAGAAAGAGACACAGCCAAGTTGCTACAGAGTCTATACAAGATAGACCAAAGTGTTCCATAAGATAAGGAACCTCGGAAAGAAAAAGAGAAAGGTGCATAGAATACAAATCCGAGGTCATAAGGAAACCAGACCAGACATTGAGAAAAGGCTGCGCAGCTAAACATCTAAGGTACCAAACCATGTAGTTTGGGACGTCAAGCTACTAGGTAACAAAGGTCCTGGATAATGAAATCTCAAATTGATTAGATCATGTCTGGAACACAATGGAACCATATATAAGTGTCGACACATAAAGATATATTTGTACATAAGAGAGTAGCACTTGAACATAAAGATATAAACGAGGATCAATACCCACAAAAGAGTACTCATAAAGAATAAAGATTAGATTGAAAAGATAAACGTGGGGTTTAAAGTATCTATAGAGAAAGATATGCGTATTGGCCACATACATATATACAGAAACGCCATCTGATATAAACCAGTGAAATAGATGGGTCTTGTGAGGGAAAAGAAACCGTGAGATATGGTACATGATCACGAGGTCTAAAGGTGTTCATGTTTTCTACTAACAGCATTCGATCATAGCTTGTTACACAAGGATATTCACAGAGACCATGGAACAGATTATAAGGAGATAAACTCCTATGTGTAGGATGCTGCTACACAATTTCGAAATTGACAAAGGTATGGTCATAAGAAAGAAATTAGATTGACATATAAAGATGTAGTAAGCAGCATATGGATCACTGGATAAATGACAGCATTGTTCCTAAGCTGTTCATGGACTGAAACAAAGCAGCTGCATATAGTATATAATACTAGTAAAGGAGTTCTATAAGAACGATTAAATTCAGTCCATATGTAAACTAATAAAGAAATTTGAATTCCTTGTGTTTATACTAAACCAACCTAAAGAGAGATTAAAAGGTTTATACAGATCTGTGACACTAGCATGGACCGACTAGATTGTAGTACAGGCTAGTGGAAAAGAAAGATCAGCCCAAAGAAAGGTAATTTGGATTGCCTCAGCTTGCTACCTCGGACATGTTCTCTGGATAGACCAATCCAACATCAGATCCCTTAGATAAGGATCCGGCATAGCAGAACAGTCTGCTGCTGCTGTGAGGCTGAGAGGAGACATTTAATCTATCATTCTCGATCGGATACCAATAGGTTGGAGTCCATAAGAATGTGTGATCGAAGTCCATGACCTAATATATATTCATTGTGTGATATGATCCACAGCAACAGAGGTCATGAGACGACATCAATATAAGGATAGGACTGCAATGAAAAACGAATATGGCATTGCCTAAGGCAATAGAGATTGATGACCACATGTGAGATTCATGAGTGTATTTGGCCACAGTGCCATAGTTAGATAAGATTGTAAAATTCATTACAACAATGATCATTGATCAAGTCATGATCTTAGACACTCATGAGACAAGTTATGAACATGTATAAAAGAAGTCTATGACTCAACATGGATCGATCAGATTAGTGCATAGTCGATGGTAGTATAGAGAAAACTCATACAGTCCGTTACCTATCAATCAGCATTTTAACATCGTCATAGGCGGCTAATAGCCAAAGAGAGTATCCGTGAGGATTTTTTGGTCGAGGACCATAGTCCTACATGTCTGGCCAAAGTATAGAGTGGTCGACAGCAAAGGTTCACTTCTTGACCATGTACACACGATGTCAGAAGACATGAGAAACGACCGGAAAGATCAAAATGGTCCAATTACGGTTCAGTAATGAACTTGGCCGATTTGATTACTCCCTTCCTGCACGTCCAGGAAAGATCACGCATCAGATGCGTAGACTAAAGAACCTACACTGAGGTTCACATCAGGGGGAGCAGTACGTGTTGTACTCTTTTTTCTTCATCATGGTTTTGTCCCATTGGGTTTTCCTGATAAGGTTTTAATGAGGCAACATTAAGCGTATTACAATCCCTGAATGGTTATGGCATCCAAGGGAGAGTGTTATAAATCAATTGGTGGATGTCCATAACCGGTCCATACACTTAGAGAGAGAGACGGCCCAACCCTAGAGAGAAAGAGAGAGGCGGCCATGACCTTAGGAGAGAGAGATAGAGACGGCTTATGCTTTGGAGAAAATGAAACTCTATTTCTTTTTCCTTGTAATTGTTATCTTTCTATTGTTATGTATTAGTAGTTTTCCTAATCCTTGTTGGTTTAGGTTTTTAGATACTTTCATTTTCTATGACTTGTAATCCTTATATAAATGAACCCATGTTATGATTAATAAAACACAGAAACATTCAGTCTCTAAACCGTTTGTTTCACGACAGTAATTACAAAAAAAAATATTTTTAATGTCGTCAATAAAACACTAAACCCTAAACCCTAAACACTTGGATAAATTCTAAATTCTAAATAAAAAAACACTAAACACTAAAACACTAAACTCTAAACCCTAAATCCTAAATCATAAACTTCTGAGTGTTTTAGTGTTTAGTGTTTTTGATTTTAGAATTTAGAATTTATCCAAGGGTTTAGGGTTTATCCAAGAGTTTAAGTTTTACGATTTTAGGGTTTAGGGATTAGGATCTAATGTTTTGCTGACGATGTTAAAAATATGTTTTTTTTTTAATTTTTCTCTTTTGTAATTACTAGTATATTTTTTTATTTTTTTACCTTTTTATTTTAAAAACATAATATAATTTGACAATATTTTTTTTTTTTTAAAAGATATCAAATATGAAATAATACAATCATATTGGTTGGTGAACCTAGAGGTTCACCTTATGGGGTGAACCCAAGAATAAGTCCATTAAAATCTGAAAAAGAAGTTTAAACAAACCAAAAACAATATTACATCTCAGATCATTTCTCAACCTCAGTTTCACCGGATAGCTCTTCAAGGGACTTTCCTTTCGGCTCAGGGACAAGGAAGGTGAAGAGCATACCAACAAAGTTAATGACACCAAGCATGATCAGAGAGTTCTTCACTCCGATGCCCGGTGGATATCCTGCATCTGTCTTGGTCTTGTCCTGTGGCTGAGCCGCGTATAGAAAACCAAAAGCTCCCACGATGGCTCCAGCCTTACCTGTTGCAGCTGATATTCCATGGCATGTGGACCTTAGTCTGGCCGGGAAGATTTCAGCCGGTACAATGAAGGTGGTCGCGTTTGGACCAAAATTTGCAAAGAAAAAGGTGAGAGAGTACATAACAACGAAGCCGATACGGTTGTCTGGTTTGATCCAGTGGTCGTACGGGAAGGCGATGGCAAACATAAAGACAGTCATCATAAAGAATCCCATTAGCTGAATCGCAAATCTTCCCATGATATCAATAAACGCAACCGTGAACCAGTAGCCGGGGACTGTACTGCAAAGTGCAATGAGTGTTTGTGCCCTAGCGATCATGAAAACCTCGTGGATTCCGTTCATGGTTGCTGCCTTTGGGATCCATCCAATAGCCGAAAAAATATCTTTTTGGAACAAGTTTTGGCTGTAAAATGCAATGTCAAGCAAGAACCAAGTTGAGGTACATCCGAGGAGGGGAAGCCCATGGCGTTTGGCAAATTCCTTGGAGAACAAGCCATAGTTAAGTCTAGGATCTTGTACGATATCCTCTGCTCGTTCTTCCATCTGAAGCTCTACTTGTAAGACCTTAGACATGTCTTGTGTTGCTTGTTTGATGTTCTTTGCCACCAAAGCTGTGTAACGAGCAGTTTCGGGCATCTTCATACGCCAATAGTACGTCAAGGCTGCGGGTAGAGCACCAAACATGACGATGATTCGCCAAATGTAATCAGCCTGAGGAGGCGTTGAGAGAGCTCTGTTGACTGCATACGTTGGGGCTGGGAACTTCTTGTCGAAAATGGAAGAAACGGCAAGTGCCACAAAACCTCCCGCCAAGATACCAACACCTTGCATGGCGAACACGGCAGCGATGAAAGCACCACGAGTCTTCTTGTTAGCGTATTCGGACATGATGGTGGCAGAAAGTGGGTAGTCACCTCCAATTCCGAATCCCAGCCAAAACCTAGACAAAATATGCTTACATATATCAATATATTTTTGAAAAATATTGAAAGTTTAGATTAATTTATAAATTACCAAACCCGAAAGAATATATGACGATAATTGTACCTAAAGAAGCAAAGAGTGGTCATGACACCCTTAGCTTTGTTACCGAAGGAGAGACCGGATGCCACGGAGCACACAATCATCATGATCAAAGTGATACCATACACTTTTTTCCTTCCGAGTTTGTCACCGAGCCATCCAAAGAATAGCTGACCAGCAAGAGTCCCACAGAGAGCAACACCATTGACCGCAGCCGCCACGTGAGGGGGAAGTGAGCCAGGCTTTTCTGACAACGGATTGAAGTAATAGAGGCGGCCAAGAAGCTTGGTAACTAAGGAGACGCAGAAGAGATCGTAGGCATCAGTAAAGAAACCCATACCCGCAATGACAATTGCGGTAAAATGGTAAAGTTGCGTTTTTGCGACATCGAGTGCCTTCAATACTCCTAGTTGTTCGGCCATCTCAGCAGCTCTCTTGTCTCTCCTGCTTTTACATACTAAAAGTTTATACCATTTCCTGAATATTTGTCATATAAATATTTGTGTTGCACGATAGATCATTTTTGACGTTGGAAAGAGTAATTTGAGACGCACTTTTAAACTGAATGATATTTCATATTCTATAAAACTAAGCTCGACATAATAGCCTTACAGAAACTTAATTTAACACTATCGTTTGTTATGAACAAACTAGTCTAAAACATATAGTCTTGAACAATAATTTATAGACATTATAAACGATACCTTAGTTTTTGCTTTGATGAAAAAAATTTGTAACTAACCTCACCGTCACACTACGTCAATGGTGATGAAGTAAGAAGAAGGAATGAGAAGTAGTCGAAAAAAGAAAGAGAGAGTTGGTTGTGCCGTGGTGGTTTTGGTGGCTGAGACGACGGCAATTTATAGAAGCAAACCCTCCGGCATCTTGTGGGTATATCCACATTTTTATAATTTTAATTTAGCTTCCTTCACTTTCTTGAAATTTTCTATTTGCTCTTCTGGATATGGTGTATTGATGGGGTCTACATATCAATTTATTGTTTTGTATAGTTATTATTACTATATTTCCCGTTACATCTACTGAATTTTTCGCCGTTTTGTATAGATTAATCAAAGTCGACTTTGTTAATAAAATGTCAACTAAGTTTCAAAAAAAAAAAAAAAAAAGTCTAAGACAATAATTTTGAAAGTAATTTTTTAAACGTTTCCTTTTAATTTAAGTCTTGGATTTGTCAATAAAATGTCGACAACCAGCTTTGCCCAAGGAAAACTACCGAAAGTAAAGTTAAATTTAAAAATAAAAATATAAATCCTATTAAAGTCTAAGATATCTAATATCTCTTATATATTAAAGAAACAATGTCATTTTTCACACTATACTGGATACGTGGCAGTATCACATCGATTTAAATTTGAGTATATTGACGTGTCGGCTTCATAATCATTTAACAATTAATGTGTTCAAAGCACTAATTTTTTTAACTCCGTCGCAGACAATTTAGTGTGTTCACACAATTTTTTTAATCAGTTCATTTTTAGTTTCTACATTTTTAACTTTAGTATTAGTAAACTGAAATTCTCTATGTGCAACTACTGAATAATAACATTTTGAAAGAAAAAAATTACAAAATCATTAAGATTCGCATCAACTAAAATGTTGGAATGAATTTTTTTTAGAAATTGAAAGTTTCGTATATTGTCGATTAGCCATAGTTGAAGTTTCTATACACGAAGACAATACATAATTGTGATTGGTTATGAATTAAAGAAATTGAGGTTAGAAAATCACATTGAGTCGAACTTTTAGTTTAACCAAATATTGCTTTTCTTTACGGAGTTTCATATCATGCCAAGAATTAGAAACATAATCAGATTGATAGAAAAAATCAGAAAAGCTTTAAAATAAAAAAAGTTCATGATTGAAAAACATAATTCAAGTGCCGACCGAAGAGATCAGATTATTTTCTACGCAACTCTAACACTTTTAACTCGATTGTACCGTGTTTTTATTATTTATTAAGAAGTTTTTATAAGAAGATACACATTATTGGTTATAGATTACGTCAGTTTTTCAACATTCCAACAAAAATGACACGACGCCAAACCGTTTTTATTGGTATTCTTAAAGTATGGTCCAATAATATGTATGTTAAATCAGCCCAAAATATTTGTTTTACATTTATTTTATTTTTCTTTATATTATTAGAAGAAAATAAGTCTGGGTAAAATATATAGATTCGAAAAACTGAACCGAGCTAGATTTCAAAGTAATACAAAAAACAAACTAAAACATATTAAGTACTCATATGGATCTAAAAGTTTAATATTCAGATAACAATATCCGAATCTGATCCAAACTAAAATATTCTGGATGCCAAAATTATATAAATCACAATTATATACTAAAATATGTTAATTATTTTAAATTTTATATCTATTGGATATTCAAAAATATAAAAATATGTAAAATTTATCAACATTGTCACAAGTAAATATCTAAAAATAATAGAAAATATTCAAAATACAGAAAATATTTATTTGTTCTCCATCCAAATATTTAAATTGAACTAATTTTATGTAAATTTAAATATTTAGTCTTACATTATTCAAATTTTTATGTTTTATATTTTTATATTTTTGGATTTTGAGGATTTAACTATATTTAGATTTTTGAAAAACATACATAATTAAAATGGGTACTCGAACTCGAATCTGAACCGAACTCACATTGATTCGTACCAAATCCAAACCAAAATTTGTAAATATCCGAATATTATTTAAATTTATAATTCTAAAAATCCAAAATCCAAAAAGATCAACTGAAAATGTACATCCCTAAAAAAGCTATACAACAAATCCTTTAGTATAACATACAATAAATAATTTAATAATCTATTTCATTCCACGCACACCACGGATTACTAAATAATCTTTAGATATGTGGGAAACAATCTTGTTAGGGGGGTGTATTTAATCTAAATTTTGAGGTGATTTGATTTTAATTGATGTTTTATATGTTTTTAAGAAATTGCAGAGAATAAAATGATTTTTGTTAAACCACTTTAGAATATCACCTAAAACCATGAGATTTGAATTTTAATTTTTTTAATTAAGAAACTCCACCCAAACACTCTAAAATTACTTGAAAACTTGAAAACTCCACAACTTAAAATATTTTCAATAACAGTGGATTTCAGAGTAATTTATAAAATGTCAAGTTCAATAACACTGGATTTTAAATGAGTTTTTTTTTGTTTTTGTCATCAAAACAGACTCATACTGACTCTGTGAACCACACCGGGAGATCATGATCCATGTGAACGACGAAAGACGGTTGTTTCCTGACACTGCGTGCTAGGCTATCCGCCGTTGAATTTTGCGTCCTTGGTACATAGATGATCTCTGATCTAATGAAACTCTCTCTCAGGTTCTTGATATCTTCCAAATAATTTGCAAATGCTGGTCATTCTTCTGGTTCCGAAACCATCTTTACCAATTGAGAACAATCCGTTGCAAACGCAACCTGAAATTGACGTAAACTTTTCATGCATTCCATTGCCCATAATAAAGCTTCCATCTCCGCATGCAGAGGAGTTAGACAAGCCCGTACATTCCTCGCCCCCAACAAACCAGCAAAACCTTGTAAAGTACTAAGCCTACCTTGTCCTGAGAAAACATCATTCTCCTTCCAAAAGCCATCTGTGAAGCACCATCTTCTTGGAATCGAAGGAAGGGTTGTAGGCTCGATCGGTAAGACTCTCCTGTTTTCCTTGGGTACCTGTTTTCCTTGGGTACCTGTGCCTCAGCCCAGAGTGTTGATTATGTTTCTGCCAATTTGAGCGTATCTCGAGGATCCATATCCAAATTACTAAAAACTTTACTATTCCTTCCTTTCCAAATATACCATAGTATCCACGCGAATTGATGATCCTCCATCTGCGGGTTGACTCGCCAGAAGAGATGATCCACATTTGTGAAGAGGGAGCTTGTGGGGAAAATGGCTGGGTTTGAAGGTACCTTGGAAAAGCCCACACCTGAATTGCTGGAGGACACTCAAAAAACACATGGTTGATCGATTCCTCTTCCGCTCCACATCGTGCACAACATATATCCCCTTGTATTCCTCGCGCTTTCAGATTCTTCTTTACTGCTATACACCCTGTCACTAATTGCCATAGAAAATGTTTCATATTTGGGGGGCACCATATTTTCCAGCAGAACGCCTTCAATGCATCAACTGTAGGTCCAAACACTAAAGGTGATATTTCCCTATCTGGGTAGATCCGTTCTATCTGATATCCTGATTTAACTGTATACCTCCCATTATTTGTGAAATGCCAGCCATCGCTGTCTACCATCTGGGTTCTACTCAGTGGTATGCTTTCTATGATTTTCACATCCTGGGGATCCATTAAATCCCGGAGTGCCTGGGAGTTCCAGGTTCGCGAAGTAGAATCAATAAGAGAATCCACTGTAAGGTCTGGGTATAAATTGTGTTGATTTTTATTTGCTGGTCTCGGGCGAGTGGTTGGGAGCCATGGGTCATTCCATACAGATATAGATGATCCTGATCCCACCCGTTTAATTAGTCATTTGCTAACCAGAGATCTAGCAGAAATAATACTCCGCCAGCCATATGACAGAGAATATGAACGAATCGGTTCCAGAGGTGAGGCGTTCCTGTAATACCGACCTTTGAAAACTCGAGCAAATAAAGTATTTGACCTCTCTATCAGGCGCCATAACTGTTTACCAAGCATCACTGTATTGAAATCAGTGATATCTTTAAAGTCTAAACCTCCATCCTCCTTATTTATACACACTTTATCCCATGATTTCCAGTGAATGCCTCTTGTGCTTCCCCTTGGACTCCACCAGAATTGTGCAACCGTGCTTGTCAGTTTTTTTGCAGTTGCCTTAGGTAAACGATAGCAAGACATTACATGATTTGGTAATGCCGTAATCACTGATTTTATAATTACTTCCTTTCCTCCTTTTGAGAAAAATTTAAAAGTTCAGCCATTAACTCTATTGTTTAGCCGATCTTGCACGAAGCTAAAAACTTGTATTTTGGATCCCCCTAGATTTTCTGGAACACCTAGATAAGATCTCATGCCTCCAATATTCTGGATTCCTAAAATATCTTGTAATTCATGTTTAAAAGATTCCTCAATTTTGTGCCCAAATTGAATGGAAGACTTTTCAAAATTTATAAGTTGACCGGATACAACCTCATATTCCTTCAAAATCCTGAGAATAGTTTCACACTCTTCCTTTTGAACCTTACAAAAGAAAAGACTATCGTCCGCAAATAGCAAATGAGATATCGATGGACATGCTCTAGGTACCTTCATACCCGTTAAATGTCGTTCTCTCTCCGCCTTTTTAATATTTGCAATCAAAGCCTCAGTACACAAAATAAATAAATAAGGGGACAAAGGATCCCCTTGTCGTAAGCCCCTATGAGGAATAATAAGACCCCGAGGTTGACCATTTAATAGAACAAATATTGTACCGATGATATACACTCCATCATTAAAGTAATCCAATGAAAATCAAAACCCATCTTCTGTAGTAGAGCCTTGATAAAATCTCATTCCACTCTATCATACGCTTTACTCATGTCCGTTTTAATCACCATATATTTTCCTTAACAAGCCTTATTAGTCTGTAGTCCATGAAACATTTCCTGAGCTATAAGGATATTATCTGAAATCAAACGTCCCGGCACAAAAGCCGATTGAGTTTCTGAAATGAGGGCAAGTAGACAGATTTTCAACCTCTGACATAAAACTTTCGAGATAATTTTATACCCAACATTACATAGACTAATAGGCCTCAGTTCTGTCATCTTTGTAGGTCTCTCTGTCTTTGGGATCATACAGATATTCGTAATATTTAACCTTTGATCCATTTGTCCCGTATTTACCATATCCACCAAATCTTTTTTAATGATGTGCCAGGCATGTTGAAAGAAAAGAGATGTCATGCCGTCTACTCCTGGTGCCTTCTCTGGGTGCATCATAAATAAAGCTTCTCTGACCTCATCTTCCGTCGGTAACCTCAACAATCGTTGATTCATCTGAGGAGTAATGCCACGTGTTACCTCTGTGAGGAAATCATCAAACTCCGTTGGTGAAGTAGTTGTAAAGATCTCCTCAAAATAGTCTACTGCTACCTTTTCCACACCAATATCCTCTGTAATCCAATTTCCTGCAGCATCATGGACAGAGCCGGTCCCAGTATTTATGAGACCAGAAGCAAATATTAATAAAATGGCCTATAAATTAGTTGATTCTAATATTTTTTAAAAAGTTAAAGAGGAAGAATCGAACCTACTTCCTCTTGTCCACATAAGAGCATCGCAACCATTAGTGCTGTAGAGAACTTTTGTAAAATTTGTGGCCGCTAATTAACATAATCTCACGGCGGCCGGAAGCACAAGCTTCTTCCGCTTCCGTCCAGGGCCGGCACTGATCATGGAGACCTACAATCCTATTACGGACCCGTCTTTGTTTGGTTAAGGAGTGGTAAAACTTTGTATTAAGATCCCCCGATGAGTACCACATATTCATGCTTTTCTGGTGCCAATACTCCTCCTCGTCTTTATATGCTTCTTGTAGCTTCCTAGACACCTCCAAAATATCCTCCTGAGATCTAGTGTTATCCATTTGTACCTCCTCAAGGGCTTTCTGTAGCTCACTTATTTTTTCCTTTCCATATGGTGGATTTTTTTTCCGCCATGTAGCAATGTCATGTCTACGGTTACTTATTTTTGCCACTATCCCATTTTCTCTTCCGTTACTATTATCTGACCAGCCCATTGAAATTGATTCAAGAAGATTTTCTTGACCAATCCACCTTTTATCGAATCAAAATTGTCCTCTACTCTTGGGAACTTTATCCTCTAGATAAGCCACCACTGGGCGATGATCAGATGCCACCATCCTTAAATATCTGTATAAGAACATGGAAACAAAGTATGCCACTCCTCATTTGCTAGGGCGCGGTCTAGACGGCATCTGATCATTACTGCCCCCTTTCCTTTTCCTCTTCTTCCTTGCCAAGACATTTTGTTTCCCCGGGCCGAAAACTCCAACAAACCGCTGTTTCGTATCATGTAATTAAAGGGGATAAACGAAGCCGCACTTCTCAAAGCCCCTCCATCTTTTTCATGATTTCCAGTAATTTCATTTAAATCGCCAATAATGAACCAGGGTTCGGATCTTGAAAGTCCATACCTAGTTAATCATTCCCAAACTTGTTCCCTCATTTTTTGGACCGGATCTCCATAAACAAATGTTAGAAACACCCTTTTCCCCAAAGCCACCGCCTCCACATCTATCATTCGATTACTTGAGTATAGAATCTTAACCTGGTACTCATTATTATAAAAAACGCTAATCCACCACTTCTCCCATTTGGATCCACTGTAACCAAATTATCGAATCCAGAGTGGAGTTGAAATCTCTGAACGAAATTAAACTCCTGCTTTGTTTCTGATAAAAATAAAAATTCTGGTTTATGTTTGTGTCATATCTCTCTCAGATAACTCATAGTCCATTTACTTCTCATTCTTCGACAATTCCAACTTAAAGCTTTCATAAAGAAAATAATTTTTTTTTTGACATCTCATAAAGAAAATAATTAAGGATTTGCATCCATAATATGAACAGTCAGGTATAAAGAGACCTGAATTGACCTTGTACCATCAATAGACCCATAATAACTATGATCCAAATGTATTCCACTATTTTGTCCCAATCAAATCTTCCTCCATCATCAAAAAATATCCAAGAGCAATCCTACAAAAACCACTAAACATAGCCTTCCATAAGACGTAGCCATCTCTTTCTTTTTTCCGCTTGGATTTTTTGTAGGAAACAAAAGCCTTCTTTATCCTCAAAATTTTTACTACCCAGCCCACATATTTGTAAACCAAGTAGCCTTTTCACCAGATTATTAGGCATGTACCAATTATAATAAGAATAATAAGTTCTCCTATTGGGTACACAATACCCAATGAATGATATCATAATGCATTTGAGCCATCCTTGCTTTATATACCCAATCTTCTGTGTATGTGTTTGGTTTAAGGAGACCAAACACAGTATCTTGCTTGCTGTGTATACCACAGACACAAAGCCCTTATCTGTACCACTTAACCACAATGCACCAATGATCCAACGACCATACCTACGAACTAAGACATGATCGACCCACATTGCTATTCCATAATATACCTCTGTTCTCTTAGACTTCTAAGTAAAGCAGTTCCAACAGAGCCAAAGATTACAACCAAAAATACAAATCAAACCAAAGCAAACTGACACGAGAATATTGGTGATACCATAATCCCTCCTTCTCCCACAAGCACTCAAACATACTTCAATACAATCAAAACCCGTGAGAGAACAAAATGTGACTGAGAGTTCGAAGTGAAACTCATACCAGCAGACGGAAACACCAATTTTATTCCATTTCTTAACCAAAATAAAGAACAAATCAGACAGCCATAAAATCCAGAATAAAGAAAAGACCAGAACAAACTTTAAACCATATAGAAATAAACTGCTCATAGAGCTTATTGAACTCATTAAAAACTTAATACGCTCTCCATAAGACAAACCCTGCTGACTTAAAAGCAATGCTAGATGTACTTGATGTTAGAATGAGAGAATTATTGAGAGTTTATTTATGGAGAATGAAGAACATGAAGAACATAGAGAGAGAAAGTAGATCTCAAGATGTAAGAGAAAGAATGAGAAAATAGTTTCCTTAATTTAATTGTGGATCTGGGTACAAGTATTTAAAGACAAGTGACCTCAGTACACAATATAATAAAATATCTTCTTCTCTCTTCTTCTTCTCTTCAATAAACTCGAGATTATAAAACCCTTATAAAGCCTTATAAAACCTTATAAAGCCTTATAAAAGCTTTATAAAACCTTATAAGTCTGGCAGCTTAATTCTCAAGTCTGGCAGCTTAATTCTCAAGTCTAGCTGCTTAATTCTGCTTCATGTCAACACTCCCCCTCAAGCTTGACCATGTGGAACAAGTCAAGCTTGGAAGCCATGAAGTATTCCCTCATTAAAACCTCAACTAGGTAAAACCCTTTGGGAGAAAACCCAAGTCAAGGAAAAAGAGTAGAACACTTCATGAATGAGAGATCATTGACATGATAGGTCTATGAGTCCCAATTTTGGATGAATGAACTCACATACCTTAGTGCTTGCTGCCTTAGTGAAGATATCAGCTAGCTGATCTTCACTCCTTGTGTAGCACGGCAATATGATCTTCTGCTCCACGGCTTGTCTCACTTTGTGGCAATCTACCTCTATATGTTTGGTCCTTTCATGGAAGACTGAGTTGCTAGCAATGTGTATAGCAGCCTGGTTATCACAATGCATCGTGATTGACGTTGTAACTTCAATTCCCAAGTCCTTAAGAAGTCCCTTGATCCAAATCAACTCGCTTGTGAGCTTCCTCATAGCTCTATATTCTGCCTCAGCACTTGAACAAGACACCACCTTCTGCTTCTTGCTCTTCCATGTTACCAAATTGCCTCCAATGAAGGTACAATATCCAGTAGTTGATCTCCTATCAACTCGATCTCCTGCCCAATCCGCATCACAGTACCCAACAATCTCAGTGCTTCTATTGCATCCCATCCATACTCCTTGGCCTGGTGCCTCTCTTAGGTACCTGAGAATCCTCTCAACCATGTTCCAGTGGTGTACCTTGGGAGCTTGCATGTGTTGGCTTACTTGGTTTACTGCAAAGCATACATCTGGTCGGGTAATGGTAAGATAAATGAGTTTTCCCACCATTCTCCTATAATGCTTTACATCTTCATATGACTTGTCTTCAATCTCCCCCTCACGCATCACTTTGCATCCTTCCTCTAGAGGTGTTTTGGCAGCTCTTCCACCAAGATCTCCAGCCTCATTTAGTAAGTCAAGGGTGTATTTCCTTTGAGATAGAAACAACTCTTCCTTAGACCTACACATCTCGATCCCTAGGAAGTATTTGAGCTCTCCCAAGTCCTTGATATCAAATGAAGCCTTAAGGAACGCTTTGGTCGAGATGATCCCTTCTTTGTCACAGCCTGTGATGATAATGTCATCAACATAGATGAGAATGACAATGATTCCTTGCTGGCTAGTGAGGGTGAATAGGGTATGATCAGCTTCAGACTCGACAAAGCCTCTTCCATTGAGGGTGGTGCTCAACTTATGGTACCAAGCCCTTGAAGATTGCTTCAAGCCATAAATTGTCTTCTTTAATCTGAGAACATTTCCTGGCTTCACCATGTTCTCAAGACCAGGAGGTGGTCTCATGTAGACTTCATCCTCCAATTCTCCCTGAAGAAAGGCATTCTTCACATCCATCTGCCATAAATCCCACTCAAGATTGACAACAAGAGATAAGAGAATCCTTATAGTGTGAAGCTTGGCCACTGGTGCAAAAGTGTCTAGATAATCTTCACCATACACTTGAGTATATCCCCTTGCAACCAGTCTTGTCTTCTTTCTTTCTAGTTTTCCATTGGCTCCATACTTGATAGTGTAGAGAAGCCGGCTTGTCACTGCCTTCTTTCCTTTTGGAAGTTCAGTCTCAAACCATGTATCATTCTTGATCATAGCTCCCATCTCATCTCCAACAGATTCTCTCCACTCCTTGTGTTGCATAGCTTCTTCATATGTTCTTGGAATGTATTCCTGATCCAATTCACTGATGAAGACTTGATGATCTTCTGGATATTGAGCAAGGGAGCATACTGCACTTATTGGGTGAGCTACAGCTTCAGCATTGAAGTAAACTTCTGTGTTG